>NC_045795.1:90956041-91272093 GCF_009873245.2 Balaenoptera musculus
TGCACTCCTTTTAAATTGTTTCTCATCCTTGATCAGTTGTGTTCGATCTGTGTATTCAGAAAGCATCTGCTGGGCCTTTTTGTGCACCCATCTGGGAACTCACTTGACCTTCCTAGGGTCTCTCCATCCCTCAAGCAGAGATCCACAGGTAGTTCCCAAATTCAGGTCTGTAGGCTGGTGCTGAGCTAACTGCATTGGGACCAACAGAGGTACATTTAAAAATACAGAATCCCACTCTCTGTCCCCAAAGATTCTTTCTAAGGAATTCTGAGATGAGACCAGGAGTCTGAATATGTTTTTAAGTTTTCCAGGTGATTCTAATGCACAGCCAGGTGTGGCACTATATTAGTGGCTTCCCATTAACTTCAGGACAGACAGCCCATCACATGACCAACAAAACTCTAAACTGGCCACACTGTCCCAGCTGCTCTCTCTTACTCTCCCTGAATCTTACTTCTTGAGCCATGTGGACCTCCTGTCAGTTCTTCAAATGGCCTTATTCTTCCTGCCACAATGCTTTTCAACAAGCTGTTCTTTTTGCCCAAAACTCTCTTATCCAGTGCTTGACAAACTACAGCCCCACAGCCAAATCCAGCCCTCCACCTGTTTGCACAGCCCGCATGCATGAGAACGGTTTTACATTTTCAAATGATAGGAAATAAATAAAAAGGAAAATAGCATTTTGTGACACATGAAAATTAGATGAAATTCGAATTTCAGCATCCACAAATAAAGTTTTATTGGACCTGGCCCCATACTCATTCATTAACAAATTGTCTGGGCTGCTTTTGTGCTACATGGGTGGCAGGGTTGAGTAGTTGCAACAGAAACCACCTAGCTTGCAAAGCCTCAAATATTTACTATCTGGCCCTTTACAGAAAAAGTTTGTGTCCCTCGATCCAACTCATGGCATGTTTCTAGAAATGAGGGGTATTAAAACATCCTCCAGTAACACAACTCTCCCTTTGCCTGGCTTTTTTATTTTGGTTTTATTTTGGTTTGCTGTCTTTTACCTGTTCTTTGTGACTTACATTTTGATTAAATTGTCACTTTTACTGGGTCCATCAAATGCAAAGTGAAGAGGAAGTAAATTTGGCTGGAGGCCTAAATGCTGTCCCTTCTGTCTCTAAAGCAGTGGCTCCCAAATTTTGCTAGAGGGAACTTCTTTTCATGCCCCCAAAGCCTTGAACTCCCTGGAGAAATCAGCAGAGGGGAGCTTGCAAAGTGAAGACCTGGAAGGTGAGAGATGTTGGCGATGGAGAGGGAAGTTTATTTCTGGATACTCTTTCCCAGATTTCTAGAAAACCAGTAAAAGAATGAAGCGATGGGAACTCTTCATCCCAGGTTAAGCATCTGTGGTTTACACTGACTGTTTTGCAGAGGGGTTTTCATTTTCACTTTATGATTATAAAAATTATTCTTTAAATGATAAATGGCCTATTTCAGTTGAAGGAGGAGAGAGGAGATAGAAACCCCAAGACTCGCTTCCTAGGGTTTTATAAAATTCAGCTATTATGACAATATATACACACATGAAGCAATTTGGAAACCACCAGTGAAGTACAAATTAACGTAATATCTTCCAAACAGAAATAGGCGGCAGTGCTTAGGGAACATGCAGAGAAGAAACTCTCACAGTTAGGCAGGGTCTGCCAGAACGGGCTTCCAAATGGAGTTTAAGCAGTTGTGAAAGAAAGTGGTTTACATAGGCAGAGGGGGAAGCGGGAGGTCTCCGTGTGGGAGCTCGTGTAAATGCAAGATGAAGGGACAGATGTGAGCAAGTCAAGAGAGATCCAGCCAAGTGGGAGAGTGGGTGTCGGTCGAGTTTAGATGGAAGAAATGGAAGAATCATCGGTAGGGAGATGCTTCAGATTTCTTAACAAGACATGATTAACGTTTTGAAGTTGACAGATATAAAATAATAGTGACAGAAACACTGTGAGTCGTCTTGGCTCTGAAGCAGCTCAGAAATCTCTAGTTATTAAGTTGAAATGAGACTTTGATCTCCCTTTATGTCGCTAGTACATTCACGAACAAACCGTGTGCTTTGGGAATCCTTGGGGATTCAGGATACTGATTACTTTGGCTCTTTTCCTGTATTTCCTAGTTATCTTGTGGCCATCGCTTTTCTCCCATTTGTGAATAATATTACCTAGCTTTTTTCAGTCTTTACTATGCCCTCTGCTAAACACTTTAAATGTGTTTTCTTTTAGTCCTCAGAAAAACTTAATGAGATGAGTCCTATTATTAACCCCATCTTTTAGATAAGGAAATCTGGGCTCAGAGAGGGTTTTCACCCTACCTAAGGTTGCAAAGCTTGGTAGTGTTAGAGCTGGGATTCAAATCCAGGTCTCACTTATTCCAGAAGCCATGTCTCTACCAGCTTTGCTTGAAGAAGGAACAAGCATTAGATACTTCTCTCTACTTAAAGAGAGCATGGAATCTGGTGGTAAGACAATAAATTGTTAGTAAAAATAAACTCTGCTTTCATTACCTCCTATTTGAAACTGGAATATTGCTGATGCCTTTAATATAGATAAATTGGCCAGAAGCAGCTTTTACTGTTACTCATTTCGTATTTTCAATAATAAATTGGCAGCCTTCAGAGCCATGGCTTTCTAGTTTCCTGGGGAAAGAGGCATAATGGTCTGATTTCAGGGCTTGGGTTAGAACCATGTAAGCCCCTTGGAGAAGAGGTAAATTAAGTCCTCGAACTACCTCAGCAGTGCCTTTGTTCAGAGAAAATAGCTCTGTATCATCAAATGGATTTACATGATCATGAAAATATTCAAACCAAAGTGGCATGTAATTAAGAGCAATTAGAACTGAAGTGATGTGACTGGATATTAAAACCAGAAAGGCAATATTTGTGCCTCCTGAGTAGAGACAAAGCAGATAATTTGGGTTCCTCCTAAGTTTGTCATCTCTAGAAATAGTATCTGCTAGACCGTGTAGATGCTGTATAAATATTGAAGGTCTAGTGTCATGCACTATGTTTGACCCTATATTTCTATAGTGCAGTTTTATCCTCATATTTCAGTCACAGATATGCCAGAGTTAATTAGATCTCTACTAGTAAATATCCATCATGGTGTTTCTAAATCCCTTTTGCCAAATGATCTAATAAGAGCAACATTTGGCTCTCTATATAATTACAACATATGGCACCTAGAGGGTACATATAGTAGAATTATAGGTTGCCTGATGAGAAACCCAGGTAGTGGATAAAAGACTCTATTAAACAAAGTTGCTCTGTGTGTGTGTGTGTGTGTGTGTGTGTGTATGTGTGTGTGTGTGTGTGTTTTACTGCATACAATTCCTCCTCCTCTCCCCAGAATAAGAAATAGGTTGTAATTCAACTGTCCTTCCCACATGAAACATAATTATGTCATAGGAGTTTTACATTTTTAAATAAAACAAATCATTGATACTATTAGCATAAATTATTTAACCCTCCATACCTCTAAAAATTATCATGTGAAGTAAGTCAGCAATGCTGGAAGCAGCTCTGTATAAGATAAGTTACTTGATGGATGTATTCCTCCCTCCAAGCAAAATAACCTACCCAAATGGCTGCAAAATATATAGCAAAAATAGGCCTGAATCCTTTGACCAATCATAAAAAAGGGGTTTTTAATGCCTACTTATCATCTCTGGAAGTAGACTAACCAGTTTGGTAGATGATGAGTTCAGCGTCAGTGTGTTGAATTTGAAAGGCTTATCATGAGAAGGTATCCTGGACTCCACTTGGACGGGCTTGTAAGAGCCAAAGGTGCGCATCTCTCCTCAGGACCATGTTCAGTGATGTCACCTTGGTAGCTTGACACTGACCATAGCGGGAGTATTTACACCGTGGAAATTAGCACACATCAGGACATTCTTTTCCATAGAGGGCCACTTGTTAAACATTTACCAGCACATCATTACTTGCGGGACATAACACAGCTCAGAGTTGGCAGTGCCAGTTTGGAGTTCATGGGAGAGATGAAGACTAGAAACACAGCTTTCCAGCTCATCTTCTTTGAAGTGATGACGGTGAATAAGTTTAATTGAGAAAAAATGGGAAAACAGAAGAGTTCTGGATAGATTCTTCCAAACTGTCAAGTGCATGAAAGAGAAAAAGAAACCCCAAAACATTCATCAGAAGACTAAGAGGAGAATCAGGAAATTGGGGTGTTGTAAAATCCCAGGTAAGAAAGTATCATAAATGGCAGTATTTGACACTGTCGGGTATCACTGAGAGGTCATAAAGAATGAGGACCTCAAGCTATATTTGGAGTGGTGTTAATGAAGTGAAAAGTAACCTTTGAATAAACACTTTCAATAAGAGCAAAAGTTTTGCTGGCCGGATCAGCAACTGGATGCAGTAACTGATCTTTGCAGGTGTCTAGTAATGAAAAGAGGAAGATCAGATACACTGGAGGGAAGTGACATGTTTGTGGCAAGGGTGTTATTAGGATGGAGGACATTGGGGCATATTTATAGCCTGAGGGGAATCACACCAAGGTAAAGAAGGAGTTAACAATGTAAGAGAGGGGAGGTATTCTCAAGGAGACAGGAGGGTGTCAGACCTGAAATCAATTATTGTGGGAAAGAAGGATGAACCTGTCTCCTCTGACTGTGGAGAGGAAGGGAGGGTAGGTGAGGGCACAGAGAAATGTGTGAAAGAGGGAGTTGAGGAATTTCATGCAATATGGCCTTGACCATGATCTCGATAAAATGAGAGTCCAGGTCATCTTATGAAAGTGTGGCCATGGGAGGTGCTTGTGTGCCTCAGAGAGAAAGATGCCTAGACTGTCATCTATGGTCAATGTGATAGAAATTAGATAAAATTTGGATTGTGCTTTTTATGTTTTCTGTTGCTTCCACACACATTGACTTTCCCATATATTGACTTGCTCTAAAGGGTTTTATTCCAAAAGAGGTGGTTTGTTCCAAAGGATGCATAAAATTGTTACAGAAAAAATGAAACTGCCTGCTCTTAACACCAAGAAAAATGTTTTTCAGCTGAGTTCAATATGTTCTGACTCAGAAAAAACAATGCACTTTAAAATTATTCTTCCCCTTTCTCGTTTACTCAAGGACTCTCACACCTTCAGTCACCCCTGTTCTTTCCTTCATCATCAAACTTTCCCTCCGCTTTCACTTTCTGTTGGATCTTTCTGGTCAGCGTATCTTCATCTTCCTCATCTACCTCCTCCCATGGCTTTAAACTCCATCTGTACTAACAACTTCTGAATGTACATCTTCAGTCTAGGATTGAGCAATTTTGGCTTGACATGCCCCAAAGAGAACTCATTCCAGCCGCCAACCTCCACCCTAAAACCCATTCTTCTCCTGCTTACCCCATCTCCCTCTGGTTGTTCCAGCCAGAAACCTAGAAATCATCTTTGATTTTCCTCTTCCAACGTCCCACATATCCAATGCATTAGTAAATTTTGGTAATTCTCCTTCCAGAGAATATATAGAATCTATCTCCTTTGCATCCGCTTTGTCTGTGCCCTCATCCAACCACCATCATCTCTTGTTGGATTATTCCAGTAGCCTCCGTCTTAGTCCATTTGAGCTACTATAACAAAAACACCGTAGACTGGGTGGCTTAAACAACAAACACTTATTTCTCACAGTTCTGGAGGCTCTGGGAAGTCCAAGATCAGTGTGTCTGCAGATTCAGTGTCTGGTGAGGGCCTGCTTCCTGGTTCATAGACAGCCGTCTTCTCTAACCTCACGTGGCAGAAAGACGGAGGGAGCTCTCTGGGGTCTCTTAATAGGGTGTTAGTCCCATTCATGAGGGCTTCACCTCATGACCTAGTCATCTTCCAAAGCCCCACCTGCTAATGCCATCACACTGGGGGTTAGGATTACAACATATGAATTTCAAGGGGACACAAACAGTCAGTCCATGACATCCCGTAGCCAGTTGCCCTGTACCATACTCACCCCCTTCCAGGCTGCTCCTTGTACCACGGCCACAATGGTCTTTTTGAAACATAATTCAGATCTTATCACTAACCCTTAAGACAGAAGCTGCTGACCAGGACCTTAAGGGCACTGACGATCTGGTTCCTTATTGTATTATTTTTGTTTTTTGTTTCAATATCCTCCCCTTCACTAATCAAAGTGGCAAAATATCTAAGACCATGTGTATCTTGTTTTTCCTTAGATCTCTAGTGCCTGCTTTCCTCTTCAATTCCTCCTTGCATTTTTCTGAATTTGAGGTTACATATTTATGTCTGTTTTACCTATTATCTATCTTCCCAGACTGGTGTGTAAGCTAGGTAGGACCGGACCTGGTTTCCTTCACCACTGTTTATCCAGCACTAGTACAGGAATAGTGCTGAGGAGTTGAATCAGTAATTGTTGAATAAATGGAGAAAAAAATCAGTAAACTTACAGTGTACCTCATTTCACAAAGGATTTGAGGCTGCTTTTAAAAAATACAAGCAATAGAAAAGATAAAAGTTAGTAATTTAGAGAGTGGGAATAATGGGAAATCAGTAGACAACAAAAATATCAGAAGTGAAATTAGTACATGGAAACACATTCTGTATAATTCACAGATTTGGGTGTACCTGTCTTACTACCTAAGCAAAGAGAGAAACATAATTACTTAAAAGAACTGTAGTATTTGTAAGATTTAAAGTAGTTGTTTTGCCTGATAGTGAAATCTTAGAAAAATATTCCCCATGAGACACAATTACTATAGTAGATACAAGATTTCATAGATGTGCCTTATATTTTTTATACATTTGTCAAGTTATGTAGTGATAATAGGCAAGTTAGTAAATTCAGTTCTGTGAGATGGGGCCAAGAATGAATGAATGAATAGTTAATTTATTATTCTTTTTAAATGGAGAGGCTTGACCCAAGGGTAAAGTTTTAAGTATCTACAGCAGTATTTTTCAAAGCTAGTTCTTGGGGTGGGGGGTGATGTGTGACACATTTTATATAAAGCAGTATTCTGTGATCAAGCAAGTATAACGTGTATATTTCGGACCTTCTCAGAGCCTTTAGTATGCTATTTGCACTGAGAATCTCCAAGAATTGTGTTTCCCAAACTTACTTGGAGTTGAGTCTTATGACACAGAATACCTTAAGGGGCTGGGACTTCAGGGGGAAAAAAAACTTTGGAAAACTTTGATCTAAATGAATGTATGGGTTTGTTTACTTTAGAAATTCCGTCATTAACTCTAATGGTCAGAATTTTAATAAAGGTTGGTTAGAAGAAATTTCAAGATTGTAATTACTGTCAAGAATATGAGATGCAGCTATTCTGCGTTACCAGTTTTGTGTTATCAGTTTAGACCAGGTCTATGCTATAAACTAAGTCAAGAGAATCATTAAGACCAATGGCAGAATGCTACTTTCAGGATGGTATGCAGATGCGGGTGGCCAGGGATTCTAGCATAACTCTTCCGGTCCTCAGTGTCAAAAACGGAAAAAGCTTGGTAAAAGCTACAGATACTCGCAAGTTTTTCCTGACATAATTTTCCACAAGGGTGTTAGTCTTTACAATGAATAGCTGTATCAAAAGCAGACCGGCTTTTTCCATGTGGAATAAAAGCATGAATGACTCAAGCCTACAATTAACCAAGGAAGAGCAGGGCTTTATTCCTGGTTATTTCCTGGCTGAAAGTTCGAGCACCGTTCAGGAATATGCAGCAACTTCTTAGCAGTTTCATCTTCCTTGTTAATTTGGCATCCAGCAGTGTATGTTGATTAGTAAATACTTGGTTATAAAGACATAGATATTATTCAGATCATTATATTATACAGTTTTAGAATCCTAGATATTTATATTGGCCACAAACAGTTGCCTACCAATTGGCTTGAAAGTGTTTGCTTTACCCAGAAGGAATGCCCACTTTGCCTACAGATGTATGCATTTGTATATGTGATTATAGAACAGTGGAATTGTGGTACCATTGTTTTTAAAAAATCCATTGGTAAGTTATTCCTCAGAAGTTCTTAGTATTTAATTCCTAATTACTTTTACCTTTGTCCTTCAAACAGGCATAGTCACAAGGCAAGAACATGGCCTAAAGAAAAGTGGATTTTGTTTTGTTTTGCTTTGTTTTGTTTTAGTTTTGCCCCGCACCTTCAAACACTCACAGAAACATCACACCTGGTTTATTAAATTTTATATTAACATCAACATTTTGAGGTAACTAGAGTAGAAATTGTACTTTTCCATTTTATTACTGGGAGCACTAGAGCACAGAGTAAAAAAAAAAAGAATCCAAGTAGTAGAATTTTAGAGCTAAGAGTAGTATCCAGTTGAGAACTTCTTAAACTAGATCTTCCTCTATAATACCACATTCGTTTGCTTTCTAATAATTATTCAAAGCCAAGACCCATGATGTTGCTGATGGAGCTTTTATCATTTCTGCTTCTCTATAAGACCATTTAATATTTAGTTCTGAATTTATAATGTGTTTTGTTTTCTTTGACTACTGAGCTCTTAAACACTTATCAAAAATGAAGCAAAGCAAAACGTATACAAACTTGGTATAAAAGAATAGTTTCAGAGTTTTCAATGATGACCTTCATCCTTATTTAACAAATATTTGAGGCCACTGAATTGAAATAAAAATATAATATGAACACTCCCTTTAAGTTTGCCGGAAGCTTGTATAAGACCAGTATCTTAGGTTAGGTATTCTGGGAACAAACTCTGAACTGGAGAGTTGCATGCAGAAGGGAAGCTAGGAAGGTAGAACTGGGCAGACAGAAAAGCGGCCCTGCTGTGTGGTCACGTTGAGGCTTCAGCCAACCCCGCTGGGAGCTTTGGAACTGGAATTGCCCCTCAGAGGTGTTCCATCCTGAGGCCGGGGGGACTGGTCTTTGAAACCCTGGATCAGCTAGCTACTAGCTTCAGGCCACCCCCTGGAAGGGAGAGGGGTAATTTTGGTGTAGACAGTCCCCCACTGCAGAGGGCAATTCAGTGAGGGACACAGCTGTGAGCTATCAACAAACAACACTCTTAGGCAGTGCAGGAGAAGAGTGTGCATTGGCCCTGAGGCGGGGATCTGGGTAGAGTGCACTTTCGTATACAGGTTTGAACTGCTCATGTCCACTTACAAGTGGATTTTTTCTCAATAGTAAATAGTACGGTACTATGCAATCTGAGGTTGTTTGAATCTGTGGATGCAGAACCGAAATACACTGCAGATATGGGGAACCTCATATACCGAGGGCTGCCTCTAAGTTATATGCAGATTTTTGGCGGCGGAGTGTCAGCGCCCCTAACCCTCGTGTTGTTCAAGGGTCAGCAGTAATTATAAGAACTGACTATATGTCACTTATCATGGGAGGAATGCTTGGAACTATTCATCATCAAAAATGTCTTATGTTAGCCAATCAGTCTTACATACGGTGCTCAGAAGAACCTGCTCTGCGTTTCGTCATGGTCAAAGCCTAAGTTGAAACTGATGGAGAGTCTTTCCTGAATGGGAAACAACACATGAATCCTCTGCCTGATTACATTTTTCCAACTCTTTCCTCAAAAGGCAGATTCAGGGAGTCACCTACACAGTATCGCCTTTTCCATACCCTTGGGGACTGTCTCTCCTCTGAATTATTTTCTTCTTCTCTCCCACAGACCCCTCTGTCTCTTAAAACCCTCTGTGTGCTTCCACCTCCCTATCTCTACCTCTCTTCCTTGACTTTTGTCTGAGATTGTCAGTCATTTCATTTCATTTTTTCCTTCCATGATGAAGGTGTAAAAGATTTATGATCCATATAGAAGGAGGAAAAAAGGAAAGAAGAAAGAAAGGAAGAAAATCAGGAGAGAGGGTAAAAGGAAGGGAGGGAAGGAGAGAGGGAGGGAGGGAGGGAAGGAAGGGGGGAGTTATGTGTAGGGTCCAGAGATCCCCCTGTTTTCTTTGAAGGATGGATATCTTTTCACGTAACTAGTGTCATCTCTGATTATGAGAATTTTAGGGTTAGATGAAGCTTTAGCGATCGATAGCCCAGTGGTTTTCAATCTATTTCTACCCCGCAGCATACCTGTGGGCTGCAACATATTCCTACTGCTGGAAATGGTTCATCACACCCTGATTATGGGAGGAACAGGGGATGGAAAGCAATGGAGGGAGGGAGCCCAGGAGCATATGATAGATAAGAATCTCAGGCAAGGCATGATTTGAAAAAAATCCCTCCAGAATATGCTGTCATGCATGGCTTCCCAATCTATGGGAATCACTGGTTCCCCAGCACCAGCACTTTTGATCTACATTTATGAGAACACAGGGGTTAGGTGACTCATAGCAGGTCCCACAACTAACTGTTGGCACATACATGCTCATGTAATAGTGTTTCCAAACTAAAGAAACCCCTTCCCATTCTTGGTTTGGTGATAAAACTTTATAGCAAGAGTAGGATTTAGAATCCCAGAAAGATACCATCAGAAGATCCCAAAAGTCATCTAGCCAAGATTCACTGAGTTCAGCTTGCAGGAAGGTTTTCTTTGGCAAACACATGACATTATCCAGCATTATGTTTACATTTTTAAATTAGATTCTAACTATTAAAATTTGGAATATGTCATGTAAATCAGATTTCTGATTTATTCTTGAAAAAACTAGATGATCTATATCAGCCAGCCTGCATTTCTATAGCTGAGCTGGCCAGAGGTGAGAAACAATTATCCTTTTAGCAAGGGCATGAAATCTCCTGTTAGCCACACAACCCTCGTACCCCATATTAAGATGTAATGTCAGTTGGCCATTTATCACTGCTCTTGAATTATTGTTTTTCTTACAGTAGACTTAAAAGTAATATATTGATGGTATCTATTTCTCTATCAAAAATGAGAATAAGAAAGCTTGGCCAAAAAGGCCACACATTTCCAAAAAAAAAAAAAAATAGAAAAAGTGTGTTTTCTTATGCTCATAATTAAATTCTTGTGTTCAAATATAAGCAGAGTGTATCATGAAAACATTCTCACAAACTTGGTCCGTGTATATTACCCACCTAAACCCTATAAGTAATGGCATCTGTAAATCTAGATCTAGTTCTGTCCCTTTATGTTAGCAGTGATAATTTGGAGGAAGAAGGTGGTTTGGAATCCCTGAGACTAGCCGAAGAAGCCTGGACAAGAATCTGCTTCCTGGTGTCTAGCACAGTGTTGTTTTTATTTTCCCATGAATGGTTAAATAATAGAGTCTCTGTATTTTGTCTTCCCTGGTGATTCTGCTAATCCACTCGTGTTTTTTCCTCCTCTTTTTGTCTTCGTTCCCTCTGTCATACTGACATGCATGACAGGTTGTCAATTATCCCTCTTTCCAGAGTATATTAAAATTTGAACGTGAAAGCTACAGTCAGACCTCTCTTCCGTTATAAATATCAGACATCTAACAACACCCCAGGTGAGGGGTTTTTCGGCTGTTTTTCCTGAGCAGCTGATTGTCAGCCTAACTTAGTGCCTGATAGATAAAAAAGAGAATTAAACTTGCCTTTTAAATAGGAAATTATTCTATTCTAACATTATTGCTCATGTTAAACTCCTGTGCCATTAAAGCTGTCTCTTTTAAATGGATGGGCACTGGGTGCATTGTTTATTCAATTTAATTGTAGGAAGAAAAAAAAAAAAACCTCATACAAAGGAAATGGTTGTTTGAACTGGTTTTTATCAGTCACAAGCCTTGTGAATGAGTGTCCAATTAAATAGTGGCTCACTAGGACTAGTATAATAGTAACATCTGTTATCTTAATTAAACAAGTTACTATATAAAGGAGCTTTCATGGCTCACTTCGTTAGAGTAGGTTCTGACCTAGAAACTCTAGAAAGTCTTGTTCTCTTTGGGGGATTTGGTTGTTGGTGGTATTCCCAGTTGGTCCCATTATGTTGTAGACCTGACAGGCTCTGTGATCTGCAAACCTACACATTTGTTCGAGCCCACAGAGCCCAGGGATAGGAAGGAACTGAAGTTCATGATGCAAAATGGAACAAATAAATTAGGAAGAACCCTCAGCAGGAGTGCTTCGTTTTCACTCTGCTCTACTTGGATATTAGGACTTGGAGGGAGATCGGGTTGGGGGGGTGGGTAAGTGATGGAAAAGAGAAAATTATCAAGTATGTATTGACTCTCCCTTAGTGCCAGGACCAAGGAATACCCTTACCTTCAGGCATGGAGCCACAGTCCTGTATCTGTATCTTAGAGATCCAAAATGCTCTGAAAACAGAAGGGTTTTTTTTTTCTCCTTTTTTCTTCTTACTTATTTGTCTATTTTTGGCAGTTTTGTAGCAAACTCATCTGGTGGCAAAATCAAACTGAGGCTATAGACTTTTTTTTTATCTTGTGTTTAATTGTTTTGTTTTGTTTTTATCTTGTGTTTAATTGCAGAAATTGTGTTTAAATCGTGTATTGGATGGTTAGATGCCCCATCAGACTTCTGGGGGAATGTTACCTACGATAAACTACGTGCCATAGTATGATTCTGAATATTAGAAATCCTGAATTCTAAAGCACAACTTTCCCTGAGGATTTTTGGGTTATGTACTAGACCACTGTAAAGAAGATCTAATAAACTGAGACTCAGTGATATTAAGCATCGTGCTCAAGGTACAGGTGTACCTTGTTTTATTGCATTTTGCAGAGACTGCGTTTTTTACAAACGGAAGGTTTGTGGCAAGCCTGCATCAAGCAAGTCTGCTGGTGCCGTTTTTCCAAGAGCATTTGCTTACTTCGTGTCTCTGTGTCACATTTTGGTAATTGTCACAATATTTCAAACCTTTTCATTATATTTGTGATGATCTGTGATCAGTGATCTTTGATGGTACTACTTGCTGAAGGCTGAGATGAGGTTAACATTTTTTAGCAACAAAGTACTTTTATATTTTGAGGTATGTACATTTGCCAGCTCTTTCACTTAGTTGTAATCACACTGGATTTGTAAATAGTTTATCAAAGACATCAAGCTCTTCTCTGCCTCAGGGCCTTTGCACTTGCTTTTCCCTTGGACTGAAACGCACCTCGCTGATCTTCAGTGTCTGGCTTCCTCTCGTCCTACATCTCAGCTGACGTGCTACTTCTGCAGAGAGACCTTGTTCCTGTCATGCAAACCAAAAGGAGTGATGGTAAATTAGGCAGATTTCTCTTGGGTTCATAGATGAGATAACATCAGAAAGAATTTGGATATTATGGGAAAAAAAGCATAATATCTTTCCAGGAAGTACCTTTTCACATTCATGCCATCTCCCTAATTTATTGATCCCAGCGCTCTGCCCTCTCTATCCAGTGGATGGAGGTGTGAGTGGGCACAGCTGAGCCAGCCAGATTCTCTCCCTCTTCAGGAATTAGAACTTTCCTACGGGCAGAACAAAGTTAGAGCAGAGTCCTTTGATGGCAGCTCCCTGGGGATACTCCTCCTTAGATTCTACTCCCTACATCCCCAGAGCTACTTACTATTAATTTCTATCCTCTCCAAGCCATTTTTGTTCAGTTTCTTCTCCAGTTTGTGAGCTACTCCATATCCTTCAAATAAGTTGCATAAGTTAACCAAAGTCTGTTTTGGTTACTTACAGCCCTGTATCCCTAACTGATATAAGCAAACAGATGGATCACCTGTAACAAGATTGTTTTTTTTCTTTAAATCTGCCTTAGAAAAATAAGAAGCAACCCTTTAATGGCATTTGGGTATTTACCTTAGTTCTTAAAAATGATTACACCTTATTCCATTTGAACTAGACAACTTATTATCTTGAATATCTAAAACCTATGAGGGGCAGTTTGAAGCATTGTGCTTCACACAGGCATTTGCATTCAACTTACCTAGTTACCAGCCTGATTAAGTACGTTGTCCGGGACTAATGGCGTTAGCTGAGCGTGTGGAGTGGCAGGATTTTCTGGAAATAAAACAAATGCGTGCCCTCCAGAGAGCTCTTTTCTCTAGGAGAGCACGCACTGGAGTGTGACACTGCCCGCCCCCGTGGGCATGTGCTCAGCATTCTGGTTCTTACACGGGCGTCTGTGAAGTTCTTTGGATGAAACCTTTTGGCTGCCTTTGTGCAGACTCAGGTTGTCTGGCATCTGTATCCTCCCAGGATGAGTCATTGAACTTCTCTGCTTCATTGATTCTCGCTGAAGGAGATTTGGACAATGGGGTTGAACATGCCCAATGAGTTTGGGAAACCCCTAACGCATCAGTATCTTGTTATATAAGCATTTTGTGCTCAGCAGTTAGACCTGCCATTGTCTGTGACGGTGAGCAGGTTCCCGTCCCAGTGACATCCAGATAGGGTACTTTGCCCATGTCTGTGCAGTACGCTTGAGCCCAGAGATGCTGAAATAGACCCTCTTTCAGCAAAATGAGTGCCCGTTGCCCTGACAGCATTGAGATGGCATTGGGGCAGATTATCAAAGGCAACATGGGACCCCTCACCTAGGCTGTAATTTGAGCCCCCCTGACAGCACCTTGTGGGTGTGGAGGAAGAAGAGATACTCCAGTATTCTTGGATGAATTGATTTCAACTCTGCATGGAGACCTTCCTGAATCCCATGATGGTCTAAATCCCTATTCTCATAGCTCATGCACTTTTCTTTTTTCTTTTTTTTTTTTAATTAATTAATTTATTTATTTATTTTTGGCTGTGTTGGGTCTTCGTTTCTGTGCGAGGGCTTTCTCTAGTTGCAGCGAGCGGGGGCCACTCTTCATCGTGGTGTGTGGGCCTCTCACTATCTCATGCACTTTTCTTTTAGAGCATTTGAAGCTGCAATTAGTGGTTTAGAGTCCATCTCCTACACTAGACTATAAGCCCCATGAGGACAACATTGCCTGCCTTGGTCATTGTGGTATCTTAAGTTCTTAACACAGTATTTGGCATGTAATAGATACTAAATGAATATATTTATTTATAACTTCCCACAAACAAAGTTTCATTCCTTCATGTGTATATCAGAACAGCAAATGTGACTCATCTCTCTATGACAGTTCCACTTATTTCCTTTCATTGCAACTCTTTTTTTGCAAGAATCAAAATCTTAATATGTGTGAATGTATGCCTCTAGTGACTTCACCTTCTAAACACTATTTTAGAAAGTAGTTTTGTTTTGGCATGCGTGGATTTTAACTCCCAAACTAGCCACATATGTCACGGATCCCTGTGCTGGGGGCACTTAGATGACTGGGTGAACTAAAGGACACTTGACAGATTTAACAACAGCTACAGCAAGACCCAGGGGATTTCCAACCCTATACCCAGGTGCCTGGTGGGTTCTGGAAGTCACCCAACACAGAAAGGCCTGGCAGCCACCCCTGGCCTGAAGCCCCAAATCCTGGAGAGAAATCCTGCTGCCCCTGTAATAGGGAGCTTCTACTAAAGCAGAGACAAAAGTCCTCACAAAGAGAGAAGAAAGATAAAGAGCATGAGAACAACTTTTTCCCAGAACAGCCTTGTCTGAAAGCCTCAGATGGTTTTGCAGATGTACATGGAGCCTGTCTGGGCTCACAGCTTCCCATGTATTTTGAACTCTCAGTCCCAGAGACTCTCGGAACTTGAGGCTACTGCAGTGACATGATTTGATATGAGAAGGACTAGATTTGGGGAATGGAATCAGTGGCCAAGTTTTACCATCTCTGTGGCCCTGAGCAAGTCACTTAATTTCTTGTCTTTAGAATAGACTTAATAATAAATACCTACAGTGTTCTGGTGAGACTTCATTAAAGGGGAAAGTGCTTTAGAAATGGTAAAGCACTGTGGAGGTTTTATTCTATAGATTTTAAACCTATACACATTTTTACAAAAATGGCATTCTCTCATACCTGTTTTATAACTTGACTTTTTGATTTAAAACATACAGTCGATATCATTTCATAATGTAAGTATAGAACATATTTTCATTTCTTTCATTTTTAATGGCTAGATCCTGTGGCATTATGTGATTTTGTCAATTCATTCAAAATATTTTTAAATTTTAGGCTACTCAGTATCTACCTGAGAAATGCTGTTTAACTCACTGCAGTTCACATCAGCCACTTCAAATCTCTAGGATTCTAACGAGAATTATAATAATAACCTTGGGAACTTCCAAGCAGTCATATTTTGGGCATCTCCACCAACATGACCACAGTAACATCTAGCATTTTTCAAGTGCCTAATATGTGCTAGGTGTACACTTTATATAAATCTCTCCAGAACATTCCAGCTCATTATTATTGTGCTCTTTTACACTTGAAGGAACTGAATGACGCTCATCAGCATTAACTAACTTACCCATAGCCTTTCAGATGAGTAAGTGGCAAAACCATAGTTCATTTGTAGATTTATTTGACTTCAAAACAACATAAACACCATCATATCAATATCCTGTGTGATCTCAAGCTCACCACATCTATAGCTGATCTCACCATCTCACCTTTCCCTTAAATGTGTCCCCCAATGTACCCCATTTCTGTGTGAAATTTCTGTGTGTTGACAAACTCAACACCAACACAGAACATTTCTGTCACCTACCAGGCTGCCCTCACCTTCCCCAACACGCCCTGAAGCCACTCTTGTTAAGGTTAGTGACCCATGGATTGTCAAATCTAATGGCCAGGATTCATTCTTCACCTTGGTCTCTCAGTAGCATTGGACACAGGTGTGGATCACTCCTCCCAGAGTGAAACTCTTGTTTTACTAGATATCCAGGACCCTGGTTTTCTTTCTACACTGCAGTCACTCCTTCTTAGTTGAGTCTGTTGTATTCTCATCTCTACAATCTCTAAAGTGACCCAGGACCCAGTGTTTAGGCCTCTTATCTATCTGTTCCCTCTTCCTAGGTGTCTTGTCTTCATCTAATTCACAGCCTTATAAGCTCTCTAAATGCTAAGGGAGCCCAAGTTTTATCTCTAGCCCAGACTTCTACAAACTTCAGAGTAGTATATTAAGTAGCCTATTGAACATCTACCTCAGTCTTTGCTTACTTGCCAGCGGTGCAAAGTTCTGACTCCAAAACGTGAACCATCTTTCCCCTCAGTGAAACGTGGGGAAAGCTGTCAAGCTTTGTTGGGCCTATTGATTTAGACGACAAATGTTCTCCAAACCACCTGCAGGAATTCATTGATTAAGGGAGCCATTAATTCGTCAATCTATTCATTTAAATGTTATTTAGCAACAACATCATGTGCCAGGTACTATGCTAAGACTCTAGATAAAAATGTTAGAGCCGTTTATCTAAGCACTAAGTAATTCCAAATTAAATCGATAACTTTAGAATCAGCTTTTAGTTTCCATAATACATAGTGAATGGAGAATTTCTGAATCACTCATCCCCGCATTTCCTTTTCTAAAATAGGTATTAATTCTTTCCAAAATGGAGATTTATTTGGATGTCATACAAGATAATTGCACCCTTGTAAGGCTGACCTAAGGGAGATTGAGTTTTCATTCAGAAACCTTATCTTGATTGCCTACACATCACCCAGCCTCCTCTGGTCTCTCTGCTTGATGTCATCATGTCAGCTTGTCTCCTAGAGAGGAAGAGGAAACTTCACCAAAATGAACAAGGTCTTTCACCTTCTCCCTTTGGGTTACATGAAGAAGCTATTTATGAGCATTGTCCCCCTGTGCCCAGTGGGAACTTGCAGAACATCAATTACTACAGATGGACAGTACGTCTGGTCTTTCTCCCCTTTTCCACATATTAAATTGTCACTGTGTCAAATGTCTTGTCATCAAATATGGTGCTGCAAGGAAATTGCAATTATATTTATCAATTTTTTTTCCTCTGACCTTTGGATTTCATTCAGTCTACGGAGAGTCCCTCTATGTGGTTCAGAGAACATGTGTCACCCAAATCAATAGGGCCAACAATGCCTGACTCCTTCCTCCTCTTTGCACTGAGGGGAAGGACCATTCATGTATTGGAGTCGGAACGTTTCACGCCTAAGATGGATAGCAAAGACCTACAGCTTCAGTGCGTTTAATCTTGCAGTGTAATAACGTTATAGTCATGCAGTCTAGGTCTAGTAAGTAATTACAACAATACCATATGGAATTTTCTAGTGCTTTCATCCTCTGTGCCTGGTACTAATTTTAAGCTTCTGTCTCTGGACAATTTTGTTTAGATTTTTAAATCTTGGCTTTTGTTCTCTGATCTTTTTCTCTCACCATAAGAAGTCCTACTGTCAGAATTAAGTAGGTTGTAAAACTAATGTTTAACCATCGTCCCTCTCCCCCTTCCTGTCACCTGGAGTATTTTGAAGGGGCACGTGGTAGATAACAGCAGGCTGATTCTCTAGCAGTGCAATCTTATTTTAATATTGGCTAAAGCAAAACTAATCAAGAAGGCAAATCTGCCATGAAAAGTCTTATAAAACATTGCAAAGTTAAAAGGACCATTAAAAAATAGTAGGCAGAGAAGACAGCCAGATACTTACCAAAATCTAAGAATTGAAAATTAAAAGTCACATATAATGAGCAAGATAATATGCAAAGTCAGATTTAAAGCTAAAATATTTCCCAGGACTCAAGTCTAAAATGCATATAAATATTATTTGTTAACATGACTCAACCATCATCATAGTAAGTGGTATTTGCATGTGTCAATCAGGTGGAGTGTATTAGGCTTTTCTCATTGCAGGTAACAAAATAAACACAAGGTCAGCTCTTCTCTCCACCATGTTGACTCTTTTCCTTGTCTGGGCCAAAAAATAGTTGCAGCAGCTCCAGACCTTAAGTCTTCAGATATTTAATTCCAGAAGGAGAGAGTGAGAATCATTTTCCAGAAAGTCCCAGAACAAGTCTCATTGCAGATCATTGACTTAGTTGGGTCATGTGATCATCCCTAATCAATTCACTGTGAAGAAATTAAATTCTGTGATTAGTATAAGCCTGGCTTCCATGTTTCACTCAAAGGTTTACCAGTAGAAACCTAACAACGTTATGTGGCTGAGACTGGAAGAGGGGTGGCTTTTCAAATGGCCATTATTAGGTATAGGACTAGTGGATGCTGGACATAGCTGTCTATACAAGAAGGAAGCGTCAAACTAGAAGATAGTGTGGAGAAATTGGAACTCTCATGCACTGCTGGTGGGAATATAAATTGGTGCAGCCACTATGGAAAAGAATATGGAGATTTCTCATAAGATTAAAAATAGAATTACCATATAATCCCACAGTCTCACTTATAGGTATATCCTCAAAAGAATTGAGAACCGGAATTTATAGGTTAACTAAGAAAAAAAAATAGAGAGGATACAAATTACTAATATGAGAATGAAAGAGGGGATATCGCTACAGATCCCATGGACATGAAAAGAGTAATTAATACCTTGAGGGACTCTATGCCCACAAAATTGATAAACTAAATGAAGTGAGCCCATTCCTTGAAGACACAGTCTGCCAAAACTCACACAAGAAGAAAACGACAATCTGAATAGGCCTATATCTGTTAAAGAAATTGGATCAATAATTTATAACCTTCCGAAACAGAAAGCACATTGCCCAGATGCAATTCTACCAAAACATTTCAGGAAGAAATTATACCACATACCTACAATCTCTTTCAGAAGACAGAAATGGAGGGAATACTTCTTAACTCATTCTATGGAGCCAGCATTACCCTAATACTGAAACCACACAAATACATTACAAGAAAAGAAAGTACAGTTGACCCTTGAACAACTCGGATTTGAACTGTATGAGTCAACTTATATGAAGATTTTTTTCAATAAATACTACAGTATTACATGGTCCATGGTTGGTTGAATACACAGATGTAGAACCATGGATATGAAGGGCCAACTATGGGACTTGAGCATCCTTAGATTTTGGTATCTATGACTGGTCCTGGAACCAATCTCCCATGGTTACCGAGGGACGACTGTACAGTATCTCATAAACATAGATGTAAAAATCCTCTCCCCACTGGTGCATTATGGGGGTAGAGGATTAAGAGGTACAAACTATTATGTATGAAATAAGCTACAAGGATATGTTGTACAACATAGGGAATATAGCCAATATTTTATAATAACTACAAATGGAATATAACCTTTAAAAATTGTGAATCACTATATTGTACACCTGTAACTTATATAATATTGTACATCGACTACATGTCAAGTTAAAAAAAATTTACACCTTATAAAAAAGAGAATGAGAAGACTAGCCAATGACTAGGAGAAAATATTTGCAAAAGACATATCTGATAAAGGACTATTATCCAAAATATAAAAAGAACTCTTAAAACTCAATGATAAGAAAATAATCCAATTTTTAAAAAGGACCAAAGACCTTAACATTACAACTCACCAAAGAAGGTATACAGACAGCAAATAATCATATGAAAAGATACACCACACCATTAGAGAAATGCAAATTAAAACAACAATGAGATAGTACTGTAGTAGGATAGTGAAAATCTGGAGCACTGACAACACCAAATGCTGGTGAGGATTTGAAGTAGTACCTATCATCCATTGCTGGTAGGAATGCAAAATAGTACAACCATTTTGAAAGAGTTAGTGGTTTCTTACAAAACTACACATTCTCTTACCATACAATCAAGGAATTGCATTGCTTGGTATTTACCCAAAGGAGTTGAAAATTTATCTTCACACAAAATCCTGCACACAAATGTTTACAACAGCTTTATTCATAACTGCCAAAACTTGGAAGCAACCAAGATGTCCTTCGGTAGGTGAATGTATAAATAAACTGTGGTACATCCAGACAATGTGTTATTAACCATCACTAAAAAAAAATGACCTATCAAGCCAAGAAAAGATATAGAAGAAATACATATTACTAAGTGAAGGAAGCCAATCTAAAAAAGCTAGAAATTGTATGATTCCAACTATATGACTTTTTGGAAAAGGCAAAACGGTGCAGACAGTACAAGGATCAGTGGTTGCTAGGGTATTGGACCATGGAAATTCACCAGCATAACTCAGACTATTGAATTCCTATAACCAGCCTTGCATCTTCCCTGCTACCTTTGCAATGTGTTCCTTTTAAACTTTAGCAAAAACAATCTGCATTGTTTGAATTATCTTTGTCATCACTCCCCCCCAGTGCAACTGTAAGTGATAAAAAGAAAGCAGCTATGGAGTCTACCTGAGGAAGCATTATGATATAATATAGGAAGCAAGAAATCTCTTAAGAAGCAGTGAAAATGAGGGAATGCAAGAATCAGGGGAGGCAGAAAGAAATTCAAGATAGGAGAATCAGAGAAGTCTCCATAAAAGACAACACCTTAGAGGTACCACACATGATAATGAATATGTACATTTGTGGAGAGGGTAAGGAGAGGTATTCCTTGCATTCCATGAGTCAAGTGGGGAAACTAAAACTAGACCTAAGGAATATAAATTTTACGAATTTCTATATTCCTACATAACTGCAGAGCAACGAGCATAAAGATGAAACAGCCATTGTATTGACTAGTTAATTTGCTCAAATGATTTGTTAGACAAAAATTGTGCCCCTAGGAAACAGAAGGATCAGCAGTCCTTTGGGTATCCGCATACCTACAGACAAAGACAGGCCCGTAAAGAGAGCAACTGAGGCATTAATTGAAATCAAAGTTCTCAGCATCTGTGCTAGAGCCTTCCCCTGGATCATACTGAGTATAATATATAAGCCCTTAACGTTAGCTATAAACTCGTCCTTTCTGCACAGGAATAAATATCATTACAGGAAATTACAACAATAATTTGACATCAAGAAAAGAACATAGGGACTTCCCTGGTGGTCCAGTGGTTAAGAATACACCTTCCAATGCAGGGGATGCAGGTTCGATCCCCGGTCGGGGAACTAAGACTGAACATGCCATGGGGCAACTAAGTGCACGCGCTCTCGAGCCCACATGCCACAACTAGAGAGCCCGCATGCCGCAACTACTGAGCCTGCATGCTCTAGAGCCCGCATGCCACAGCTAGAGAGAAGCCCACGCACCACAACTAAGAGTCGGTGCACCACAACGAAAGATCCTGCATGCCACAACTAAGACCCAATGCGGCCAAATAAATAAATAAAATATTTTAAAAAAGAAGAAGAATAGAATAGAATCCTTTGAAGTCCTTTTAGGTCAATGAAATTAGCTTCTGGGGAAATATATTAAAAAGAAGGAGGTGAGTGATATTTTCAGAGCAAGTTTTCAGAAGGCAATATATTTTAAGTTATGTCCGTAATATCTATAGAGTTTCTGTGAAAAGCTCTTTAAAACTATAAATACCTAACCATATTTCAGTGTGATGAAACCAGAAAGTCCTCAAGTCTACACAAGGTGTTTGTGAATTCTTCAGATTGATTGTAACTTTTATAGCCCTTTTCACATTGATACCTCTCAACCTATTGTGTGAAAATCACTGAGGAGGTATCCCTTGTTTTTGAATTGGTATAGACAGTCTAATTATTATTTTAATTTAAATCATTTCCTTACCATTAAATTGAATACCTAGCCCATTCTTCATTTAATTGGGAGAACTCATCCTTTATTTTCAGATTCATATTGATTTGTGACTGATTTATCACAAAGAAATCTTCAACTCATCAAAAATAATTTGGAATCTGTAAAAATCTTCTGGTGTCTTCCAGAGGTAAATTCCTCCAAAGACTTTTAACACCTATTAATTCTTTGTCTCACTAGCTTTGAGAGTTTGCTGTCAGTTCAGAGGAAATATGTAAGAAAATGTTAAAACCAGCTTAAATAACTTTCTAGTTCTATTTAATGTTGGTACAACTTCAATGAAAATATTTTAAGTCAGCATTTCAAATTCCACTGCCAAGGCTCAGGTAATATTTCCTGGACTCACTCATATGGATATGAAACACTGCCGCTATATCTTCAAAGTCCTTTGAAAATCTGTCCCATGATATCTTTAGAGGAAATATTCTAAAATGAAATGAAGAACTCCATTTTTGGATGAATTTTCTTTACATCTGTCACCTTCTTCGGTGTGAGTTTGGAATTTTAAAATACCTCTCCTTTTGAACCTGTGGAGATCGTAAGAGGCTACATCCCTAGTGGAAATTGGTTTGAGGTAATTCCCAGAAAAACTTTTGTTGAGATGTATAGCTGTCACTTTGGTTCACAGTAGAACCAGGAGAATGTAATATGTAATAATGACTAAAGCCCCTTTCAAAAAGAAAGCTTCTCTCTCTTCTTTTGTCCACAGATATTTTAATGTCTATAGGTACTTAATGGACAATGACCATATATTCACTTTTTGTTAATATACAATCTCTCTCTGAAACAAATAAAAAATACTTGAGGTAGCTTACAAGTTATATACAATAAGACTGTGCAAATAGAACAGTTAGACCTGTACAAGAAGGGAGAAGCATATATTAGTAGTGCTTTGGAGAAATAAATATTAATATTTTGAGCTTCCTAGTAACCTAAGCCAAAAGAGAAATCAGTGAGCTACTAAGGTTCATTGTCTGAAAAATGTTATTGAAAAGAGACAACTTTCTCCCAATAGCCAATTATATAGCCAGTTCAATTATTACTTGAATCCAATAGTAGATTGGTTGCAGCAATGTCCCCAATTTTTTACACTTGCCTACCTTCATGCCCTTTGACATTGCCTTCCCACTTTGGCTCTGGGCTTGGCTATGTGACTTGCTTTGGCCAGTGGAATGTTAGTAAAATTGATGCAAGCAAATGCTTTAAAAGTGGTTGCCCATTAGAACTTTTCCCTGACTGCTTGTCAACTAGCCTGCAAGTAAGATGAGGGCAGTCTTCTGGATGAGGAAAAGACACACATCCAAGTCACCCCTGTCACTCCAGCCAACACTTAGCCAATGCACAGACTCATAAGCAATAAAAATGCTTGTTGTTTTAAGCAACTGAATTTGGTGGCTATTTGCTATGCAGTGATAGGTAACTGATACAGAGTCTCATATGAGAGATATTTGATAATACAATGAATAGTGTCTTACATAGTAGTTTTTCAGCAACTACAGGAATGTCTTCATTATAAAAAATGACAGCCCTTGAGGGCATACCTTATGTAAAAATAAAAACACTTTTTATTTGCCTCAGTGCCTACTACATAAAATATGATCGAATTCCTGCTGAAGGTAACATGCCCACCTCTGAACCAAACCACGTCATTAAAAACCAGCCATCCTTTCAGTCGTGCAAAGCTACCCTGCTTAATAGCTGGGGAAGCAAAGGCTATTATTGCTCTCTCAAACACTTAAAATGTGGATTGGAGAGAATGAAATTACCAGGCTGCAGTTTAGCTGTGGTGTCATGCTTTGAGAGTGAAAACAAAGCCATGTGCACAGAATAACCTTTTGTTTGTTTGTTTTTCAGAATAACCTTTGAGAAGCATTTTATACAGGGAAATTGGTCTAGAAAGCATGTCCTAACTTTTCAATCCATTAGATACTTGAATTTTTTGTATTTTTGCTTTTAATTGCACTTCCTATAAGGATCCATTGCCTTTTTTTTTCTCCATCAAAGTCTGTTTAAGCTTGGGGAGAATATACTGGCAAGAAATATGCCAAAAAAATTACATTTGAAAATTTAAGTTATATGACAGATGTCATTTGAACCTTGAGAATTATTGAATCTCTGGACCTTATAAAAATGATTTCAACTGTCCCCCCTCCGCCCCTGCCATTCTTAAAATCCCTCTAAGAAAAGCCTAACTTGTTTAGCTCTCTTCTGCCAGAAATACCTCAACTAATAGAACCTGGTGGCCTTTCACGGAGAATTGTACCCCTTAGGGAAATTTTATTTATTAAGATGTTAATCCATAAATAGAGTTTTTATCATTGAGTTCTAAGCCAGCTCCCTGGTATGGTGTAGGAGAAATCCAAGCTTTCTTTTCTGAAACAGAAATGTTTGGAAACAGCAGCTCTCCTGTCCCCAGGTTCACCCAAGTCTTTTGTTCACCAAAGCTAAATGTATCAGCGTTCTTTGGTTGCAGTTAACAAAAATAACTCTAGCTAACTCAAGCGAACAAGAATTTTACTGGGAGGATATGGGGGACTTAGAAAATCCATGGAAGAAGCAAGTTTGAAACTAAGTGGACCCAAGTTGGTCCTCTGGGGTTAGGAAACAGGAAATGCAGAAGCTGTTGCTTTATGGGGGTAGTTTGATCAGGCTGCCACTGCTGAGTTTAATAAATACCAACCATCTTCAGGCTCTTTGTCCTGCTATCCTAGGGGAAAGTGGTTGTGTGTGACCATTGTAGCAGAGGTCCCAGGCCACAGGGGAAGAGAGAGCCCCTGACTACAGCCCCACCAGGTCAAATCTAGCAGGAAAAGATGTCCTCAAAAGAAAATGTAGGTGCTATTATAAGGGGAGAAGGGTGCTAAGTAGTCAAGAAACAACAACAAATGTTGAGCACCATTCTTTCATTTTCACGTGAAGAGGCTTAGAGTTCCATCCCCCTTCTTCCCACGCATCATCGATACGTCCTAAATAAACACAGTAAAGTTTTTCAAAGGCTGTAGAATGATGGTGCCTTAGCTCCAGCTGCAGTCTGATCAGCACAGAGTAGAGTGGGGCTATTCCCTCCCCGTTCTGGATGCCATATATCTATTCATGCAGCCCACGACTATGCTCACCGTTTTGGCAACCCCATCATTCCATTGTATCAGACTGAGTTTAGGTCACCTGAAATATAGTAATTAATTTCCTCACTGTTCCTCTAATTTACACCATGTCTCCCCTGTTGTGATCATCTCTCTCCCCTCTATCTAGAATACACTGTCCTGCTTTCTGTTTTGCCTAGTTAACTCTTACTTTTGCTTCAGATTTCAGTGGCATCATCACTTACTTAGACTCAGTTCCTCTTATTAACTCTTATAATACTGTGTACTTCTCCTTTATAGCAGCTATTATGATGTAATTTTACATTTCTGAATATGACTATTTAGCTTCAAATTGGTTTAGAAATAAAATCTAAATTTCTTACTACACAGCCTGGCTCAAGCCTTAGCAACCAAAGTCATATCTTACCCCCTCCTCTCCCCTCCCACTAGCCTTCTTTCTGTTCCTGGAACACACAAATCTATCTTAGTAATGTCTGTATTTTATTCTTGGCACATATTACTGATCTAAATTACCACATTCATATATTTGCTTTATTGTTTCTTATCTCTCTCCTTTCACTAAAATGTCAGCTCCTGGAGAGCAGTGACATTATTTGTCATATTTACTGCTGTGTACTCAATACCCAGAAGAGTATAGGGCTTCCAGTGGATGCTCAAGAAATATTTGTTGAATTAGTGAATGTGAGAATAGTCATCCATAGAATAAATGGTCTTCTCCAAAAGAATTTAAGTTCCATGAGGGCAAGAGCCCTCATCAGCTTGGCTCACCAATGCTTTTCCAGTACATTGCCTGCCACACAGTAGTTTCTTATAACATATCTGTTTAATGAATGAAAGAATATCATATTTTCATTATTAATATTTTTGAACCTTCATAGAAACATTTATAATTATCCCTATTAAATGTCATTTATTATTATCTTCAGCCCAGCATTCCAGATAGTAGAGATCATTTGGGAGTTTAATCGTGTCATGCATAATGTGGTTTCTGCCTTCTGATTGCATCCTGACTGATACACGATATGGGAGGTCTCCCTCTCACCTTTGTATCGTCTGGAGAAGAAGTTGGTGTGTTATCCCTGTCCTCATCCAAGTAGTCAGCAATCCATTGGAGAAATTTAGCCTCCACCAAGACGGCATCTACATAAGAAAATTAGACTGGAGTCTAGCAATTTTCTAGGGCCGTCAATTAGTTATGAACATCCAATGTGAATAAATCACAGTTCAAGTACATTTGTTTCCCACCAAATTGGCTTAGTAATTGTGTTGATGCTTCATTCATTGTCTTCGAGGAATTGGAAGGCTTGAGTTGAAATACCAAGTCTGCTAGTAAGTAGTTCAGTGTTTCTCTGACTTTAAGAAGCATACAAATATCTAGGAATCTTATTAAAATAAAGATTCTGATAGAGACTCTCTAGGCTGGGGACTGAGATTCTGCATTACTTACAAGCGCCCAGATATAACAGCGTTGCTGATGCACAGCCAGACTTTGAGTGAGGAACTAGATAGGCCTGGATAATAATAATACACAATCTTATGCAAGGGAAGCTCTTCATAGTTTTCAAAGCAATATTTTGTAAGTTAGTTTTTTAATCCCTACGGTGACCCAATGCTTCATTTATAGATGAGGAAACCAAGGTTTAGAAAACTTATAATTTGCCTATGATTCAACATCTAATTCATAACACAACTGGAAATTTAACCATGTTTCTCGCTTCAGGAACCATGATTATTCCACCTTATATACTGCTTCACATCACGCCTGGGCCTCATTCATTCACAGTGAGTTTATTTATGCTTCTCTACACATCAGGCATTATAATAGGGGCTGGGGATATCACAGTGAATGAGACAAAGGTCTCACTTTTTTTTCTGATATGTAGAATGAATGACTGGCCCCTCCCAACTCCAATGTTCATTGACTCTATTAAACTATACCATATTTACAAAATGTAATTCTAGAATTAAGGCAGTATCTTAGACATCATCTCCTACCTGCATGGTCATAATTAATAAACCTAAATGCAGCAGGTCGTCACCACCATACAAAACATCTTCCCACATCCTTTGTCTCATTGCAGTCAAGCACGTCTGAACCTTTGTTCATACCCCTTCTCATATCCATTTCATATGTTTGTTCACATAATTCTCCTCCGCAGTGTTCCTCCTGTGCTGTTTTTGGCCATCCTGGCCACAGCTGCCTAGTTGAGAGCCACTTCATCTCTTGTCTAGTCTAGCAGCATCCAATAGAACTTTCTGTAATGATGGAGATCTTCCATATCTGCATTGTCCAGTGTGGCAGCCACTCACCACACGTGTCTACTGACCACTCACAAGGTGACTAATGCAGTTGAGGAGCTGAAATTTAAGTTTAATTTAATTTTAATTAATTTAAATGTAAGTAGCCACGTATGCTCAGTGGCTCTCTCTTGGACAGCATACACCTGGACTCTTGCAGGAGCTTTCTTCCTGGTTCCGCTGGCTTCCATCTTGCACTCAGATTCATTTTCCTTACTCGTTCACTAGCGTGATCTTTTTAAAATGCAAATCCAGTGGTATCCCTCCCATGCTTGAAGTCCTTGTCCCCAGGATAAAATCTTTGTTTCAAGCATGACATACAGGTTCTTCGTGACCTGGTCCTTTGCTGAGTCCTCCAGCTCCCTTTCTTCCTCAAGTTAATGCCTGACAATGAGGTTCTGTTATCACATACTGTCCTTTCCATGTATGTATCTAATTCCTACATATCCTTTAAAAATCAGTTTATCCCCATGAAAGAACTTTCACAATTCATTCCCTCTCAGCACCTCTGCCGAATGTTCTCAGTGTATCCTACAAATATATATATCCCTTCAGGAAAGAAACCACATTGTCTAATCTCTTATTTTTTGATGGTGATGATGGTGAGATTTTCATTTTTAGCCAGACTGTGAGTTTCTTGAAGGCAGGGACTATTTCCCATTCAAATTTATTGCCCAAGAACCTACCATGATTGGTAAGCACCCAAAGACATTGAACGAATGTAAGATAGAAAGGAGAGAGGAAAAAAAGGAAAGAAGAATTAAACCAGTAATATACACAATTTTTTAAAATCTTGGCTCTTCATTATTTGGAAAGTACAAATTTCCAGTTAACTTTATTTTCTTATCATTAACAGCTGGTATAAATCCAAGTTGGACATGGTTTTTGGATGGCTTTCCTAAAAACAACTGATATTTTGAATTTAGTATAAAATGTGCAAAATAAAAGACATTATGTCCTCTACATAGGCAGATTGTTTCAATCAGCCAAATCGCTTTTCCTTTCGCTAAAATGTCTGAATCTTTTTATTGACTGGCAACACGATTATGAATGTTTCAAGCCAGAAAACACTAAATCCAACCCCATCATTTTTCGGAAAAGGAAATTGTACATATGCCCATGGTAAGTCAGTAAGTGAGTGGTGAATTCAGTCAAACTTTGTATGTACGTGGACACATTCTAAAAGGCTAAGTTTGGGAGGAAAGGCATTTTGTTTTCTACATACCTGCTTCAGAGAAGTTTATGAAAAACCATGACAACGATTTTGATGAGATTTACCTTCAAATAAAAGTTACAAAGTTGTGCCCCCTTTTAAAAGCAGAGTCCGTCATCTGTCTTTGAACCATGCACGTTTTCAGTTGGAAGTTGGGGAAGTCTGCCTTATCTCAAAAGGCCATGCCTTTGGGCTTCTCTTCAGATGTTATCAGCCGGAACAAATAAGCTGAGATTGCGTTTGCTGTTTTTCTGCATGAATCTCAAGAACAGTTCCAAAAATGTTTGTCAGCAGCTGAACTGAGTAGAGAATCTGTGGGCATGTATGTATTTTTTCTCACAAGAAAATCACTTTCTAAGCTTCTTGGAAGTTGATTACAATATGCTTTTTTTCTCCTCCTTCCTCCAAAGTAAGATAAATATCTGAATCTATCATTTCATACTTTGGAATGTGTTCCTAAACAGCTAAAGAAATGCTTCAGTGCTGAGAAAAAATGTGGAAGTCCAACCTAAATGTATTGGGTATATAATCCCTCCAAAGAACTCTGTCCCCAGGTAGACAAAGCAAGGTGAAAATTTTAGCAGTTATCCAGGAAATTTGCCCAGTTGGGAGGATGAATTTACAGGTTCAGACTTCTTTGTCTCAAATCATTTTTGCCTGAATTTTCTGGGAAACAGACATAGCGCTAATGACAAACTTTGACTGATTGTGTTTTAAGGCAGAAAAACATTTTCTGACGAGGTACCAAAAGGAAAGCCAAACACTTCCTCTTGTGTGTCATACAATCAAGGTCATTTTGAATTCACTCTCTTTCCACAAGCCACGTCTCACAAGAACAGCTTCCCAGCAGCTCCACTGCCACTAGCACAGAACAAACATGTTTAGAGTGTCTCTGAGTCATCCCTGCACTAGGTTTTGAACAGAGAGAGGAAGAGAACTGTATTTCATGAGCTCAGAGTCTGGTGAGGAGGTAGATAAGGAAGTGGACAGATATAATCAGCCTGAGCACCCATAATGAGCCCTTCTGGTGTTTCACCATTTGATGCGGCATCTTTCTCCATACAGATATTTCCTCTCTGTCCACGCTCTCGCCAGTAACACTGTGTATTTGTCGCAACTCCTTGGATGGCAGATAACAGAAACCCAACTCAAACTGGCACACAATGGATTTTTAAACAACTTTATGGAGGTGTAATTTACATACCATAAAATTCACCCATCTTAAGTGTAAAATTCAACGAGGTTTAGTAAATTTGCTGTGTTACAAGTATCACCGTAATCCTGTTTGGGAATATTTTCATCACCCTTCAAAGAGAGTTTACTGGTTCACGTACCTGAAAACTCCAGAGTTTGGTCTCTGTGCTGGAGGAATATCTTCAAGACTTGATTTCTCTTGGTTTCTTTCTCAGGCAAGCTATTCCCCGATATGAATTAGAGGTGACCCTTGGCAGATCATCTTCCATTTTAGTAACTCCAGTAGAAAATGCTTACGTCTTTTCCATTTGTTTTCGTAAGTGTCTTAGGGTAACACTGGTTTACTCTGATTGGTCTAGAGTAAGTCACATGCCTACCCCTGAACCAATCACCTTAACCAAGAGCATGGGATACTCTCATTGGCCATGCCTGAGTCACATGAACAACCTGGTACTCAGAGGATGATGTTATAACCACCAAACTCTGTGGTCTGAGAATAGGGAGACATGGATCCCCAAAGGAAAATAGGGGTTATTGATATTACTAGACAAACAGGAATGGATTCTAGGCAGGCAGTACGGTAGATGTCCACTCCACAGGAGAACTTGTTGATCAGAGAAATGCTGCTTCTTTCCTTTTGAATCCCCTGTAGTGGTTATCACAGTGCCTTTTATGTAGCAATTGCTCAGGAAATATCTGTGGCCTGATTATATTTAGGCTAAAACATAGAGCAGACCAAGAATGAAGGACTCTGTGTTTCCTTATCTTATTGCTTGAGAAGGCTACCAAAATTAGGAAGATGACTAGTATACTTAAAAGCTGATAATTTAGGGCTTATTCTGAGAGGCTACATGGGCAAATGATAGAGAATGGCTGGATGTGTGTAGAAAGTCAAAAACAGGTTGCAACCAGACTCTTCCCCTATGTAGGGCCTCTCTTAATGCCCTTTTCTCAGAAAAGTGACCCTAGTGAATGGCCTGGGATCATTTCAGTGGTATAACATAAGCCGGCAAGGAACCCCACGCGTGTTGTAATTTATACTCAGCAAACATTCTTCTTCCAAACTATACAAATCTTTACCCGTAACGTAAAAACAATGCAAAATTCCGGAATGTTTGGAATAAATAATTTAATACAATGAATACCTTGGAGTATATTGTCTGTAGAAAGAAATGAAGTTGAAAATTGCAAAGATACAACTTATATTTTAAAAGTAAATTTTATACTTAATTTCAAAAAAGGAAAATGGTTCGTAGTAAATTTTAGCATCCAGAGAAGCTTTATTTTCCAGTGCCTTTTAAAGTTTTATTTCTTGACAGGATCTTCAAAAATGGCAACCCTATTTCTTTCTTAACTGCAATATAACTATTAAGATGCTGTAAAAACTTGCAAATTAGGTTATAAATAGCAGCGATGGAAGCATCAACTCTTTTAGCCACATTTCCTGAAGTGCACTTTACATTATGCTAGAGGTAGATTTTTTAAATTAAGCCTGAGTGCTTATATAAAAAGTCCAGTTTCTTATTTTCCAAGCACAGTAGTATAATTGTAGCTCTAATTTATGGCATACTTTGTAGGATTGCTGATTAATTATACAGACTTCCTGATGTTTTATACCCTTTTCAACTTTGTTTCCCTCTGCTATTTGACCGCTACAAAGCAAATATCCTAAATCACTTGTTATTCAGGTTACTTCATTTTTAAAAATGAATTTACTCTTCACATCAGTTTTCTCATATATCACGCTAACTCGTAAATATTAATCATCATTCTGCTCCTCATTTTTGGACCGAACTCATAGATGTACACACACATACACACACACACACACTGATTTATTCACTCCCAGGCACACAATCAAGAAAAAGCTTCTAGTAAGTTCTTTATCTGAATCTTATCATCTCCCCAAGGCAAACATGTCTAACAATTCTGCATCACTGAGATGTTGGACACATAAGCAAAGCAAAGCAAAGCAAAAAAGCATAGATGCTAAACATAAAAATAAATATGATAAAAACATACCTAAGATATCACATTCTAGCTGGGTGTGCTTATCTGCCAGGATGCTGAGCTGACAGCTTGCTTTTTCTTTGGCAAAAGAGGTATTAACCAGGATTTCAAAAGTGTTGGGGCTCATATCAGCCAGTCTGATTTTTTAATGATAAGAGATATCCAATTTGAATAGTTCACTACTGTGAATTCTTTGAAAAAGAATGGTAGCGCATTTGGTTTGTTGCTTGAGATTATCAGTATTTTCAGGGCTACTATATTCCTTTCATCATTCAAGTTTAACGTTTATGCAAAAGCCTCATTTACCAGATTTTCCAAGAAATGTGGTGTGCTGAATATTAGAGGAGGATTTGCCAGAAAACTCTTTTGTACATATATTCAGTACAAATATGTTCAGATATTATCCTATCCTTCACTTTAAGTAAGTCAGATTCACGATGATCTGTTCTCTTCAAAACCCGCCCCGGCAATATCCTTATCGAACTCCCCTTATCACTGGCATATCTAAATTACTATCTTCTGTCCATCCCCAAGACACCTTTAATTATAAGAGCTTCCTGCTTCTTTCTTAAGCTCTTCACTTCTTCTGTCATCAGCTTCCCCTTGGAATTAGGGAAAGGTCCTTGCAGACTTTGGCTATTAAGTAGAAGCGGACCCATATATCACTTCCTTAAATGTTCTGTCATCATGAGAATTATTTATTGGAACCCATTACCTATGTGACTTCACAGTTCTTTTTCGGTGGTTTGTCCGAAAAGAGTGAAGACTCTTCCTTGAAAAGAAATCGGTTTCTTTTCCAGCCAGGGAGGAAAAAATAGTATAACCACCAGGTTCCTGTGTACATTTTTCACATGACACTTGGTTGAGTATTTGTTGAGAGAAAAGAAGATTGGGGCAAGGACTCAGGTTGATCGTGGAAGTTTCTCCAATGCATAATAGACTTGTAGGTACAGGGCACATACAAATGATTCCCCTGGAAAAGAGAATACCCAATATTAACTTCAGCATGTAGAGTCTTTTTACTGAGCTTTATAGAAAACAGTAATACAGTTTACACACTTTCATGACTAAAATTTTTATGGCATCTCTATTTACTCCAGGGCAATGATTTCTCTTTAGTTTTGTGACATGGGTCAGGGGGAGCTTTAGGAGGCTTATGAACTATCAAAAACAATGTACGTAGTTGCATTTGCGGGGGAGGGAGAATGTTATAATTTGCTTCCTATTAAAGAGATCTCTGACTTCCACCCACCAAAAAAGGTTAGAAATCAAGGTTTTATCCAAGGAGGTGTCACTAGTGTCTCTACAGTTCTCAAGACTGAATTTTCATCCAATTATCAATATATTGACTGTGTACCTCTTTGTACATAAAGGAGTGTATGAAATAATAAGGGGACAGAAAGAAGTGTAAGACCTGGGCCCTGATTTCTGGAAATTCTTTGGGTAGGTGGGTGATGGGCTATTGAGGCAGTATGTGACAAATGCCATGTGAGTTGATTGGACAGCCTTGCAGTGTCATGAATTTGCAGTAATGGGACCTGCCCAACACAGGGTGATGGCCCACTTGGTCGTAATATTGTAAAAGGAACTTGATCCTGGGAACATGCTTGAAATAGATGTGTGTTTCACAGAGTATAAGACTTGCGCCTCTCCAAGGACGGTACACAGTATACAGACATTGAATGCCAGTGAACCACGTAGTTCTCTGTCTTTCCTGAGTCCATCAGGGAGAAAGTCAGTCTGGTCCTACTGTGTCTGAACACTTTTGAAATCCTGGTTAATACCTCTTTTGCCAAAGAAAAAGCAGGCTGTCAGCTCAGTATCCTGGCAGATAAGCACACCCAGCTAGAATGTGATATCTTAGGTATGTTTTTATCATATTTATTTTTATCTTTAGCATCTATTTATGACAAGTGATACTGGCTTCCTTTATTTAACTACTTTAATTTTAAACTTTGAGCCATTTAAAGAAAATATTGTGACTATTAATTATGATAATGATGCAGAAAATAATAATAGTAAAAATGATCATTGCAGCTAACATTTATTAGGTATTTACTATGCACCACCACAGTTATAAATGTTTCATGGGTATTTTTACATTTAACCTTCTCACAAACCCTGTGAAATGGAGGTGCTGTTATTTTTATTTTAGAGTTGGCAAACTGGAGCCCAGAGAGGCTAAGAGACTTTCCCAAGTCACGTGTCTAATAAATATTGGAGCAAGGATTCAAGCCATCTGGTAGTACATGAATATGACAGAAACTGGAGCATGCTGGGGAGTTTGGGAAAGTTTGGATTGTACGACCATTACGGTGATACAGTTAGGAGTTCTTGTTCTTTTGTAGAAGGCAAAAACTGATAGGTGCCGCTCGTGTGCAGGGCAGAGGGGACTTACGGAATTGTTGCTGGGCCCTGATAGCGGGGTTCTATCGTGCTATTGCAGGGACTAGGAGACTGCACTTTGATTTTTTCTCTTAGCAGTGTTATAAAGTCCTGGGTTGAGGGGTTGAAGCACATAAACCATGATCCTGCAGTTCCCAAAGTGTTGAAAGTTGGGTACATAATCAAATTAAAACATTTTTTTCTCCAGCATAGCCAGTATAGCTGTTTGTGCTGTAGAAGCCTCTTCTCCTTACTAAATTACATTATCTGTATAGTGACCCTCCCTTTCTAATTAATAATTAACATTGTCTTCCAGGCATTTTAGTCACTTCCCAGTAAAGGAACCTTCTGTGATTACAGCTTTGCTGTGGTTTTTTTTTTTTTTTAATAGGCAGAGTTGTGTTTTATTTATTTATTTATTTATTTATTTATTTATTTATTTATTTATTTTTGGTTGTGTTGGGTCTTCATTTTCTATGCGAGGACTTCCTCTAGTTGCGGCGAGTGGGGGCCACTCTTCATCGCGGTGCGCGGGCCTCTCACTGTCGCGGCCTCTCTTGTTGCAGAGCACAAGCTCCAGACGTGCAGGCTCAGTAGTTGTGGCTCACGGGCCCAGCTGCTCTGCGGCATGTGGGATCCTCCCAGACCAGGGCTCGAACCTACGTCCCCTGCATTGGCAGGCAGACTCTCAACCACTGCGCCACCAGGGAAGCCCTGCTGTGTTTTTATACATTCTTTTCTTTTGCTTCTGCTTTGAGACAGTAGTGTGAACACACATTTCTCAATATTAGAAAAAGCAATTTCAACAAGTAAAATGAAAAAGCCAAAAAAATGTATTTAATTATAATCAAAGATCTAATGGCAAATTTAAGGAAAACCTCTCACACGTGGTTATAATGTTCTTCTGCTTCTTGTTTCGTTTCTTTCCTGGGCCCTCCAGCCCTGCAGGATGGCTTGGTAGAAAGAGTGTAGGCTTTGTAGTGAGATCTGAGTTAGAAACTATACTCCATCCCTTATTAACTAAACTTGGACATTTTCATTCACTTCTCTGGATTTCATTTTTCTCAACAGGAAAATTGGAATAATAACGCTTCTCAGGATTGTTGTGCAGATTAAATGTGATAAGTGCAAACACTCAACAGCACCCACTAGTACACTGTAGGTGCTTAATAAGCTTTCTCACGCCTTGCCCTGCCCAACACTGAACTGAGTATATCTACAGCTATTCCTCTGCGTCTTTTGGTCCATTTCTGTGCATGTCTTCTTTATTTCCAATGATTTCTAAAGACAGCTGCATTTGGTTATTAAACTATTCTAGTGGCCTAAGAGGTTGTTACGTAAAACTTCCTGAGTGCCTGTAGTTTAATAATAAGTTTTTTCTCATTTTCTTGCTTTGATAAAAATACATAGAGGCACAGAAAATAGAATATTATATTACCTTCCTGTCCCCACCCCATTTATCTTCCCAATGCCTTGTAAATTTATTTGAAATTATCTCAGGTCATAAGAAACTGGAAAAAAGGAATTCTAAGTCTTATATTACTAGAGACACAGAGAAGTACTACCTGAATGAAAGGTAGCAATTTAAGAAACAGATTTTAGACAAAACCATGTCCTGTATTTTATTTCTTCTCCCCCAAACATGGTATTTTTAGTGTTATTTGTAATACAGAAAATTACAAAGATTTACCTGCCCAAAAAATGTATTTCCCACGTTCATCCACATACCATGTCATAAAGAATAATTAAAATGAACTTTACAATATTAAATACTCATCTTGCCCTGGGCAGATAGATCCTTCCAGGTTATTTCGTGAATCTTTCAAAACTGTTGTTCAGAGAAAGTTAGAGCCGGATCAAACCAGGTTAAACAAACATGAGTTTATTTTCTTTTTCCAGCAGTGCTGCAGGCAAGGGCAGTAGCTCTGAAATGCCAGTTGTTCTGCAGGCAGAAACACACAGGTTGCTCACTGGTTTATTAAATTCGAATCTGACGACAGAAAGCAAATTATCTCTAAGGGAACTTTATCACCAGGGTGTCTGTTCAGTAGCGATGTCTGTTGCTGCCTTGGACATTACACAGAAAGATGAATGAGTAAGTCTCTTCCCACTGACCTTCACTTAAATTGGTCATCCAAAACATCCTTTATTCTTAAGATGGGGAGGAAAACCATCTTCTAGAGCTCTCAGTTGACTCTTTATAAATTGCGCATTACTATGAAACAGTCTTTCTTTCATAAACCAGGATAATTCATTCTCCCCAGTCAGGCTGAGCATTTCCATGTATCTTTTGAAATTAAGCATATAAACTCAAGCAAATTCCAGTTAAAAGTTGTAGCAGCCAGCATTCTCCAGAAAAGCTGAACCAATAGGATATATAAGAGAAGGTTTATTATAGAAGTGGGCTCACACATTTATGGAGGCAGGAGGTCACACGGTCTGCCGTTTGCAAGCTGGAGAAGCAGGAAAGCTGGTGGTGTCATTCAGAGTTCCAAAGCCTGAGAGTAGGCATATGTCCCAGTCCAAGCCTAAAGGTCCAAGAATCAGGAGCACGGACATCCAAGGTCAGGAGAAGATGGGTGTCCCAGTTCAAAGAGAGAACGAATTCTCCCTTCCTCAGCTTTTTTATTCTATCAGGCCTTCTAAAGATTGGACGATGACCGTCCGTATTGGCAATGGCAATCTATATACTCTCTCCACCAACTCAAATGCTAATCTCTTCCAGAAACACCCTCCCAGACACACTCAGAAATAATGTTTTACTAGCTATATGAGCATCCCTTAGCCCAGTCAAGCTGACACATAAAATTAACCATCAAAAAAATTAAAATATCTTTTGAATTTTATGAAAATAGATAGCCAAATTCAAACCCAAACAAGTCCTATTTTTTTTTCCTTCAGAGCAGAGTTTCGGTGTGTTTTGCTGATGTCTACAGCATACCAATGCCAGTTAACCTGCCAGGCTTTTCCTGTTTCTCAACTGGCACAAAGCCAGGGATAGCTCTGAGTCCATATGTCTTCAAGTCTGTTGGTCACAGGCTGATTCTCTAGTTGATAGGTTGAAAAGACAAATCTTTGTCTCTTCCTTACCACCTCTCCACTCCTTCAAAGTTTCAACTACTTCATGGGTGTCGTGTTCTAAAACTATTTTGTATTGCTATTGCCTCAAGGACAAGTAAAGATACGGCTGCTCTCCAGCAATTTGGCTTCTATGCAGAACTACTTAGAAAACCGTAGGTCACCATTTGGTAGCGATCTCCTCTACCTAATTTTGACCATAATTTTAACATCAAAATAAATAGTAATTAATCATCTAGACAACAAAGAACAGATAGAATGAAAGTTCTACTTGATTCCAACAAATAAACTGGGTTAATTGAAGAAAAAATTGAAATTGGAGGTAGGCCTTAATTTTTGTTTTCCTCTTGGACTTTTACCCCTCTACATATTATCCATTACCACATCAAACTGTCCTTCAGACTCTGCATGTGATTATTTTTTTTTAACATCTTTATTGGAGTATAACTGCTTTACAATGGTGTGTTAGTTTCTGCTGTATAACAAAGTGAATCAGCTATATGCATACATATATCCCCATATCCCTTCCCTCTTGAGCCTCCCTCCCACCCTCCCTATCCCACCCCTCTAGGTGGTCACAAAGCACCGAGCTGATCTCCCTGTGCTATGCAGCTTCCTCCCACTAGCTATCTGTTTTACATTTGGTAGTGTATATATGTCCACCACATGTGATTATTAGTTTATTACCACCTAAAGAGCAATAATTTCAAGTCTCTGTTAGCTACTACTGGGGAAAAGGGCCATGCCCATGGAGAAGGGAAGTGGATGCACTGGTGAGACCACGTGTGATGGTTCTACCCCCATGGAAGCAAACACTCCTCCACATCACCCCTTCTCCTCATCCTCTGATGGCTGCAAAGTAGGCCCTGAAGCTGCTTGCTCAACCCAGACCAACAACTCTGGTGGGTTTCCGCTCTTAACACTTATGGTCGGTTGAAGAATGTCCCTTAAGTTTCATATCTACCTGAAGTTCAAATGAAGTCATACAAGATTAAGATGGACCCTAAACCAATGACTGGTATCCTTGTAAGAAGAGGGAAATTTGGGTACAGACACATGCACAGAGGAAAGACGACGTGAGGAGACACACAGTAAGAACTACCTGTGAGGATGGAGTCAGAGATTGGAGTGATGCATCTGTAAGCCAAGGAGCACCAGGGATTGCTGACTGTCACCAGAAGCTAAGAGAGGCAAGAAGGACTCTCCTTCAGAGCCTCCAAAAGGAACCAACTCTGCCAGTGCCTTCATTTCAGACTCCTGCTCTCCAGAACTGTGGGACAATAAATTCCTCTTGGTTTAAGCCACCCAGTTCATGATACTTTGCTATGGCAGTTCTAGGAAACGAATACAAAGCCCAATTTCCCTTCGTACTCCACTGCTCTATTCTGTGTGGGATGTCTGGGGTGGGGAGAGTCCAAGAGGGAAGCAAGTGTGGCCTTAAACCTAAAGGCTGCCCCCAAGCCCTATCCCATTAGCTCAGCACATCGTGAAGGTTTAAAGTAATTTCAAAAGGCCACAAGAGTGAGGTAGAGACATTAATGAACTGTTCAAGCCAGGGATGGTGGGAGCCAGAAAGCCCACTGGCTGCTTAAAGGAGTTTCCCCTCCTTTCCTCTAGCCCACTGGTGCCCTGAGGGGAAGCATTGCAGGACTACCCCATCTTCCCATTTGCCACAATTAGCCAGGAGTGAGTTTTTACATGAACTCTCCCAATTATTTGGTTTAAGAGAAAATTCTGGGCTTCCCTGGTGGCGCAGTGGTTGAAAGTCTGCCTGCTAATGCAGGGGACACAGGTTCGAGCCCTGGTCTGGGAAGATCCCACATGCCGCGGAGCAGCTGGGCCCGTGAGCCACAGCTACTGAGCCTGCGCGTCTGGAGCCTGTGCTCCACAATAAGAGAGGCCGCGATAGCGAGAGGCCCGCGCACCGCGATGAAGAGTGGCCCCCGCTCGCCGCAACTAGAGAAAGCCCTCGCACAGAAACGAAGACCCAACACAGCCAAAAATAAATAAATAATTTTTAAAAAAAAATTCTGTTGCGGAATGGAGCAAACGCATCTATGGCTAGGCAGTTCCTCATTCTAGGGCATCACCTTTGGTTCCTGGGATCAGGGGTCCTGTGACAGCACCCCACCATCCTGTCAGTTTGCTTGAGCTGAGACGTAGCAGTGCTTCTGTTGACCGTGTTTGAAGTTTTTTTGTTTGTTTGTTTAATTTTTTTTAACTTTTTATTGTATATTGGAGTTTAGCTGATGAACAATGTTGTGATAGTTTCAGGTGCACAGCAAAGCGACTCAGCCATACATATACAGGTATCCATTCTCCCCCAGACTCCCCTCCCATCCAGGCTGCCGCATAACATTGAGCAGAGCCCCCTGTGCTATACAGTAGGTCCTTGTTGGTTATCCATTTTAAATACAGCAGTGTGTACATGTCAATCCCAAATTCCCTAACTATTCCTTCCCCGCAACCTTCCCCCAGTGTTCACTCCCAGTGTAATGTGTAAACCGATTCTTTGACGTTCAGGTTTTCAACTTCCAAACGTGTTTTCTGGAACTCATCATGTATAAAAGAAAGGGGCAACCTGTTGTGACCCTTTGAGGTTTTTTGTGTGTTTTTTTTAATTACGTAAAATTTTAAGTGAGTTATGATCTAACAATATTGAAGATAATATTAAATTTAACTTAACAGTTTGATACTTCCATTGTTTGTTGAAAGGAAATTATTAATCCATAATTCCTCCCTTTGCAGAAGGGGAGAAGTGATTTTCTAAGCTGCACTTTAAAGGGATTTACTTATAAGGGAAGTGTTTCCTTATGACTCAGAGGCAGGTGAGGACATGCTGCCTCTGTCCTCAGCAACTGGGCTTCCATGGAGAATTACCCAGAAAATCATAGGTCGCCATTTTAGAATAACTCTCCTCTGTAGGGTGATAGGATATTGTGGAGTTGGCAGTTTTTGTCCTCTGTTACTAAAGCACCCAAAAAGAAAAGATCAGCATGTTTAAAGGTCCAATGTCCCCAGACAGGTTTAGATTTATAGGACTGGCAAGGTCAGCTCTTCAATGGCTGTAACCCAGAGCCTCATACTGAGAAAGAGAGATTCAGTTTGTCTCATAATTCCAAATATGCTCCCAGCCACTATGGATCTGAAGTCTCCAAATGACAATGGAGGAACAACTGCTTCTCTCTGTGATTGGTAATTTGTTATGTTGTGAATTAGATGACCTCTTCTCATGTAGAGAAAGTTAAGTCCTATGTCATACCTTTATTTTTACTGCTTGCTGATTTATCATCTTTGACTTTTCTCTGATACTTATCAATGTTTTAAAAAGAGCCTGCAGGTAGGTCAAGGTTAACCTTTCTGTTCTAAGCCAGAAACAGATTTACATTTTCAATTCTTTTTATCTAACTCCATCACTATGCGTGAGTATTAGGAGGAGCTCAGAGTTCAATATCAAGCTAATAGCTACAGGTCAGTCAGTAGTCTGAAATAGGGAAACAAAAATGAAGTAGAAACTTTGAAACCTCATGAAGAAACAGACATGAAAATGAAACTGTCCTTGAACTGGATTTAGGCACTTTATTCATAGAACAAAAATGGATGCAGTAGTATTAGGTGAAAAATACTTTTTCTAAGTTGGTATAGGATCCAAATTGAAGGGAAGCAAGTTTCTAAATATTAGTATTGAGGTGCATTTCAGAAGTTCCTTGAGTTCATCCAAATTAACCCCCAAGGCCAAATGTTAGCTCTGTAGCTAATTCATCCCTCATCAAATTCCAAGAAAGCAGATTCAAACAATAGGTCATTGTATAGTTAGCTTTTATTTGCAGAAATAAATGATATATGTTACAGCTGGGTTTGAAGAAGATGATGTCAGTTTTTTCATACTCAGAACCCCATGGTTATTCCTCCATAGTGGAGTTAATCAGTCTTCCAGCAACAAGTTCTATGGAGGTGGCATCACAGAATCATCTGCAGAATCCGTTCCCTCCTCTCCACGTTCACTGCCACCATCTCCTGAACAAGTTCAGTAATTTCTTTAAGCAATTGGATTCGTCCAGTTATAAGGGCTTAAGGACCCAATTTCTAATATCTTAAATTACTGACTCGTATGACCAGAGCATCCAAAGGAAACTGCAGCCTTCAGGCATGGATGGAAACAGGGATTCAAAGATGTCATAAGGTCTCTACCTCTCTTTTTCTCTGTGTCTCTTGGGCTCTATTTATCTTTGCTTGGCTTCTTGAAGACATGATTTCTGTGGCAGGCAAAATGACTGCCAACGGTTCTAGATGCCCATCTCCAGACTTAACAATTCAGCAGAAAGATGGTTTCCTCAAATAGCTCCTGATTTTGGTGAATTGCCTATTTCTAAACCAATCACTGCAGAGAGGAGAATAGGGTCTCATGATTGGCCAGGCCTCCTGCGTCCTTGCCCATCTTTATACTCTAGATAGTATGGGAAACAGCTTCTCCACTGGGAAAAGTAATGCCCCTTTTTCTATACATTTATAGAAATGTGTGCATTATGGTATATAATACAGTGGAATCATTTCTAGTTATATAACCATCTAAGGTCCTCCTGATTTATAGAGGCCTGGTATACAGGAGGTAGATAGTAGATATCCACAAGTGAATGAGTCCAGTTTTTCATCCCCTTCCATGACAACTTGTGGTCACCCGTGTGTTCATTAAGCATAATCATGTGTTGCCAGACTTCAGAGGGAAAGAACTACTGCAGAGAAGTCTTAGTCTTAACAGAGGCCTTTATTAATGCTTGAAACAATGGATCTAGGAGGGGACAGAGCTTTAGTTAATAGAGCATTTGGCTAGTGCACTTACGTGGTGCATTTTATGTGCCATACACTGTTCTGAGCACTGCACATCTCTACAAGGACCCTATGGATATAGTTACTTTTATTATTACATTATCTCAAATTTAAAAATTTAGATACAGAGACATTAACTTACCCAAAGTCACATAGCTCGTAACTGGTACAAGCCTGATTTGAGTCTAGACAATTGAGTTCCAGATCATATGTTCTTATTCACTACACTGCATTGCTCAGATAAGGAAGTGGTTGAATTTCCCAAAAGAGCAGTTCTCCCAACTTCATATTGCGCCCACAATTGGATTATCCCTAGGAAGAGTAAGCGGTCACAGAAGTATGATGTGATTTAATGACAGCTACTAAAAATTACAAATTCTTCTACAAATTTTCTCCTTCACTGATCTTCTCCATTGTCTGGAATGCTAGCACTGGAGGCTTAGCTCTTTGTTCAACTCTTTGTGAAAAACAATGGGAAGATTAAAACACTAAACCCCTGTGAGGCACTGAAATCTTGAAGATGGGTAGTACAGTAGTTTGTAAATTTCCTTTCTCATTTCATGAGACCCATAGGAAATTGGACAGGGAAGTTTTGAGGAAACAGTGGATTTCCATAAAGGGAAAGAAGAGCCTTGTGAGAGATTGTGAAGAGCTAGCTGGGTCCCATAGCTGAGTAGCCACAATATGTTGGGTGCCTTTTGTGCAATGGAAATACCAAAATTAGGGATGCACGGATGGAAATGACACTGGGAAAAACATTTGTACAGCACTTTACAGTTAATAGAAACTTTCACGTATCTTATCTATTGTATAAGATAATCATCATAATATCCTGTGTAATTAAAAAATAAAGACTGATTGTAGATCAGTGGCTCTCAACTTGGGGTGACTTTGCCCCCAGGGAACATTTGGGAGATATTTTTGTTTGTCACGACTTGGGAGGAGGGGCAGAGCTACTGGAGTACAGTGGGTAGAGGATAAAGATGCTGTTAAACATCCTCCCCAGGACAAAGACTTCTCTGGTCCAAAATGTCAGTAGTGCCAAGGTTGAGAAACCTTGTCTTGGAGCATAAGTCATTTGTCCAGGTCATACACTTAGCAAGTATCAGGGTCAAGGCTAGGACCCAGGTCATCTGATGACAAATCCTGTACCTGTTTCCTTATTCATATACTTTGGCATTATACAGTATGCAGTGTGATACAGGCTTTTCAGGTTTGGGGAATTTTAAATGGTATAAATTATTAATAGGCCTTTGGTGCTTTGAAAGAGTCAGCTCACCCCTCAGAGTGTTCAATACACCGGAAGCCTGTGCTACTTCGTGGAAGATGACTCCATGTCAAAAACACAAGTGTCACCTTCCTTATTGGGTTCTCGTATGCCAACATTTCACAGTTTCCAGCAAATTATTTTGTAATTGGGAATATAATTAATTCCTTTAAAGCTATTTTTGTGATTATTGAGGTAATTAGGATTTGATCACCACTCTATTTTTGTAAGTACAGAAGCTCTTTGGCTAATGGGGTATCATATGTTCTTTATTGAGCAAGTGTTATGTGTATATCTATGGTGTAAATGAACGAAGGGCCTCCTTGTCTGTATCCTGTACATTGACTTGGGATGACCCAGTTACTTCATATATTGCCTTCAGGTTGTCACATGTGATAGGTGGAGTGCCTGAAGCAAGCTGATTTAATAACTGTATTAAGAGAATCATGTCCCATGTTCCCCATATATACCAATGATTAAATAAGAGGACAGTTCTGAAGATAAAAGGAGAACTACTACCTAACAAATACCAGGGATCTCACTGACCCTCTTACATAATTTTTTACTGTCATCCTACAAGATTGGTACTACGAGCTCTATTCTATAGATGAGGAAGCTAAAACTGAAAAAGTTAAGCAAGTTGCCTCCCTCCGGTCACACAGCTAGAGCTGATAGAACTGGAATTTGAACACCCCTCCTGCTGATGCCAACATCCTTTGTAGAGTTCTCACACCTTCATACTGTCTCATCAGCCTGAATCATAGAACCTGGAATGGGTCGTCAGGAAGGCTGTCACTTCTCCATCCCTAAGAGCCTTTGAGAAAAGTATATGCAGCATTTGCGACCCAGTGTATCTAAATCTTCCCTTGATTTTAAAATGTTTAGCCAAAATTCTATTAAGTAAAGCTGTGCCCATCCTAGTCCTTTTGTAAAGGTCTCCATTAAGGTTGGCACTAGTGCCAAGTGGTTCAGTGACTCTGAATTCCTATAACATAATACTGATTTTTCTTTTATGATAGTTATTTACTTATTCACTCCATCACTTAACAGATGCTTACAGGGCATCTACTACATGTCGGTCCTGTGTACTAGATCCAGGAGACTGAGTCCTCAAACAAACACAGTCCCTGCCCTCAGAGAAGCTGATATTCCATGTGATAGGACAGTTAACCAGTAAACAAAACTTCTGGATTGTGTTGAATGGGAGGAAATAAAGTGGCTACAGGAAAAGAGAATAACAGGAAAGGGGAAATTCACTTTAGAAATGTGAGTCAGGAAAAGTCTATAAGGAACAGCAAGTTGAGGTCCTGAGAGGGTGTGAAGGTGACAGCTATGCCCTGATATCAAGGCAGACAGAACAGCAAACAGCAAAGGTCCTGAGGTGGGAAAGGGGTTCAGATACTCTAGGAACTTGCAGAAGGCCAGTGTGACTAGAGTTCAATGAAGGGTAGAAAGATTAAGATGAAATAAAGTAGGCGAGAGAAGGGCAAAGGCCAGATCCCTTAGGCTTTGTAGGTTCTAGGAAAGAATCTCTTCTGAGTGCAACTCAGAGCCAGAGAAGGATCTTTAAGCCTGGGGGGTGATGTAATCTGATCTATATTTTAAAAGATCCCCTGGCCACTGACTGAAGAATGCATTTGAGGGGCAGGAGTAGAAATAGACGGATCATTTAAGAGGCTGTCCTGAAGGGTTGGGTGAAAAAGAGGGAGCAGAAGAGATAGACAGAAGTGGGTAGATTTGAAAGATACAGTGAAGATTCAACAGGCATTTACCTTGAATGGGCCTTCTGTGTACATTTCTTATTTCTCCAACTAGCCTCTAAGCCATGCTGTATGTCTTATTCATCTTTGCGTCTCTCCCTTCGGCTGTAGTCAAGTTTAAAACAGGGTTCTCTCGAATCCTTCCTGTTCCAGTTTTGTGTCTGTCAGTGAAAGTGTTTCCTTCCCACCTGGTAGTAGATATTTGTCCCTAATTGTGGGCCCTGAGATGTGCCATCCACATGTGCTATTTTGCCAAAGTTATACCATGTTGTGGAATATTTTAATTTTTTAAGTTCAGTTTTTGAATCTTTTTAAAGGTGTATTGTCTGACATATTTCAGAAAGAAATATGCTAAATAATAACTCATTTAATTTAAGCCTTCTCATCTAGAAGAAAACACTTTCAATGAAAATGCATAAAGTGGCCAATCAAGGGATTTTTTTTTCTTATTCTTCAGCAGTTTTAAGACTAACGGTGATCTACAATAAGCCTTCTCTTTGCATAATGTGGTTAGAGCTGCCAAAGAGAGAGAATGGTTACAACCTGTCTCCTATTTCTAATAGTTATTCCAACAGACTGTTGAGACCACATTAGCAAGAAAAGTATTCAAAGTACCAAGTCATGCATCCTAATCATGTGTATGTAGGTGAATATCCTAAAGATGAAGCTGTCAAGTGATGTAGCCATGATTTAATAGTTTGAAAATGACAGAATGACAGAAATAATTTCCAGTTGGTCATATGGGATAAACTTACCATTTTGGTTTTATTTGCTTTGATTTCAGAATTACCATTTCTGAAGATGGAAGCCTCAGAATCATCAATGTGACTAAATCAGATGCTGGAAGTTATACCTGCATAGCCACTAACCATTTTGGAACTGCTAGCAGTACTGGAAACCTGGTAGTAAAAGGTAATGACTAACCCAGAGAACATATAGATTAATATGTGTGTCCTCATTTCAAATAATGAAATCTATTGAAGTGACATCCTTCATATTAATATGTACAGATATCACTGTGTTGTTAAATTAATTCATCATGGCAAACATGATATGATTAATAATTCTTAGAGAACTGTTGGTAATGCATATGATTGAAAAGCTATCTTATTTCAGAATCATCCAATACAATTTTGAGAATTACAGCCATTGTAGCTATTATAGTATTGTAACTAGTGTTATCTTCAATCCTTTAATTAAATTTCTTTCAAGTCTCTATAGATTTGGAATTCATGTCTAGGAACACTGTGCTAACAAATTAAAAACCCACGACTCAAATACTAATTTTAGCTAACATTGTTTAAGCAGTGACATTGGCGATTTTTTAAAAGAGCTGCCTTGGTTATTCAGAGGTATGGATGTGGATTATTATACTAACAAAGGGCTTTGACCGCCTCTGTGTTTTGCTTCAGTCACCAATCCAACCCTGTCAGTTTTAAAGAAATAAAATTGTCCACATCCCTTAGCCTGGGTGCTTTATAGTAGAGACAGAAAGTCCTTTATGCTCTTGGCATGGCACAGGATGTAAGTCTATTCCAACACCAGGTTGATGGGATGGGCTGAAAGTACCAAGTAAGAATTGTGAAAGATGAGATTTTAATTTACATTTAATTGGCATTTCTATCACTTTATATCTTGCCCCAGAGTCAGGGATCTTGGCAATGATCTGACTGAGGAGATAAAGCTTAGGTTGGTGAGTTTCTGAGGGTCACCAGTAGCAGAAGAGGAATGTGAACCCAGGAATCCTGTTTCTGCATTCTCCCTGGTTCTTTCTACTGTGCCAGGAAATCTTACTCATCTTTCCTGTTTATCTATCATCGATACAGATGTGTTATAGCATACTTATTATTTCCTTCTTGCCCATATGTAGCTCCCTCTGTGAAGTAAGATAGCCTAAGGCAAATAAAAATATCCCCAAAAGAATATTTGCCTCTATTTTAATTTAAAGGAGAAAGCTAAAAATTACCTAATTACGTATTTCGGAGTCATTAGAAGTTGGAAAAGTACTGCCACTTATGGAAGCCTTTTTATCATAAACATACTTGTGTATGCAGATAGAAAACTGTAAGTTCAAGAGTCAGATGTAAATCTGTATTTGGATGGACTCCAGCTATTTCAACCTATTATTCACTCAGAGCAATGGTGTGGGTATGTGACTATGTGTTCGTTCTGTTTCACAGGGCAGAGGAAAAAGAAGTTAGATGATACTTGTAAAACAAAATTTCAGCGAGACGTCTTTGCTAATGTATAGCTTTCTCAGCTACAAAAGGAAACTTAGTGATGAACCAGGACCAGGAGGAACCCCAAGGTTTCAGAGCTGATTAATGACAGAGCTGACACCTAACTATAGATGATTTGCTGGTTATGGAGATAAAAGAGAAGAGTAGGCAGAAGTCTTCAGTAGTGATGAAGAGGCTGGGTTAGAGTCAGAGAGATCTGGCTTTGAATCTCATTTCTCCCACTTACTGGCTCCGTGACCTTGGATGAGATAATTAACCTGTGTGGGGATAATAGCAGTGCTGACATCATCGGGTTGTTTTGATGACTGAGATTATCCATGTGGACCGCTTAACATGGTGCTTGGCACTTAGGAAATACTAGTAGTTGCTTTGCTGTTGTTGTTTGTATTTTAACAAAATGGCTATACATACCTTCTAAATCTTATTGAAATGGAAATTCATGAAGTTTCCACCCATTAGGAGAATCAGTAAAGAGAGGGGAGCCTGCCACAAAGACATGACTGAGACTGTGGAAGACTATGAACACCTGAGCAGAGACGCCATATATATGCTGCTGTGTATTGTTGAAACTGGGGTATTTTCACGTGTAGGGATAAGTTATGTCCGTGCTTGATTAGTATCCTTCTTATAAACCTGACTTCCTCAGCTCTCAAAATAGTTGGCAGAAAGGAAGGTCCTCTCTTTCCCATCAGAGTCCATCTCCCAGGAGTACCGCCAGCCCCAGGATAAAAACATTCTTAACCATGCATAGAGTTTCCTGCTGCTGCTATTGTAGTGAATTATGGTACAAAGCTTAGAGAGACACCAATGATGAAATGCACAATGATCGCCTCCTTACTTGGGTGGATATAAATGTTGCTGACATAGTAACTTCTACCTATGTTAAGAAACTTAGCACTTCATTTTTTGCCTTCTAGTAAAATGTAATCAGTGATTCCCCAAGTATGATATAACAGATTATTTTAGGCAATCCAGAGTTAAACTGTTTTTTTTTTTAATTTAAGTAATTATTTCTTTCAGTGTATATTAGGAAAATGCTAGTTTTTTTTTTTTCTCTTTGTTCCTGTGATCTGGTTCACATCTGCACAAACTTCTTTTTTTTTTTTAATTTTATTTATTTTTTTATACAGCAGGTTCCTATTAGTTATCCATTTTATACATATTAGCGTATACATGTCAATCCCAGTCTCCCAATTCATCCCACCACCACCCCCACCGCCACTTTCCCCCTTGGTGTCCATATGTTTGTTCTCTACATCTGTGTCTCAATTTCTGCCCTGCAAACTTGTTTATCTGTACCATTTTTCTGGGTTCCACATATATGCGTTAATATACGATACTTGTTTGTCTCTTTCCGACTTACTTCACTCTGTATGACAGTCTCTAGATCCATCCACGTCTCTACAAATGACCCAATTTCGTTCCTTTTTATGGCTGAGTAATATTCCATTGTATATATGTATCACTTCTTCTTTATCCATTCCTCTGTCGATGGGCATTTAGGTTGCTTCCATGAGCTGACTATTGTAAACAGTGCTGCAACGAACATTGGGGTGCGTGTGCCTTTTTGAATTATGGTTTTCTCTGGGTATATGCCCAGTAGTGGGATTGCTGGCTCATATGGTAATTCTATTTTTAGTTTTTTAAGGAACCTCCATACTGCTCTCCATAGTGGCTGTATCAATTTACATTCCCACCAACAGTGCAAGAGGGTTCCATTTTCTCCACACCCTCTCCAGCATTTGTTGTTTGTAGATTTTCTGATGATGCGCATTCTGATTGGTGTGAGGTGATACCTCATTGTAGTTTTGATTTGCACTTCTCTAATAATTAGTGATGTTGAGCATCTTTTCATGTGCTTCTTGGCCTTCTGTATGTTTTCTTTGGAGAAATGTCTGTTTAGGTCTTCTGCCCATTGTTGGATTGCGTTGTTTGTTTTTTTTAATATTGAGCTGCATGAGCTGTTTATATATTTTGGAGATTAATCCTGTGTCCGTTGATTCGTTTGCAAATATTTTCTCCCATTCTGAGGGTTGTCTTTTCATCTTGTTTGTAGTTTCCTTTGCTGTGCAAAAGCTTTTAAGTTTCATTAGGTCCCATTTGTTTATTTTTGTTTTTATTTCCATTACTGTAGGAGGTGGATCCAAAAAGATCTTGCTGTGATTTATGTCAAAGTGTTCTTCCTATGTTTTCCTCTAAGATTTTTATACTGTCCAGTCTTACATTTAGGTCTCTAATCCATTTTGAGTTTATTTTTGTGTATGGTGTTAGGCAGTGTTCTAACTTCATTCTTACATGTAGCTGTCCAATTTTCCCAGCACCACTTATTGAAGAGACTGTCTTTTCTCCATTTTATATCCTTGCCTCCTTTGTCATAGATTAGATGACCATAGGTGCGTGGGTTTATATCTGGGCTTTCTATCCTGTTCCATTGATCTATATTTCTGTTTTTGTGCCAGCACCGTATTGTCGTGATTACTGTAGCTTTGTAGTATAGTCTGAAGTCAAGGAGTCTGATTCCTCCAGCTCCATTTTTTTCCCTCAAGACTGCTTAGGCTATTCGGGGTCTTTTGTGTCTCCATACAAATTTTAAGATTTTATGTTCTAGTTCCGTAAAAAATGCCATTGGTAATTTGATAGGGATTGCATTGAATCTGTAGATTGCTTTGGGTGCTATAGTCATTTTCACAATATTGATTCTTCCAATCCAAGAACATGGTATATTTCTCCATCTGTTGATATCATCTTTAATTTCTTTCATCAGTGTCTTATAGTTTTCTGCATACAGGTCTTTTGTCTCCCTAGGTAGATTTATTCCTAGGTATTTTATTCTTTTTGTTGCAATGGTAAATGGGAGTGTTTCCTTAATTTCTCTTTCATATTTTTTATCATTAGTGTATAGGAATGCAAGAGATTTCTGTGCATTAATTTTGTATCCTACAACTTTACCACATTCATTGATTAGGTCTAGTAGTTTTCTGGTGACATCTTTAGGATTCTCTATGTATAGTATCATGTCATCTGCAAACAGTGACAGCTTTACTTCTTCCTTTCCAATATGTATTCCTTTTATTTCTTTTTCTTCTCTGATTGCCATGGCTAGGACTTCCAAAACTATGTTGAATAATAGTGGTGAGAATGGACATCCTTGTCTTGTTCCTGATCTTAGAGGAAATGCTTTCAGTTTTTCACCATTAAGAATGATGTTTGCTGTGGGTTTGTCATATATGGCCTTTATTATGTTGAGGTAACTTCCCTCTGTGCCTACTTTCTGGAGGGTTTTTATCATAAATGGGTGTTGAAATTTGTCGAAAGCTTTCTCTGCATCTATTGAGATGATCATATGGTTTTTAATCCCTCAATTTGCTAATATGGTGTATCACATTGATTGATTTGCGTATATTGAAGAATCCTTGCATCCTGGGATAAACCCCACTTGGTCATGGTGTATGATCCTTTTAATGTGTTGTTGGATTCTGTTTGCTAGTATTTTGTTGAGGATTTTTGCATCTATATTCATCAGTGATATTGGTCTGTAATTTTCTTTTTTTGTAGTATCTTTGTCTGGTTTTGGCATCAGGGTGATGGCAGCCTCATAGAATGAGTTTGGGAGTGTTCTTTCCTCTGCAATTTTTTGGAAGAGTTTGAGAAGGATGGGTGTTAGCTATTCTCTAAATGTTTGATAGAGTTCACCTGTGAAGCCATCTGGTCCTGGGCTTTTGTTTGTTGGAAGATTTTTAATCACAGTTTCAATTTCATTACTTGTGATTGGTCTGTTCATATTTTCTATTTCTTCCTGGCTCAGTCTTGGAAGGTTATACCTTCTAAGAATTTGTCCATTTCTTCCAGGTTGTCCATTTTATTGGCATAGAGTTGCTTTTAGGAGTCTCTTAGGATGCTTTGTATTTCTGCAGTGTCTGTTGTAACTTCTCCTTTTTCACTTCTAATTTTATTGATTTGAGTCCTCTCCCTCTTTTTCTTGATGAGTCTGGCTGATGGTTTATCAATTTTGTTTATCTTCCAAAGAATCAGCTTTTAGTTTTATTGATGTTTGCTATTGTTTTCTTTGTTTCTGTTTCATTTATTTCTGCTCTGATCTTTATGATTTCTTTCCTTCTACTAACTGGGTTTTGTTTGTTCTACTTTCTCTAGTTCTTTAAGGTATAAGGTTAGATTGTTTATTTGAGATGTTTGTTGTTTCTTGACATAGGATTGTATTGCTATAAACTTCCCTCTTAGAACTGCTTTTGCTGCCTCCCATAGGTTTTGGCTTGTCGTGTTTTCATTGTCATTTGTCTCTAGGTATTTTTGGTTTCCTCTTTGATTTCTTCAGTGATCTCTTGGTTATTTAGTAATGTATTGTTTAGCCTCCATGTGTTTGTGTTTTTTACATTTTTTCCCCCTGTAATTAATTGATTTCTAATCTCATAGCATTGTGGTCAGAAAAGATGCTTGATATGATTTCAATTTTCTTAAATATACTGAGGCTTGATTTGTGACCCAAGATGTGATCTATCCTGGAGAATGTTCCGTGCACACTTGAGAAGAAAGCGTAGTCTGTTTTTGGATGGAATGTCCTATAAATATCAACTAGATCTATCTGGTCTATTGTGTCCCTTAAAGCTTGAATTTCCTTATTAATTTTCTGTTTGGATGATCTGTGCATTGGTGTAAGTGAGGTGTTAAAGTCGCCCACTATTATTGTGTTACTGTGGACTCTCTTTTATAGGTGTTAGCAGTTGCTTTATGTGTTGAGGTGCTCCTATGTTGGGTGCATATATATTTATAATTGTTATATCTTCTTCTTGGATTGATTCCTTGATCATTATGTAGTGTCCTTCCTTGTCTCTTGGAACATTCTTTATTTTAAAGTCTATTTTATCTGATATGAGTATTGCTACTCCAGCTTTCTTTTGATTTCCATTTGCATGGAATATCTTTCTCCATCCCCTCACTTTCAGTCTGTATGTGTCCCTAGGTCTGAAGTGGGTCTCTTGTAGGCAGCATATATATGGATCTCATTTTTGTATCCATTCAGCGAGCCTGTGTGTTTTGGTTGGAGCATTTAATCCATTCATGTTTAAGGTAATTATCAATATGTATTTCCTATGCCCATTTTCTTAATTGTTTTGGGTTTGTTTTTGTAGGTCCTTTTCTTCTCTTGTGTTTCCCACTTAGAGAAATTCCTTTAGCATTTGTTGTAGAGCTGGTTTGGTGGTGCTGAATTCTCTCAGCTTTTGCTTGTCTGTAAAGCTTTTGATTTCTCCATCAAATCTGAATGAGATCCTTGCTGGGTAGAGTAATCTTGGTTGTACGGTCTTCCCTTTCATCACTTTAAATATATCATGCCACTCCCTTCTGGCTTGTAGAGTTTCTGCTGAGAAATCCACTGTTTACCTTATGGGAGTTCCCTTGTATGTTATTTGTCGGTTTTCCCTTGCTGCTTTCAATAATTTTTCTTTGTCTTTAATTTTTGCCAATTTGATTACTATGTGTCTCGGCGTGTTTCTCCTTGGGTTTTTCCTGTATGGGATTCGCTGTGTTTCCTGGACTTGGGTGGCTATTTCCTTTCCCATGTTAGGGAAGTTTTCGACTATAATCTCTTCAAATATTTTCTCGGGTCCTTTCTCACTCTCTTCTCCTTCTGGGACCCCTATAATGCGAATGTTGTTGCGTTTAATGTTGTCCCAGAGGTCTCTTAGGCTGTCTTCATTTCTTTTCATTCTTTTTTCTTTATTCTCTTCCACAGCAGTGAATTCCACCATTCTGTCTTCCAGGTCACTTATCTGTTCCTCTGCCTCAGTTATTCTGCTATTGATTCCTTCTAGTGTAGTTTTCATTTCAGTTATTGTATTGTTCATCTCTGTTTGTTTGTTCTTTAATTCTTCTTGGACTTTGTTAAACATTTCTTGCATCTTCTCGATCTTTGTCTCCATTCTTTTTCCAAGGTCCTGGATCATCTTCACTATCATTATTCTGAATTCTTTTTCTGGAAGGTTGCCTATCTCCACTTCATTTAGTTGTTTTTCTGGGGTTTTATCTTGTTCCTTCATCTGGTACATAGCCCTCTGCCTTTTCATCTTGTCTATCTTTCTGTGAATGTGGTTTTTATTCCACAGGCTGCAGGATTTTAGTTCTTCTTGCTTCTGCTGTCTGCCCTCTGGTGGATTGGGCTTGTAAAATACTAGTTTTTGAAGAGGCAAATGAGTACTTTATTTTTTTTTTATTTGAGTATAATTGCTTTACAATGTTGTGTTAATTTCTGCTGTACAGTGAAGTGAATCAGATATATGTATATGTATATCCCCTTCCTCTTTGTCCTCCCTCCCACCCCACCCCCATCCCACCCATCTAGGTGGTCACAGAGCACCAAGCTGAGCTCCCTGTGCTATATAGCAGGTTCCCACTAGCTATCTATTTTACACATGGTAGTGTATATATGTCAATCCTAATCTCCCAATTCATCCCACCCTCCCCATCCCCCCGTGTCCACATGTCTGTTCTCTACATCTATGCCTTTATTCCCTCCCTGCAAATAGATTCATCTGTACAAATGAGTACTTTAAAAACTGAGATTTTATAGTAGACAGGAGAGTGGGAAGGATGGGACCAGAAGAGCCTGGTGGCCTGTGAAAAGAGGAAGGGAGAGATCTGTTGGTAGGAACTGTGAAGTCAAAGTATGATGTTTCCCCACCTGATTGTGGGGGGAATTCATTTGTTTCAAAGCAGAGTTCTTTCTGGTACTCAACTGTAGTCACTTTCTCCACAGAGGTCCTCTGATTCTTATATTATTCTTCCAGGTGAGGTGGGACAAAGAAATATGAGCTTTATCTGGTTAATATGTTCACAGGGTTAATCCTGTTACTTGGGTAAGGTCAGAAGATGTTTGAGAGAACATTTATTTCCCATTGCTTGGTTCTGACTCCCATTAGCATTAATGGGAAGTACACGCGTGTGCAGAGGTGCACCCAGACCGCCAGGTGTCCGAGAAGGACATTAACATAAATGGAGAAATACAATTTAGAAATCTGCCCCGTAAAGCACCATAAAGGCAGAGAAAACCATTCTGAACTCTGTATGAACTGTGCCAGGTCCTGAATCTCACATCAAAATACTTGAGCCCTGTACCTTTAATGTAAATGTAACATTTTAGTCTGAAATAGATGGAGCACTGTGTTTTAATTCAATTTAGAGATCTACAAAGGGACTAATTTATCAGAGAAGTTGCACTCTAACCTTAAAATGTGCTTGTATTCGTTTTGATCTCCTCCAGTGTCTCAGATTAAAACACTGTGAAGGTCAGACATGAGAACACATCTCCTCTAACCTTTTTACAATAATTCTGTCATTAACAATGCTTTTAAAATCCAATTCTCTTTCCCCCGACCCCCACCCCAGTGTTTTGGAGAGAAGCTGAAGATACTGTCAAACACAGAGACAGTAAGTAGAGGCAGGGAAAGAGGGGACAAATCCACTACAGCAGGTACAGTAGGTTTAAAATACATCTCTAGCAGGCAACCACAAAATGGAGAAATATTCAGATTATGCATGAGCAGGCTTCCAAACTGCAGAATTCTGACAGGTGCCCAAGGGGCTCTTGATTATCATCCCATCATCTGAATTTCTAAATTTGACTAATTTTATTTTTTTAGCTAGTTAGCGTCTATTTGGAATTTTGGTTTGGTATTTCATTTTAAGCAAGAAGAGTTCTCAAGTCAGACCCTTGGATCCTAACAGAAAGCATCATATTTGACCTTTCATGGAAGAAGTGCTTTAGCGATTGTGAACATTGTTAAGAACTATATGGGGCTTCCCTGGTGGCGCAGTGGTTGAGAGTCTGCCTGCCAATGCAGGGGACACGGGTTCGAGCCCTGGTCTGGGAAGATCCCACATGCCACAGAGCAGCTGGGCCTGTGAGCCACAATTACTGAGCTTGCGCGTCTGGAGCCTGTGCTCCGCAACAAGAGAGGCCACGATAGTGAGAGACCCGCGCACCGCAATGAAGAGTGGCCCCCACTTGCCACAACTAGAGAAAGCCCTCGCACAGAGACGAAGACCCAACACAGCCATAAATAAATAAATAAATTAATTAATTAAAAAAAAAAAAAGAACTATATGGAAGGCAGGCCACATTTCCATGCAGTATTGTACTTACTAATTCATTTTTATCTCTAGAGCAGAGTTAAAGGCATGCCATTTTGCATGACACAGTGTCTTTACTGTACAGGTTTCCTATGACGGATATTTCTAAGTAGCAGTCCTCAAGATGAGTGACTTCTCTTTGTCTTGGATATAGTTCATCAAGATAATTATGGTAATAGCAACCCTAGGTCTTATTGATCACCTCCAGGGCTCAAAATGAAATGCAGGGCTATAAGCTGTGCTGTTATCTAGCTGAACTACATCCAAAGTGACCTTGAGTAACTCTGTGTCTGATGGTTCCAGACCATACTTTGAGAAACCATATCCTACATCAAAGAACTTTGTACATGCCACCTACTAAGTGGAAGTTCAGTGGATTCCCAATGCCTCACCCTTAACCTAACAAAGCTGTACCTTTAGGGATGAGACCCGAAAATACTACATTTTTAATAAACTCATCATACACACCAAAGTCTCAGAAGACTGCATTTTCGGGGGTTGGTAAACTATGGCCCACGGGCCAAATCCAGCTAGCCGTCTATTTTTGTACAGCCCAGCAGCTAAGAGTGGTTTCCACATGTTTAACTGGTTGAAAACAAATCAAAAGAATAATAATACTTTCAAATATGTAAAAATTTTATGAAGTTCTTATTTCAGTGTGCATAAATAAGATTTTAATGAAATGTAGCTGTGTCATTTGTTTACATATTAATGATGGTGGTTTTGCACAGCAGCAGAGTTGAGCAATCATGACAGAGATCATATAAGTACCTACATAATATCCTCAGTTTTGCCTCTTGACCAGCAAAGCCTAAAACATTTACTATTCAGCCCTTTACAGAAAAATACTTACTAATCCTTTCTTTTGATAACCTTTTCCTTCCCCAGACAGATCATCAAAATTTGTTCCAAGGTGTAGCCTAGTCAGGTGACAACATAACTGGAAATTTTCACATCTCCTTGAGTCTGATTACAAGCTGGAAGTGGTAGGGAGATTTCTTTCCCAGGCCCTTAGCCCCACCCCAGTATCAAAAGGGTTGATCTCAGTACTTGGATATACGATGAAAATCCAGAGGAGAGGCAATTGGATCACTGATTGAGAAAGTGGAGGAGAAAACCTTGGCAGACACTGGAACAGTGTAAAGTGTATCAGCTGAGCATATAAACATGTCAACTGAGATTTTCCAAGATACTAATCTCTTCCTGAACTTCCTACTGTCACCAGCCTAAATCAGTTGAACTGTCCAACATGTAGAATACACATCTCTCAGGCTGCAGGTTGTTCTTTTACTAACAATTTGTTCTTTTTTTTCTTTTGAAGTTTTTCTGTATACAAATTTTATCCTGATTCCATCTGGATTTTAAAAGATTTCTTAATAAATAAATTAATTAATTTAAATTTTAAAAAATTTTGAATAAATGTATAAGTATATTTCTTTTGTTTATTTTAATTTTTATTCAGTGCACAGAATTACTTTTATTTTAAGAAAAAAATAAACTTGTAATTTAACTGTCTTTGATAGAAAAAGGGTTTTCAGTAGTATTTAACTAAGACCATATATATTCCTAATAAGAGATTATTTTGTGTTCTCATTCTGTAACCCTGCAAAGTGAAGATGTTCCTTTGGCTTCCTGAACATTTAATTCATTTTTTCCTTGTCAGAATTAGTCCTCATTGTCCATTCCATCAAGAGTTTACTTAATGTTTAGAAGACGAGATACTATCCTATACGTACAGGTAGCAGACAAAAGGGAATTTTCTTACCAACACCAAAGAGTTTCTGCAACATTACTACAGTGCTCTACAAAAAATTGTTCTTCTGTTTTAACTGTAGGAAATTAAGAAATATCAGCCTTTCCGTGCATGGCATGACCGACACGGTAATGTAGAGTCTTTTCAATTGGAACCTTTTTTGGAAATGAGTTTGAAGCAGCCTACATCTTCTATGTAAAGTTATTCAAGGCTTTATCCATATTTGACTGAGGATCAATCAGAAATCAGTAACCAGCAATGACATTTGGCTACTAACCCACAACAAAAGCTTTTAACATTGGGCCCTTATAACAGAATACGTTTCAACCTAATTGGATGTCTTCCACTGGAACCAATTATTTCGAGATGATAATTAAGGGTCTTTTTAATAGGATTGACACAAATTCTGACCCAAGGCACCTAGAATAGGAAGGAAAAGTTTGTTGTTAGAAGTGCTAAATGCTAATTATGTTAGATTTCCTGGTAGAAGAACGGTGGCCAGAACATTTGAGTACTAGATCCTTTAGATGTGAGAAGACCTACCACACTGGAGTTTGCAGCAGCTAACTCAAATAGCAGAAGCCTAAAGAAAGGGTAGATGATTGTGCATCTTGTTCTTCCTGTGCTCACAGAGCATGACATAACCTAGAACTCTCTTTATACAAAGACACGAAGCCAAGATTTCAATGAAACAGAGCATAATTATTTCCCCTGAGATTCTTGTGAGCCCTAATGAGGGCCACATAGATTTAGTAAATAGTGTGCCTTTAGCAATATCAATCATGGGTATGATTGTGCTCTTGTCTGATCCTCTCTGTAAAAGAGCTTCTCTCCTTTTATAATGTTGAGATTTAAATTTATTAAGACTGTGTGTCAGGACAGTCTACCCTGACTCCATCCTACCCATCATTTCTCCATCCTTGGTCCAGAGGGAAGACATAATTCCTTAACTATTGTGATTCTCTACGCCAACTCTGCCCTTTTCCTAGGAAGGCCTCTATGCTGAAGGCAGCTTTCACGTACTTGCCTTTAGTATAAAAGACATTGTGTGGATCAACAAGATTTTGAAGAATTGTCCGCCTCATTAGTAATCAGGGAAATGCAAATTAAAGTACCAGTGTGATATGGCATTTTATATATAAGATTGGCAAAAGATAGACATCTAACCAAACCTTTTGTTGGTAAGAATGTGAAGAAAATGGTACTCACACAGTATGAGTAGGAATGTGACCTGCAATAGACACTGGGGAGAACAAGTAAAATTGGCCCAGAAATTCTATTTCAGGGTATTTACTCTAGAGGAAATTACACGTGTTCTGAGGTAGACTTGCAAAGATGTTCATTATGTTGTTTGCAATGACAAAAAAAAAAAAAATGCAAGCAAATTGAAGAATAATATATATGGTAGTATTTCATATAATGCATGTAATATGATTTAATAGAGAATTAGTAATAAAAATAATACCATATAATGTTTAAACATACAAATACATGCTCAACATAAGCGCTAACTCGTGATTATATTTGCGAGGGAGGGAATCTGGAGTAAGGTTACATGAAAGGACTTTAGCAGTATTGATAATATTTTGGGGGGTAAATTTTTAATGTATATTCAGAGGGGGAAAAGGCTAGAGATCTATGGGAAAAATGTTAAAGACTGTTAATTCTAGAAATGGGAATATGAGTATCGGTAAACATTTTTTGTAGTTTTACATGTGTGATATCTCTAGTTAAAAAGAAAACCTCAGGTCAGAATTCCTCTACATGGTCAGATATTATAGTCAAAATCATCCAGAGAATGGTTCTGATTTTCTCCTTCTCTCCTAGACATTGTAGAATAGAGAAGACCTTATTCCTAGTGATATTTAACCCGTTTAATCCAAGTATTTTCTTTTAAGGAAAAAAACCCTACTGTAGAATGAAATAAATGGTTATTTCCTAATGAGTACTTACCAATCAAAATAAACAAAACGAACAAAAAGGCAAACAGAATATGACTCTTTGGCTTCATTAAGTGTGAAGCACATAATTAATTTCTTTCTCCGCAATTCAAAGAGACTTGTGTTGTACTGATTCAGTTTAATTGAACTTATTACCACAAGCAGATAATAAGAAGTATATTGAAGATATCCATCTGGCTTGCCCTGAAAACCTCACGTTTCATTCTTCACGGCTGTCATAGGCCATACTAATTGCCTCATTTCAGCTGTTTTACTATCAGTAGGATTTAGCTATTAATGTGATAAAATCCTTACTTGAGAGGAGGTTGATATTAAAAAGCATAGATCTCTGACCTACCTCTGCTACCACGTCTGAACACATGCCCAGCATTATTAAAGTTATATATTTTTCAAATACGTAAATAAAAATCCCTCTCTTTCTCACGTACGTCTTTTTAAGTTACGTCTGTCCTCTTATATCTTGCCATACAGCTAGTCCCCTACTGAAGGAAAAAAATGGTTTACATTGAGCTTTTCAGTGATAAAATGTTTCAAGATCCATGTGGTTTGTTTTCAACTATAGTGAGTTTTCTTTTTTATAATGTCCAATGTTGAAATGGATTTTGAATGGCTAATTGTGTTATAAATAAGGAGGAAAGTAAAATTAAGCACTTTTATCTTCTGTTCCCAAATATTGAAGCTCCCTGTGGTTTGAGAATAATGTTTTGTCATGCAGACTGGTTTGTAGGGAAGTGCTCTCTCATAAGCAGAGGGGTGTTATGTGTGTGTTTCACATCATCCCTCTCCTTGTATTTTAGAGGCGGCCCCATGGGGGAAGCCAACACTTGGTTCCCAACCTTGAAAAGGAAAATTTGGCCTATTACAAATCCTGAACCAGAAAAGAGATGTGTCAGAATAATTCATGAGTGACTCTCACCTACCTTCCTTTCTTGGCATTTGTTCTCTATGCCAGAGGCAGGAGGGGTATTGCCCTCCCAAACAAGTAACCTCACCCACACCATGATTGACTTTCTCTGGCTGTCATAGGCAATCAAATCTGAGAAAACCATCCAAAAGACTGTGTAGGCCTTTAGGTTAAATACAGAACCTGACCAAGATGAAAGCAAGTTAATTAACATTTCCATCAACTCTCTCTGATTTACTATAGCAAGATCCATTTCTAAAAGGTTAAAATGGTTGTCTCTTTTATGCAGCCATTTGAAGAGCTGAGAGTAGGCTACTGGTTATGGGAGAAGAAATGTAAGCAGAACATTTAGAACAACAGTGGGTTTTTACATGGCCTTCTAGCAGTTCTATAATCAGTGTGCAAAAGTGCAAGACATGTTCCTTAGTGAAGATTAGCAACATCTGCTTTGAAAATTTCCTGAACTGGAAAACATGTCCCCTATTATCATATTAACTACCCGCCCCCCTGACACTTCTCTCTCTTCAGCAGTAGAACTGCTTATAAATATAAGTCAAGCTTGGGCTCTGCCTAAAAGAGTGGGATCCAAAGGATCCAGTCAGAAGTGCCTTCTCTTCCATACCTACTCTTATAAGCTTAGCCCACATCTCTTCTGATATAATATCTATCTCCACTGTCTCTTCCCACAGCATAAGTAAAACATCTGGTGCTGTTTGTGCTAATACTTTTTGATGGATAAGACAAAAGAAACTAAATTATAAAGACCCGTATAGATGATGAGGGGACACTGATGCGGTCTGAATATGAGGGAATAGTCAAAGACACAAAATATTAGCCATCTCTCTCCCTCTAGGACACTGTGAGCCTTGGACCACAAGCCACAGAATTGTCTAGGTTTTTTTTTTTTTTTTTTTAATAAATGCGCATTCCTGGACCCCTGACCTGATGAACAAAAACCTCCAGGGGTGCAACCCAGGAATTTTCATTTTTAGTAAGTTCCCCAGGGAATACCTGCATACATCAAAGGTCAGAAACCTAGGAGCTCACAGTCTAAGGATGCATACCAATAGCCAAGAAATAGAACTGTGTTCAAACTATGGAAGGAATAGGAAGGAAGAGAGGGAGGAAGGGAGGAAGGAAGGAAGAAAACAGAGTGAGTGACTAACTAGGGGAGTGAAGGTAATCATTGAACTGGGAATTAAAATATGCGTAAGAGTTCACCAGGTTAAAAAATATAAAGGTAATTGCAGGCAGAAGAAATTTATCTAATGTATGGGAGGAATGAAAATCCCCAGCAAGTTCAGGAAAAATACATTTGAAAGGTGAGATGAGAACACTTCCAGAGAGGCAGCCCCTGAAACACTATCGATCACATTTCAGCAACTGTGGACAATAGAGAGGCAAACATTTTGATCTTCTTTTTAATGCAAAGAAAACAGGTTCCATCAACTGTACCTAAATGATCTTGACACCAACTTCAGGGGAAATTTTACTTCTTCTAAGAGAATTTAAAAATAAAAGCAGTTATCACCAACATAGGATTTTTAAAATTATTTTTAAAGTATGTGATAATGCATATTATTTATAGAAATATTAGGGGAAAAGATAATCTCATCATTCAGAGAGATCCGCATAATCTTTCTGTTTTCTTCCAGAATTACATCTAGGCATGCATATATATGAAATATGTGTATGTGTATATACATGTGTGTTTAAATCTATGTCTGTTTTTTTTTTTTTTTTTTTTGATGTGGACCATTTTTAAAGTCTTTATTGAATTTGTACAACATTGCTTCTGTTTTATGTTTTGGTTTTTTGGCTTCGAGACATGTGGGATCTTAGCTCTCCAACCAGGGATCAAACCTTCAACCCCTGCACTAGGAGGCAAAGTCTTCACCACTGGACCACCAGGGAAGTCCCTATGTCTGTCTTCTAACCTGTAAATAAATATCCTTGTTACTAAAAGATTATACTATACACACTGTTTTATAACTTCTTTTGTCATTAATAGCTTTCTGCCAGCATAGATTTTTGAACAAGAAATAAGTACTAGCCTTATTTTCTTATAAATATGTTTCTTTCTCCTGCTAGTCAAAATAACATCAGGAAGAAGCCTTTAAAAAGACTCTCTTGTGATACCTGTGTGGGCAAGATGGAGAGAGGATACTGGAGGATAATTTGGAGGACTGGTTAAAATGTTGATTAGGGCATTCATGTCAACCTGGAGGGGAGATCCTGAACGATCCCTCTGCACTCTTTCCTCAACCTTTTCCTATTGGAATTTCTTATCAGTGACACATGATGTTACTAATAATATGCTGAGTACATTTTCTGATCACATGAACCATTAGGGAATAGATGAAATGACAAAGTCAGTATCCAAAATGACCTTGAAAAGATAATCATGTGAACCAAATGTAACAAGATTAATTTTATAGTGGCGAATGTAAAGATTTTCACTTGTCTCCAAAAACCAGGTTGAAAGAGTCAAATTTTAGGGTGAGGCTGTGTGTTAAAGGTGAGTTAACAATATTCTATGCTTTAAAAAAAAAAAAAGCAAATTACATCTATACCTTAATAGAGGACCTGAAACCAGAGAGGGACAATCTAAAAATCTACAGTAGACCTGATGAAAGTATAACTGGAGGAGGATTGTGTTTTTATTTTGAGACTGACATTAAAATTTAAAATCATCCTAGAGGAAGACAACTGAGCCGATGATAGGAGACACAGGTGAAGGAGGTTAAGCCAAAGAAGAGGATTTAGGTAGGGTGAAAGGGGAGGGATAATCAATGTTTTCAAACATTTAAAGAGCTATCAAACTCTATGTGGTATCAAAAGACAGTCCCTGAATAGATGGGTGATAAATGTTGGAGCAGAGGATATTATTTGTGTTCAATAAGACAAAAAAGTTTCAAATAATTAGACCATGCAGAAGATGAAACTAACGATTTTTCTATTATCAATAATGTTCATTTCCAGACTGGACAAGTACTCCGGGGAAACACTGCATAAGAATTCATGCATCAGGTGGGAGTGTGTGGTCTGAGTGGCCTGTAAGGGGCATTTCCTAGTCATTTTAGCATTTTCATGGTCTACTTAGGTGACTTTGTAAACCTGGGTCCATGTGAACCTCCCAATTCTGAAATGTTATCGTTCTTTGATTTTATGGTTTTAAAAACTTATTTCTGCCCTGTGTGTTTTTCTAGCCCTGAGCAAAAATTTTGCCACTAGGTTGAATTCTGTCACATTGACTTTATTTTCTTATGGCAGACTCTTTCTGTTTTTTTCTCCCAGCATGAATTTATCCATTATCAGCAGTGCAGCATGGGTTGAAAAGGTTATTCTGCTAATTATGAATAGTATATTCTTAAAATAGAGTCCTATAAAAGAATCAATTTTCTCTTTAATTGTATGTTGCAATTTGAGAGTGTTCAGTAAATGATACCTTTGTTCATTGCGTGAGTTTTGAACCCTTTGAGAGGTAAGCCAAGGCCATCAGGCAGATGGCAATCAAATGTCAGCTTTGTAACTCATACAGCGTATAGAAAAGAATGTGACTGGGTAAACAGCAATGGTGGGCTTCCTAAAACTGAACTCCAAATTGGGTAGACTTGTGCCACTGTACAACATCAGATCTCTCTCTTGAAACTTGCAACGTGGAGAATCAAACCACTGTATGTGCTTCCTTCACACTTGGAGGAGAAAGAGTGGCATGGAGCCAGAAATTCTTTATTGCTTTTTCCCAGACTCACCACTGAATGAGAAGGACTGAGGCAGGGGAGGAGAGAGAAGAGGAGTGTTAGGAAACATCAAGAGTCTCTAAAAGTCAGCTGTAGACCAGAGGTTGCAAACTGGTAGCTCTCATGGCTGACTTTACTTGAACCCACAGACTGGTTTTCTTTGGCTGTGAGTGTTTAAAACTTTTGAATTGGAATGCTTTTAGACAGGGGGGCATGTGTTCTCTAAATTGACCCCAGACCTCATGATTCCTTATTGACTCATATCTCTAAATCACACTTTGGTTATACTGCCAGGACCTGTGTAAGCATTTGACATGCAGTATTAAGTGGGTCTCATGACTCTGGGGGGAAGACCAGCCTTTTGATTATTTCCAATTATTAAATTATTAAGTAGATATAAATTGACCATGGTGGGGATATAAGAGAAAGAAGACTGGAAAAGGGAATGTTTCAAATCTTTCTATTTATAATTCTGTACAAGATTTTACTCCAAATCTGCATTTCACTCCCATATCTCTACCAGGAGGTTATCAGTGGGTATAGAAACTCAGTTATCTGAATGGACACGATCTTCTCAGGAGCAGCCAGTGGTTAATTGGGACAAGAGAACATAAGTCATTATCTTTGAGAAATCTGAAGCAAATTGAGGCAGGTTGTCACCTCTCACCGGGAAACAAATTAGCCCTGTCTTTAAAAAGACTCTGCTTTCTCTAGCTGCTGACTGAGGATTCCTGTCAACTGCCAAAGAAATAGGGAAAATGTGGCTTAATGGTACTAAAACAGTGGTCGTGAAATACTTACAAACTCATTTTCTCATGTTCATGAATGTTTCTAATTGATTTGACTACTGTGTTTGAATGACAATATTGGTGCTAAGCTTCAGCTCCAGAAAATCGGGGTGCCATCTTCCAGCTGCAGTCATTAATGTGCCAGTATGTTTGGGAAAGCTCTGTATGTATAAAGGAAAAGCCATAAATTATAGACAAAATAGCTCTTTCCCTTGGTTAACTTGTCTTCGTGGAACCCCTGCCAGCCTGGAGGTGGATTAGAGTTAAGCTTTAGCACAAGAAAAAGAGAGAGAGTGAGAAAGAAGGAAACAGTAGGCAACGTGTGCTGGGTTATGAAGGTTGTGAGCAGTAAAAAAAAAAAAAACTTGAGAAGGTATGGCTTACTTTTTCTAAATTTTGTGAATGTGGGAATGATCGCCATCCAGTGGAAAGAACCGTGAGCGAGGTCCTTCCCACCTGGGTTCTGTTCCTAGATCTCTTAGTGGCCAATTGGGTAACACTACTTGGATCTTATTGCCTCAGACTCTAGTTTTCTCACCTGTAAAATGAAGAGCCTTGAATAGAGAGAGTTAAGGCCTCCTCCAGTTCTGAAGTTCTGTGGTCTGATAAAGAAGTCCTTAAGTTGGAATACAGCATGAAAGCCCTCTAATGTCCAATTTCTTTTTCACTCAATGGCAACAACAAAAAAAATCTATCCAGAGGTGCTCTCACTCAGGCTCTCAAAGAAAATGAGATGAAATCTCCGTGCGCGGGAGATTTGCATTGTATAAACATCTATTTTCTCTTAGTTCAGGCTATAATCCCTGAAGGAAAGAGAAAAAATGCAAATTATGTGGTGTGGTCAGTTTTATCAACCAGTCCATCCACGGGTGGTCACGAGGTTGGGATCTGAAAGGACCCTGGGCTAAGTGTGCCTCAGTCTTCATATACTTCTGAAAATATGATCACTTCACTGCACTGAATGGGATTCCAGTGTTTGACTACATGTTGATTTTATACATTATGGCCACCAAACACAAGCCAGCCATGTCAACAGGCTCATAGCCAAAGAGAGAGCTGGCGAGAAAACTGGCTCATTTGAACAATGTTTCGATTTTTAAGGGCAATTTTCAGTATATAAAACTTTTGTTTTACATACTGACTTTAAAAGCGAGCCCTGTGTAGATGTATGAGAAAGCAATGAAAACTTGTACATGAATGTTCATAGTAGCATTATTCATAATAACCAAAAGTGGAAACAACCCACATGTTCATCATCTGATGGACGGACAAACCAAATGTGGTCTATCCATACAATGGACTATTATTAATCCATAAAAAGAGATGAAGTACTGATACATGGATGAATCTTGAAAACATGATGCTAAGTGAAAGAAGCCAAACACAAAAGGCCATGTATTGTATGATGTCATTTCTATGAAATGTCGAGAACAGGCACATTCCTGAAAACAGAAGTAGATTAGCTTTTGCCAGAAGATAGGGGAAAGGAGAATTGGGATTGACTTTTAATAGGCACAGGGTTTTGTTTTGTTTTGTTTGAGGTCGTGTAACGTTATGGAATTAGATAGTAGTGATGGTTGCACAAAAGTAAATATACAAAAACCACTGAATTGTATACTTTAAAAGAAGAATTTTATGTTCTGTGAATTATATCTCAATTTCAAAAGGAAAAAAATAAGTTATGATCCATTTTGGACACTGAAAAAAAAAGAAAGAAAAAGAAAAGGGACTAATAAATATACCAACTGTGATATCCAGGTGTCATATAATTCCTAGAGCTTGACACATTCTTAGGGATCACCAGCGTTATGATTCTCAGTTACTTAGGTGACTTTCCTGACCCTGCTTCTACTCTGATCACAGCCCTCCACTCTGCTCCTGAAGACATGGTTGGAGAAATACTCTCACCACATCTTCCATCCGCTGTAGCTCTGCAGAATCTTGGGCCGTTCCTCTCCATTGCTGTGACACCATGCCAGATATTAACAGCAGAGTAACTGGGTAGAGAAGGTCTCTGGTATGTCCAATATGGTCCACCTCTTTCCTTCTCTACTAATATGTTAAAGGGGGATGAATACAAGCATTGCAGAGAGACAAATGAGGTTCAAATGCCAGCATTATCATTTCCAAGCTGTTCAGAGTGAACTTGCGAAATGGGTATAACAGACCCTATTACACAGGATTGTTGGGAAGACTAAATTCGATATGTATTTCCATTCATTAGCACATATCAGCATTCAAATATTTTTTTCCTCCTCTCTCTGACTACTGTTCACAGCCCACCAATTGAGAGCTCCAGCACCTGGCCAATCAGCCATGTTCTACAAACATCTTGTCTATGCCTCTGCGTACTTGGCTTCACAAATAAAGCATTTCTGCCATGTTAGCTCTCTTTTCCTCTCCCTTAACTCTAGCACTTCCTCCTGAGCTCTCTCTTTCATTTGGTCGTAGCACCATCCATGGGGAGTTATCCTTATTACTCCCTGATACTACTCCCATATTTCTTTGTGAACATCTCTCTCGTTTCATCTATCACATTTTTGTAACAATCTAGTTATGACTCCCCCTTGATTACTCTTCATTTTTGAATCTCTAATGCCAAGTATACAATTCAGTAAATTTTGATAAATCAATGAGAAATGAGGCATAGCTCATTTTTCTGGTGAAGAAGTAACTCCCAACTATTTGACGGCCAATAATGATGGGTGCTTTTTTCCCTTGGGTGTTTATAACTCTTCTTTGAATTTTTTATTATTATATTAAAATAACAAATATCTATAGGCCCATGACCAACTTAAGAACTAGATTATTATTGGAAACTTAAATCTACTTATGTGCTCCTCTCCTAGTCCATCCCTCTGCCTTCCTTCCCAACCATTATCCTTTTTGTTTTTTGTTTTTTTTAAGTTGAGAGTTACGTTTTATTCAGCGGACATTCTTAGGACTTTAAGCCCAGGGAGACAGCGTCTCAAATAACTCTGAGAGACTGCTCCAAGGAGGCAAGGGAACCAACCGCTATCCTTCTTTAGCACTTTGACTGACTTAACATTTCTTAGATCCATGCCTGCTGGGTCCTGTAGACAAACAGCACTTACAGGCTTTGCTCACACAGTTTAGCTTGGGTGGTTTTCTGTGTCATCTGCCACTAATGTTTTACTCAAATAAATGAAGAGATGACTCAGTATCTACAAGAAAATAATACTGGCCACTTCACACACTTCACATAACACAGAACACACACCGTCTTGACTGAGTGAGGCAAATAGAAACTAGTTTTATTTCCCCATTTTTTAAGGAAATTGAGGAAACTGAGGCTCAGAAATGTAATGTGACATATTTCAGATACCCAGCTAGCAAATAGTAATCCTGGGTCAGAATCCAATCTTAAGACAACGATGTCCACTGTTGTTTCCATTATACTCTACTGTCTCTGAGTCTTTGAGTCAGATAAGCATACAATGAAAATAAAAATGGTGCCTACATCATAAAGATGTTGAGAAAATTAACTGAGAATTCTTTCAAATGCTCAGAACACTACCTGTCCATGTGGTAAACATATAGTAACATTAGGTTTCATTAGTATTGTCATTGTGGTATAGATTGGCAATTTAAAGTTTGAAGCCTCTAGAAAAATCTCCTATGAAATCCCCTAAGCTAGCCTGGAGCAGTAGCTAGCATTGCTGGCTGTGTCACTGGGTTGAATTGATTACCTGAGGCCATCTTGGTGAGACACAAGGAGAACTTGTGTGTTGGACTCTGGATATTATAAATCCCACCAGTTAACGTTGACTGAGGCAAACCATAAATGCTATGGTACATGGTAGAGTCTGCTCCCAGTGGGCTTAATTAAACAACCTTAACTTTTGTCTATTTAGTTTCTCAGCCTGGGTGACCTGGACCAAAATTCACCATCTCTCTGGGCTTCAATTTCTTCATCTAAAAGACAAGGTGAATCCATTTCATTTGTTTATGTATTTATGTGTTTTCTATTGCTTTTGTTTTTGTTTTGCCAGTGGGCTTTGATGATGTAAATACCTACCAGAAGTAGGGTCTATTTGTGTGTGTGTGTGTGTGTGTGTGTGTGTGTGTGTGTTCGTGCAAGTATGCTTGCATGTTTGTCTTTCTTATAATAATATGAGATATTTGGATCATTTTTCTCTATATCATAAAGTTCTCCTCCTACCACCTCACTTCCTAACTCCATTTTGTGCCTGACTCCTTGTCATCCTTCAGAGCTCAGATCTCCTTCAGGAATCTCCTCTAACCATCTTAGCAAAAGAAGTTTCTTCCTATTCTCTATCATGGTCCCTATTCATTTATTTCATAAACACTTTTTCAACATCTAAACATATTGTTTCGTTTTGTTTACTTATACACCCATCATCCATCAGCCTACCTAGAATGTAAGCTTCATGAGGATCAGAGCTACTGACCCGTAACCAGTCTTTAGCACCTGCCTTGCCCATATTAGAAACTCTGTAATATCTCTTGAATGAATGAATGAACAAAGGAGCGAAGGAATAGGCCACATTAACTAAGACTCCTTTTATAGCATGTTAAAATCATCCTATTCTCACAGTCTGTTCATGAATTGACCCAATTGAAAGAACCCGTTGAGATCCTTGGAAGAGATTAGATTATCTCTTCCAGCCCCTTCTTTTTGTAGAGGAAACTAGAAAGGGGAAATTACATATCCAAGCTAAGGCACAATAGCCTGTTCTTCCTTCTACTCTTTCATGTTGCCTCCCAAAGGAGCTCAGCAAATTCTTGTTATTAAAGCAATGGCTAAGGAAATTAATAAGCAACAGACTAGGGGAAAATAGAGGTCGATGGGGCACAATGAAAGGGATATGGGCTTTGGTGTCTGACAGCCTGGTTTCATATACCAAGTCCAACACTTCTGGGCAGGTCTCTGACCTAAAAAAATAAATCTTTAGGAGTGTTAGTGTCTTCTTTATAAAATGGAAAGTCCCTCTGTTGTAAGGATTCAAATTCTCTCTGTAAAGCAGGGAACAGCCCCTGGCATTTAGTAGGTACCTTTAATTGACAGTCAGCAGCATTGTGCTTGTATTGTATTCCTTTCACTGCCTGCCCCCCATCAACTCCACTACAGTGATTCAAGAGCAGTGTCTTAAAGTGCTTAAATTTGTGTCTTACTAAGGTTCCCTAAGACTGTGCCAAGAATCCAGCAGTGTTTTTGTAGCAGCACTGAGGTCTGAGAGATTAGTCACTCTCTTCTCAGAAAAAGTAAATCATTATTTTTTATCTACTTCTTATATTTATGTTGTTTACCATGGCACATGTATTATAAAACCCACAAAGCAATGCTCTCAGCAGGCAAAACTGTTCAGACCTGCAGAATGTCTTGTTTTGTACTAGGTGTTTGACAAACCAGGATCCGCCTGCCTTGAATTCTGTTTTCTGAGGGACGGTGGGGGTGGCTGGTGTCTGACTGATCTCTGCGTGACTTGTACTTTCTCGAGGAGCAGATGCGATTTCCCGTGTATCTGATTAACCTTCTCTGTAAGATTGCCATCATTTCTGTAATGCCAGAGGATTATTCTGTGCTTGGAAAGATGGATATCAGCTCCTTTTAATCGATACCTTACGCAGATGTCACCTGGATCTGCCCGTGGTTATCTGTAATATCTGACCAAAACGGTGCTGTCGTTTGTCATATTTGGTTTAATTTAAAGCATCTTGGAAGTTAAGTCAGCTTTATTTTAAAACAGTATGTAGAACAATGCATTAAGTTAGGAAAATGCAGACTTGTTTTCTGGTTGATACCCTGTTAGACAGCGAGAATACCAAGAAGGTAAGATGCCACCTTGTGCATCTCCATTACAAAGGACTGGCTTGGTAACACATACGCTGGCCTGGGAGCAAGAAAAGAGTAGGGGATGCAGTCGATTCAGTTCCAGCATACAAAAATGGGGAAAACAATGAATTATCTGTAGACGATTATATAGTTTTTCATCCAAAGTAGAATGCTGTTGAGAGACTGGACAACACAGATAAGCCAGAACTGACCCTTGTAATGTTAAGTAACTGGATGTTTGGGGTTGATGTTGTTTCTGTGGTGTACTCCTCCTCTGGATTCTCGGAGGAGAGTCCTCAGTGATATAGATTAACCATCACTTACTATTCAACCATGTAGAGAATGTGTGTTTTTCCGTATTTGAGACAATGGCTCCTGCTAGGAGAGGAGAGCTGTTAATTCTCGGGAAGGATGATCTTATATCAAGTTTGGACAGTTTTCTGTCTGCACTAAGATCCTTTTCTGTTGTCAGATTAGAGAAAATGCAAATGTGTCACACCGAAATCTTTGTTTGGAGTTATAGTGAGTCAAGCAGAAAACTGCCTTTCTCCTAAATGAACGTTAGGTGACAGAATGAGAAATGTGTCAGGTAACATTTTAGCTGGTACAGATCCTCCAAAGAAAACAAACACATCAGAGTTGAATTTTTGATTCAAAAATGGCAGGTCAAAGAATCAGGGCTTACATTGAGAAAACTTTAGGAATATTACATAAAGACTGACAATATCCCCAACTTATTCAATGCGATGGGAAGGATTAAAATATTCAGTGCTATAGGCTCCTTAGCATGGGCTTTGAAACCTCCCTTCAAATCCAGATCTCACCACTTCCTCTCGAAGCTTCTGATTCTGCCTTTGTAAAATGAGAAAAATACCCACCACTCCAAGTTATCATGAGCCTAAGTGAGGTATATTATGCAGAGCACTTAGCCTACAACCTGACGCATAAAAGACAATCTGCAAAATGATGTGTCTTTTCCCTTCTAGAGGCAATTAGGTTCACCATCCTAGTTAAGAACAACCACAGATCCAGGTTACAATTTCCCCTTTGCTACTTACTAATTGTGTGACTTTCTGAGCTTCAGTTTCCTCATCTTTGAAATAGGCATAGCAAGGTCCACCTGACAAAATTTTGTTTTCTCAGTTTTAATTTTTTCTCCAGGGTTATATACGGAGTGTTAATATAAGAAAGATAAACTCTCCTGTTCCCTTTTTTCCCTTTCCTAGAGGTAACCAGTTTCATTTGGGGGGACTTTTTTTTGGTTTTGTACAGCTTTTTATATCTTTAAGTAACATGCTTGATTTGCTATGGCTTGATTTTCCCATTTTAGGGATTATTTTTTGACTTACTATAGAAAATGAGTTTTTAGCTCTCTTTCACACACCCCATACCTACATAATACCCTTCTTATTGCCCATGTCCTCCTAATATAAACAAATCATAATCCTGGTTAGGTAATTAATCCGTGATTACATAATTATGACTATGCAAAGCTATTCCCAAGTGAGCAATGGAACAAGCCGTGATTAATTTCCTTTTATTGAATATTTTCTTTTCACATCTTTTTTATTTCTCTACTATCTTTTTGTTTATTTACTTAGTTTCTATACATTAATTTCTATAACATTAATTTGAACCCAAAACTTTTGGCCAGCTTTCAAAAAAATTTTTAGATGTGATTAAACATTTACTGTAAACTATCCTTCCAGGATGTTACTTCACCATCCTCTATCCTCCTGGAAACTTCTATCATCTCTTTCCTACTTTGGATCACCTATTTCCTGGATCTCATGTATTCCTTCATTTTTTGAAGCATATGCTGCACTGGTTTCCTGAAAAAACGGCTTGCTTTTCTCCAAGTTTCTTTCTTTTACTCTCACACATGATGGTACTTTGGCTGGGAATAGAATTCTAGGCTAGAAGCAGTTTTTCTTCTGAATTTTGAAGGTATTGATTCATTGCCTTCCAAATTCAACATTACTGTTTAGAAGTCCAAAACAGTTCTAATTTCTATTCCTTTGCATGTGACCTGTTTTTGGTTTTGTTTTTCTCTGTCTCTCTCTAGACACTTACAGATTGTTCTCTTCATTTCCATTATTCTGAAATGTTACAGTATAGTGATTTGGTGTGAAATCTGATTTTCTCTTTTCTGTTTGATATTCAATGGGCCTATTTAATTTGGAAACAGATGTCCTTTTCTTCTGGGAAAATGGGGGTTTTCTTTTATTAAGAATTCCTTTCTCGAGACTGTCTTTTTCCTGTAATTTTCTCTTTCATTCTTCCCATGTTTTATCTCTTTGTGTTTTTGCTCTATCCTCCGGAAACTTTCCTCAGATTTCTCTTCCAGCTAATTTTCATCTCAGCCACTGCCAGGCTAACAGAGGCAAATATCCAGGCTGCACACACATCACACCTGCTGAAGCAGCATTCCCAGGGAGAAATTCACGGAGACATGAGCACTAGTAGGAATACGAGTCCCCCGTTGTCCACAGCGTTCTAGGGCGACCTGCAGAAACGAAGTAAGCTGACTGTCACATGACAAAAGGGGGTGCTGAACCTTGGGCTATAGGGCTTCAAACTGCACGATTATGGAAGCACGGCTTCTTTCTTAGCACAATTTGCAGAACAGAGGCCGAGCCTCGTGGTTCCTAGTGTGTGAGCTAGTGCAGGAACACCACCTCAGTGTTCACGACTGGGGAAGAACACTGACATTACTGGGGACTAGACGCCCAGTGTTAGAGTTGACTAGGATTAATTGCCTTAAACGCTAGGCCATGGCTAGTTTCCATGGAGCCTGGCAAAAAATCTCCTCCTTTCCTGGAGGCCAGCCCACAGGAGATTAGTCTTAGACAAGTTACCCTTTACCTCTCAATTACCATGGCTTAAATTTCTAGCAACTCTCTTTTAGTCTCTGAATGTTCCTTAATTTGTGATATTGGGAGTTTTTTTTGTCTATGCATGAATTCAGTCTCTCTTGTTTCTCTGAAAATATTAATGATAGATTTTCTGTACTTGCCTTGGATTTGATCGTTGATGTTAGAAGCTGTCCTCAGATGTCTAGTGATTCTCTGTTGTTGGCTCATATGGAAGAGGGAGGCACTAACATGCTAACTTGAAGCCAGGAACCTGTGGGTCAAGTTTATTGACTCTGAGTTCAGTATGACTGAGCCACTTTGGGGAGAAAACCCCTCCCCATGGCAATATTTTTAGGTATTTGCATTTGAATTTATCACAGTCCCTGGAGACAGATATCTCACTGGCAGTGTTTGGGGAGCCATATTGAGGAAGGGAGCTGGGAACCCCAACATTCACAGGACACATGTTTATAAAATCCTTGCTACCCTCATTTGAACCTGGTATCCTCTGGCTCAGAAACCTTCCTCTGTTATCTGCTTAGAAAGTAAAATCTCGGTATCCTTCTGGGGCAAGGAAGCTAGTCATCTGGCTGCGTGGAGTAAGGAAAAGTAACTGGGGACTTAACTGATTCTAAACAACATTCATCCAGCGCTCCATCACCTGCACTTCCGGTGGCAACTGAGGCCACCACTTCTTGGATCTTGGGGGGACAGTCTAAAGAGTAAGTCAGGCTGCTCCTTCTGTTTCCCCGCTGCCAGCTTAGGATCAGGGCTTCTTGTCTGCTGACCATCCAGTGGCTTCCCAACATCCTCAACCATTCTTCTATCCTTACAGTTTATGCCCTTTTGTAAACAATCCCTGTACTACTGTTTAAAGAGATTTTAGAGAGGTCCCAGAATCCTAATAGAGTTATTGTGAAGAGGAAATGAGGTCACTTACGGAGAGAAGCTAGCACAGTAACTGACACATAATCATAGTGATTACTTTTTGTTGCTGTTTTATTATTCTATTCGCATAAAATCATCCCAGTATGTAAATTATTTTTGGCCAGCTCTCTATAGTCAAATAGCATGGAAAGGGAAAGCCCTGTGAAATCAAGACTTATGTAACTTATCTGATTTATTCAAGTCCCACTTGCCACTGTTCTTAGGTTATCTGTATAGCCATGATGATTTAGACTGAGCTTGTGAAAGAAATAGGGATTGAGTGTGTGACCCTCAGCCACTAACATGATGAGGATTCTAAATCTGTGTTTAGCCTCATGTAAGTCCATCTCTGGATTGGAATCCAGATCTCTTAATGACTAGTTGATTCTACTGACTTCTGTCAAAGAGTGGAATTACCTTGAAAGTTTGGTACCGCACCTCCCCACGTGTATCACTTGTACAAAGTCAAGCAGTATGCCTTAGGGTGACCCTGTGTGGTGAGCAATCTTACGGTGTCTTTGGGAATTTGTGCTGATGCTTAGTCCTTGCGTGATTTCTGGCCTCTGGAAAATTATGAAATAGAGGACAAGAGGAGAAAACAAAGATTTTAAAAGATTCTGTATTTAAAAGCTAAAGATGGCACTCACCTAGGCTTTGCTCAGACCTTTCGTGTCCCCCAGTAAAGTATATTTTTGGCCATGGCCCATAAATTACTCAAATAATCCATTAAGATAGCTGTAGAAATCAGCATATCAAACTATCAGTGAGCTAGTTTAGTTATTCACCGGTTATTAATCTTCTCAGCTTAGGGTCATTTTGTCCTGTCTTCAGCATTTTTCACAGTGTCTGATGATGTCCAGAGAGTTAATGGAGGTCCTGGAATGTGAATACAACAAGCATGATAATCTCTTGACTTGATGTCATTCCGGGGAACGTCTTCAGCCTTGGTGTGTTGCCCTGGCAAGTGAACAAGACAGCACCTGTGCTATTTATCTGGGTGTTTGTACACTGTTCTGGCAAAGAAATGTCTATGCACAACGATAATTTCCTTATGATACTTCCACTAGCAGCAAATAGTTTTGAGCATCTGTTATCATTTTTAGTAGCTGTCAATTTGTTTTCTCTTTTGCTTCCGTGTAAAGTTGAGGCAGATTTTTGTCATAACTTAGAGACCCACTGTATTGCTTTGGAGATTTATGGGGACATTTTTCTCTCACTGAATTTTGCTCTCCCCCTCCCCAATCTCTGCATGTTAGAGGAAGCTGATATTCTCTGAAAGTTCTTGCAGTTACAATGCATGGAACCCAGGCACAAATAAGCTCAGTGATGAAGATGGTGATGGTGATGAGAGATAGCTTGTATCACACACTTAACATGTTTTAGTCCTATTACACGCAGCCACAGGACTACTAAAGTTAGGAAACAAGTTAACTGACTTACAGTCAAGTGACCTACCCACAATCAGTCACCTAGTAAGCGGTAGAGATAAAATTTGCATCCAGATATTTCTGACTCCGCAGCTCCGTTTCTTAACCACTTCTTGTCTGTAAGTGCAGCTGTCTACCTAGAATCTGCACCCTCTTTTCTTGTCTGGAGTCTACACAGCAGTTTTCATTTTGGATATGCATGGTACAGGTATTTATCTTTACACCTGAAAGAGGTTCTTCAGATTTCTGTCTTCAATAAAAGTGTCAGTTGAGGTCAGGTAGGGTGTTGTTGGCCATGATAAGGATTTCAGCATTTACTCAGAATGAAATATGGAGGCATCTTTGTTTCTGCTAGAGTCTTACTAATAGCTAACATTATGTGGCAAGCTCAGTTTCCAAATCTTTATATTAATTTACTCACTTAACCCTCAAAGTAGCAGGTATATGTTCTTATTCCCATCAAATCTGAGGAAACTGAAGCTCTGAGAAATGAAATGATTTTCCTAGGATCAACACAGTCAGGAAGTGATTGAATTAGAATTAAAACTCAGGAAGTCTGGCTTCACTCTTCACATTTTTAATCTGTAAACAAATTTGCCTATCATTCAAGGGGTCCAATTTTCCAATATATAATATGTGGCAATGATTTTTTTTTAACTTGGAAATGTTTTATATCCATATATTTTTCCTCCTCTTGAGCTGAGCCTTCATTTATGAAGCTGGTTTCCATAAATAACTAGGACATTACTACCTTTCAGAGCATTTGAAATCAAGCATAATGATTCCTTTCTGGCTTTTCCTTTGCTCACCTCATCACACTGGGCTCCGTTGGATTCCCTTTCTTTCCTCCTCCTTCTTATGACTTCACTCATGCAACTACCTCTAGTTCCAAGACATCATGTCACACTCTATCAGAATAAAAAGAATGAGGCAAAGCTCATTTATACCTAAACATTGGCAGCCACCCAAACGCCTCTTTCAAGATGAATTAAAGTGAGCAGTAAGCTGCAGTCATATTGGAATGGAAATCAGTAACATATAGGGCTTTCCAGTCAACCAGCCCTGGGGTTGAATACCTATTTTCTCCCTCTAATTAGGTCTGTGTCCTTGGGAAATATATTTAGCCTCTTTAGGAGAGCCTCAAGTTCATTGTATATTAAATGATGATAATAATGATACCCATCATAGAGTAGTGAGGTTTAACTGCTGGTGATTCATTCATTGAAATGATACAGATATTTATTGGGCACCTATTTTGACATTAACTATGCTACATACAAGGTATCTATGCTAAACAAGAAAGGCATGTTCCCTGCCCTCACAATGCTTAAATTTTAGTGAGGTCATAAATGCAGGTGTTTAGCACAGATCCTGGCACATGGTAAATATAATGTTTGTCATTATGTAAATATATTCCATAATGTATGTAAGCTGCCATGGTGATGATGATGGTGGTGTTCAAGGATGGTGCTGTGGCCAGCATGGGTCATCACCGTTTCACCAAGAACCTGAAATGATAATTCCAGTCAACAAGAAGTAGGCACCATAATAAATCTACTTGTTTTCTTTTTTTTCCCCCCCTCAGATAAATTATTCACCAGATAACCACAAAGCAAAAGGGAGAATGTTGCATTAACACATTACTTATCACCTTGATAAATACACTACAGTCTTAACTTATGGTTAGAGTAATACAGGTAAACATTTTAACAATTTCTGTTAAATCACCCACATTAAATCTTCCGTTGACACATTTCCAAAAATCGTTCCAAAAATCATAAATGAATGTAGCCTCTTCCAGCATCGAGAAGGATGGTCATCTTCATCATTAGAAAACAGCAGTGTTATCTTTTTTATCACCCAACACTATAGATGCTGCATTTTCTCTATTCATGTTTTTTTTTTTAATATTTATTTTTAATTTTTTTTTTTTAATTTTATTTTAGCTGTGTCAGGTCTTAGTTGCGACACGTGGGATCTTTCATGGCCGTGTGCAGGCTTTTCGTTGCAGCGTGCGGGTTTTCTCTTCTCTAGTTGTGGAGCGGGCTCCAGAGCACGTGGGCTCTGTAGTTCGTGGCACACGGGCCCTCTAGTTGAGGCACACGAGCTCAGTAGTTGTGGCGCACGGGCTTAGTTGCCCTGCGGCATGTGGGAACCTAGTTCCCCGACCACGGATCGAACCCGCATCCCCTGCATTGGAAGGCGGATTCTTTACCACTGGACAACCAGGAGAGTCCCTCCCTATTCATGTTTTACTTCCTTTTCTAACCAGTAGTTTAATGATTCTTGTGGAATTTGCCATCTTTCTCATCAGTTTCACGATTGCTCTTCCTCCCGGGTAATTTTCCAGTGACATCCTTTCCTTTTGGGATGTGCATTTATGCAGTGCTCTGACTTGAGAGGCCAGGATATTGTTGTTGCATGAAGTGTCTTTGGTGTCTTTGGATTTAGCTGCTAGCTTGAAGCATCTGGCAATCGAACATAACCGCCTGTACTTGAGCATTCATTCTTGAACCAGAAATTACTTTGTCATCTTCACTGGCTTTTATTAAGCAGCCAGCAGCTGTGTCAGAACTATGACTTACAACAGTGAGCTCTTTCCCTTAGAATGTCACCCTCTTTTTATCCTCAAAATAGGTCTCTCCTTTTCCTTTATTTCCCAAGCAAATCATCGTCATCAATAGTAATGGTAATAATAGTATCTCACACTCAGGTAGAACTTTATGGTTTATGAAGCATGTGAAAATCCATTAACCCAGTTTGAATTTCATAGTCAACCTGGGATGCCAAATACCATCACTTCGAAATTACAGAGGAGAAAACTACAGCTCAGATGTCGAATGACTTCTTGATGGTTACATACCTAATCACTGATGTATGGCCAAACCTGGAAATGAGATTTTTAAGGCACTAAGTAAAGTGTTTTATACATTTTATCATGCTGACATTTTTAGCCAAACCTATGTCAACATCAAAGAATCACTCAAAGAAGGTATTTTACTCCATGAGAAATAACTCCCAGGTGCCATTTCCGAGGCAAGCTCTGGGATTGGGCGTATTTGCAGTGAAATGAGCATCCAGCTTGATTCTGGTCCTCCAACATTGTTTGGGAGCTTCCAGACTGGGAAGAAATGGCAGGGCATTCTGTTGGCTGCTGTATTGCACAAGGTAACATTGCAGAAATGGTCCTCTCTGGAGTTAAGCAAAGTAGTGTATCCTGGTATAGTGGCCAAATGCAAGACGATCTCTCAGAGCTTGTTTGCTTTTCTACCTAATACAGAAATAACTCCCAGTGGAGTCTAAGTTAAGGTTCAAGAGAGCTGTGGAAATGGGTGAGAAACTGTTTTGTAAACTGTAGAATGATCTCCAAATGTAAAGGGCCATGTGCTTTATATATCTTGCTCGCTTAGATGAATGAATGAATTGATTTTTCTTATTTACCTCGCTGTGAGTTTTGGTCTATTTGATGCTGCAGCAATTTGCAAAACTCTGTTCACTCTTTTGCACCACAGCCCAGAGAGACACCCTTGGGACTTGGCATGAGTCATACAAATAATGTGTTTGTATTTGTTATAACCTGTACTGGGGTCTTGCCATACTATCTTCCCTACCAGAAAGGAGCTGTTAGATTCTAATGGATAGGAAATGAGTACAGTTCCTGTAAAGTCTAAAAGGATTTGAAGAATGGACATTTGAACGCATGCACACACACATATACTTTTAAGGGGTTTGTTTGTTGGTTTTAATTCAAGTAATTAATGTGTTTCTGGAATGAGGAAGTAGTTAATTTTTTTTTTCAGTTAAACAAGACCTAGCCAGAACACAATTTCTCATTTTGCCCTTAATAAATCCCTTTCTAAAATATCTCACCAATTTTTAATGCTGATCATGACTCAGTATATTTAGATGGTATTAACACTGCAGTGCTTCATGTAATCATCACGGCAAAGCCCAGTTGTCATTGTAGAGGACAGTCAATGAATATGTAGAAAATGTGGGACTTGGGTCAAACTAGAACTCTGACTTAAATTCCAAGCACACTTTAGGTGCAAGTAGCAAGATGCAACTTTCAGGAAGGAAGACATTTTCCTCTACACTTTTAGGTTCTTCCAGCTGGTCTAGGAATTAAATTGACATGAGACAGATTAACAGGAGAAAAATCAAACAAAAGTTTAACCATAGGTATACATGGGAGATACCCAGGAAAACTGAATAACTCCCCCAAATGGCCAAAACCCTCACTTTAAATACCATCTTTAGGTAAGAACAAAAGAGGATGTTGGGGGTACTGGTTTGGGACTCAAAGAGGAGGAAGGCAAGGGACCTGGAAACGGAAAAGCAAATGTTTGGGACACAAATATTTGCTGGGCCAGGCAGAGACACCGGGACCCAGAGCGGCTCTGATCTCTAGGCCCTGCCGAGTTTCCCCTACCACACCTAGCCCGTATTCTTGGCAGATATTTCTGGTGATGGCCCTATTCTGGAAACAGGCGCTCTATCTAAATTCTTTAGGCAGCTAAGGGGGAGGTAAAAAGAAAGATTTTCTGGGACTTCCCTGGTGGTCCATTGGTTAAGACTCCACACTTCCTGTGCAGGGGGCGTGGGTTCGATCCCTGGTCAGGGAACTAAGATCCCACATGCTGTACAGTGCAGCCAAAAAAAAAAAAAGACTTTGTGAGTCTTCTGTTTCTTAAAAAGAATTAGCCTAAATTAATCTTCATGCCAAAGAGGCACATTTCGGGATAGCAGATTTTGCTCCCCTCCAGAACTTATCTGTAAATGACTAAATTTACAAAGCTGCATCTTTCCCAACAAAGGTTTTCTCTGTTGATAGCCTAAAAACCCAAGGATGGAATGTATGTTGCTCCACAAAAGACTGCTATTTCACTTTCCAAAACTTCTTTTGCCTCTGCATGCCTTCCTCTTGGTGTTTGTGTCCTTTATTCAGCGCAGAGTTTTTTCGGTGTTCGTGGAGAAGGCGACTCTGCCACTCTCTACCTCTGTCTCTCTTGCTGTTTCTCTGTATTTTTATCTTTTCTCCATCTCCCTGCCTTCCCATTCTCCCTCATCTCCACTATCCTTTATAGATACTAGATGTAAGTTTTAAATTATTTGATGTACCTTTAGAGTTTCATGTTCCCTGTACCTAGTTGAAAAGGCATGAAAAGTTGTAAACATCTCTCTGAAAATAAACTAAATTAAGTTGCTTTCTACTTCGCTGACCCTCAACTGATTTTTTTTCCCTCTTTGGGTCAGCAACTCTCAATAGAAAGAAAAGTTTCCCTGTCTCTGGTGTGGAAGATGGAACTAAATGTGCAATGACCCTCAGAATCTACCCCAGAAACGAGTTCTTCCCGACAGGAGTGTGTTTCCCAGCTAGTTGCCTGTTTCTCCTCCAGTGAAGATCAGTAACGAAATCTTCACTGAGGCCTCTCCTCATTTTCCCTCTTCTTCCTTTAAATTTCATTGAATGTGTATACAGATCACACTCTGAAGCAGGCAGTGCAACAGGGAGAGGAACCTGTTAGTTAGCTCAACTCAGGGCGTCTTGCCTGCTGTGCACACAGGAGATCTCAGCAGTTGCAGGGACCTGGGAGCTATTAATAGTTGTCCATCCTGAAGGGTTTCAGGAAAAAGTTCACTTAGAATTATGGACAAGGCTCCAAACAAGCTAGTCAATAGTGGCCCAGGTGCTAGGGTGGGTGGGCTTGTTTGATTCTGTTGTGCAGAAAGCTTTATACATCAATCCTTCCTGCACCACGTAGAGGGGGGGGCCTAGTCATGTGGGCAAAGATAATCATACCTTCTTTTTTAAGCATCATATACTCCTCGGTGACCTTCTCTCACATCGGTAGGCAAATGAAGAAATACCACTTTAGAGTATGAGAATTATTGCCTCTTTTCCAAGATGCAGAGTCCTTAAATGGAGGAATTTGAAAACACGTAGAAAATTGCTGACAGGAGCCAGATAAACAGAAAGACGCAATGCTTTTTCCTTCTGCTGTGGTTTCGGCACCACCTACTGACCAGATCCTAATTCTGTAGCAAACTGCAAGAATGGGGCACTAGTTGTTATTTTGCATATAATGACAATGGAATGCATTGTCTGTGGAAGTCATTGCCCTTGCCTCATGATGTACGTTTCACTTCTTTTGTAGTTTAGGTAAATATTCTCTTACGTTGTATCGGTAGATACAGCCAGATGCCCATCAAATACAATAATATATTCCTTTAATCAGCAAAGACTCATTACGCCATTCTTATGCATGGCATGCGATGGGATTTACTTTATTTTACTGACACTAATGGGATTTCTTTGTAACTTTTTGCCCAGTGGCTATTAAGGGAGAGTTACTCACGTGTAGTAGCTGCAAAACAACAGGCCTATAATCCCTCCATCTCAAAAAGAAAAATTCTAATTATTATATAATGAAAATGTTTCTCCAGGGTTAAAAGATACCTGTAACTCCCATTTATCATTCTTTTTCGTCTTCAGTCACGGTCCCAAAAATGTCATAGAGTAATTTTAATTATATCTTGACTTGAAGATGCAATTTATTTAATTTGTCAATGAGAATAGTCTTTTCTAATAGTCTGTTTAGACCATTCCTTTTAAATCTTAAAGAAAGCTTCACAAAGAAAATATGAGAGGGCAAATTTAGCATATCCTAGTCTACCTCTGTTATGGCTTCTAGTTTGCAGAATATTCTTATTCATAGTGGACACTTGCGCACCTGCAGACAATTCTTTCCATTTAGAAAGACATCCCAACTGAGAATCTTGCTTCTAAAACATGGCACAAATCCAAACCCAGGAGGTTGGCTTGCCCTGGTGGCAGGTAAAAAAAGAGCAAACAAGATGACCATGAATGATTTTAAGACAAATGATAATTTGCTTATTTAAAACAAAACAAGACAAAACAAAAAGTCATTATTAATAGTTGTAACTGACTTGGAAGCCTGAAAGGCAACCGGGTGGCATGAGAGCAGTCTGCATAATTAAGTAGGTGCTTTACACTACACATTTTGACCAGGCAAATCTAATAACTTTGATTATCATTTGACTGCTTGTTTCCCAAGTACCTATACCTGGCCACCCTCAATTGACTCGTGTGTAGCAGTTTCCATTTGTGGCAGTCAGGCTTATTAAACAGCTCTGCTTTGTGTTTTTTCCCTAGTCCTTGAAAATAGATCCGTAAGCATTCTGCTCAGAGGTGATTTGTAAATTGCTTTACAGAAGTCTCCAGTTTCTGCTCAATCCGACTGGGGCCAGAATTTGCCTTATGTTTTCTTCCAATGTTGTTTGTCAAGGTGCACAAGTTGTTCAAAAAACCAGGTCACAATACTACGTGGCAGTGCTTCTTGGCATGGATTGCTTAAAAACCTTGACTCATTGAAGTGCCCTATGCCGTTACTGTGGTTTTTCCACCACCAAAAATGGGAAAGTTTCCTTGTCTTCAGCCAAGATAAAATCATTGGTTTTTTTTCAACTGGTGCCCTTCACTTCTTCACTCAACAAAATCAGATTTAAATTGTGTTAACAAAAAGAGAGGTAAGATAAAGAGAATTGGCCTCCGTTTGTCTTAAAATTTTCTAAATTCTCATTTCACAGGCCTAGCTGCTCAGTACAAAACAAATCTAAGAGTAAATGTCTAAAAGAAATCAAGTGTCTAAAAGATTTCCAAAAGAGTAGTAATTATAACCAAAATGGAGACTTGGAAACAAATACCAAATACATAGATGCCCGATATTATCTAGATGATTATACACTGAATATATTTTATTTCATCAGGGTATTTTGGCAGGTAAAGCTGCCTAAGCCTAAAGTCAGGTCCTGGATCTTGGCTCCCTGCCAGGAAACAGCTGCCAGGAAACGGGTGGGGTAGGGGAGAGGGAATTCTCAGATTTAAGAACTTTTTTTTTTTTTTTTAATTTATTTATTTTATGGCTGTGTTGGGTCTTCGTTTCTGTGCGAGGGCCTTCTCTAGTTGTGGCAAGCGGGGACCACTCTTCATCGCGGTGCGCGGGCCTCTCACTATCGCGGCCTCTCTTGTTGCGGAGCACAGGCTCCAGACGCGCAGGCTCAGTAGTTGTGGCTCACGGGCCTAGTTGCTCCGCGGCATGTGGGATCTTCCCAGACCAGGGCTCGAACCCGTGTCCCCTGCATTGGCAGGCAGACTCTCAACCACTGCGCCACCAGGGAAGCCCCTTAAGAACTTTTAAAGGGAATTTATTTATGGCCAGAGTGAGCAGCAAGGCCACTTAAGGAAACAAGAGCCAGGCCTGTACAATATAAGGTGGGATGCCCTATATTTTGCTCCCCCGTGGGGTGTAAACCGCAAACCCTACCCATAACCTGTTCAGGGCTTTACAACCACACATAGGGAGGAATGTTCATGAGGAGGGAAAAACTCCCTTATGAGATGAACTTCCAAACCAAAATTAGTGAAGGGGGACTTCCCTGGTGGCGCAGTGGTTAAGAATGCGCCTGCCAATGCAGGGGACACGGGTTCGAGCCCTGGTCTGGGAAGATCCCACATGCCGTGGAGCGACTAAGCCCATGCACCACAACTACTGAGCACGTGTGCCTAGAGCCCGTGCTCCGCAACAAGAGAAGCCACCGCAATGAGAAGCCTGTGCACCGCAACCAAGAGTAGACCCCGCTCGCCACAATCAGAGGAAAAAAAAAAAAAAAAAAAAAAGACAGTGAGGAAGTCTGCCACCATAAGAGGTAGCTGGCAAATACAACAAAGAGAAGAATTCACACTCTCAAAAGTAGCAATAATGGAGCAATCTGAAAAGGACTTTTAACTAAGTAGTGTAGATTTCTCAAGGATAACCTTACCTACCCCATTTTCCCTGCTTCCTACCTGACTCCCTGACAGAATGGATTTCTAAGAAGTAAGTCAGAGAAAGAAACAAACCGGAAGCTATGCTGTTGTTTTGTTTTGATAGCTGCTCTCAAATGTAGAGCCAAATGACCTAACAGAGAAGAATAATTAGAATATTAATCAATTTTATTCTATTTAATAATGAATTATTCTCTACAAGCTTAATTAATTTTAAGTAATGCCTTTTTTTTTGGACTTAAATCTCTGCTGTTTGTTTATTTATTATTTATTTTTTTTATTGGAGTAAAATTGCTTTACAGTGTTGTGTTAGTTTCTGCTGTACAATGAAGTGAATCAGCTGTATGTATACCTATATCCCCTCCCTCTTGGACCTCCCTCCCACCCCTCCATCCCACCCATCTAGGTGGTCACAGAGCACTGAGCTGAGGTCCCTGTGCTATACAGCAGGTTCCCACTAGCTATCTATTTTACACCTAGTAGTGTATTTAATGTCAAACCTAATCTCCCAGTTTGTCCCACCCTCCCCTCCCCCTGCTGTGTCCACATGTCTGTTCTCTTCATCTACGTCTCTATTCCTGCCCTACAAATAGGTTCATCTGTACCATTTTTGTAGATTCCACATATATGCATTAATATAGGGTATTTGTTTTTCTCTTTCTGGCTTACTTCACTCTGTATGACATACTCTGTGATAATCTCTTGACTTGATGTCATTCCAGGGAACGTCTTTAGCCTTGGTGTGTTGCCCTGGCAAGTGAACAAGACAGCACCTGTGCTGTGGATAGGTTCATCCACATCTCTACACATGACCCAATTTCATTCCTTTTTATGGCTGAGTAATATACCATTGTAAATACATACCACATCTTCTTTATCCATTCATCTATCATTGGACAATTTAGGTTTAAATTTTATTCTATTTAATAATGAATTATTCTCCAAAAGCTTAATTAATTTTAAGTAATGCCTTAGGTATTTTTATAAATGTATTGACTTAAATTTTCACCCAGGTGTGAAATGCAGAGCTCAGAGTGTTTCAATTTTAGTAAAGTGATATATTTTCTATATTCATTCTTCTAAGAAGTAGCATAAAACTTTAATTTTTAAATAGCATATGCTCTAGAATTAGAGTTAGCCATCTTTTAAATTTTATTTTTCTGTGGTATATTCACTTAAACATTTTATGTTTTGAATACTAAAGCGATCTAAGTCCTGTCTTGCCTTCCACTGCTTTCCTTTGTCTTCCTAGTATCCCTCCTCTTCCCAACACAAGAGGAGTCAGTACAGGCTGAGGATACAGGACGGTGAGGTGGGTTGGAGAGGGATATGGAGGCATGCGTCTGTGTGTCCAGAATCCCAGGGCGTGGGATAGTGGAGCGTGGGTGCAGCAGTGATGGGCAGAGGAGACAGTTGACAAAGTTGGGGGGTTGATTATACCAAACCAAAAAGTAAGTTGATTAAGCAAATAAGTGTTTTGGGATAGAATATAGAGACAGTTACAGATGTATATGTATGTGTATTATACACATGTGTGTGTGTGTGTGTGTGTATGTGCATGCTCAGCCCTTTGGCTGAGAGGGACCAGAATCAATGAACAGAGGGGTATCTGCATCTTGGTTTCTCAAAACCATCCTCCACTAAAAAGAACCAGTCCTCTCTGGGGAAATTGCTGACCTGATTCTATGGCTATAGCAACATATAAGATGAGCCTGGAACATCTTACTGCACCAGAAAGTAAGGAAACACTTAACAAATGATAACAAAATGTCCCAAGGGCACAAGAACCAGCTCAAAAGTACTGCCACTGGCCAAAATGGGGACAATTTGAACATCGAAATAAATAACAATAGTAATGTATTACAATTCATTGAATAAAATAGGAAGCCAAGAATGAATGAATAAGTTCATGAATGAATGAATGAATGAATGAGAGAGGAAAGCTTTTTTTTCTTTTTTCTTTTAGTTTTTCTTGGCCATGCTGCGCGGCATGTAGGATCTTAGTTCCCTGACCAGGGATCGAACCCATGCCCCCTGCAGTGGAAGTGCGGAGTCCTAATCCCAGGACCGCCAGGGAAGTCCCAGGAAAGCTCTTTTTTAAAGTAGAATGTCATCTAGTATATGTAGAAGAAATGATAGAGATTTGCCATTTTGCAACATCGGAGAGGTGGTTGCTTCAGGCAGGAGTCTTCAATGGATCCTAAGGCTGGTAGGTGGAGGTTTGATGAGCATCAGAATATTGGTGTAATTTTGGAATACCTCCCCACAAAGTGCTAATCAGTTGCAAGGGGGAAAATGCTAAATACAAAGGAGAGAAGCCAGGCATACGCCAGCATGACCCGTGATTAGAGTTAACATGGTCATTGGTCAGTGTTGAGATGAGTTCACGTCACATCACACAGCTCCTGATTCGACACACTTTGAAGGTACCACACAGCGTTTCAGTGTTGTTCCTGCTGAGAGTACAGACCTAAATCAGGTCATGAGGAAACATCCGATGAATCCAGGTTGAGAGTCATCCTACAAGATGTAAGGTCTATTCTCTTTAAAGCTGTCAAGGATTTGAAAGATAGGGAAAGACTGAAGAAATGTTCTAACTTGAAGGAGTCTAAAGAAGCATGACAATTAATTGCAACATTTATTCCTGGATAAGGTCCTGGACCAAAAGATAAAGAGACATTACTGAGAAAGTTAGCAAATTTTGAATGAGACCTGAATTGCCTAGTGGTGATGTGCCAGGGTTGATTTCCTTACTCGGAGGATTTTGTGCTGGTTATTAGGAAAGTGTTCTTGTTTGGGGAAATACACACTGGAATGTTTAAGGGTAGTGTGTCTACCCATTAGATAGCATGTCTGTAGTTGCTCTCAAAAGGTTCAGAAAAAGACTAATGATAATAGGTAAATATAAATTATAGATAATACCATATATATATTACATATCTTTATTATACGTAAGAAAAAACAGGAAATAAGCAAATGCAATAAAATATTAACAGTGGAGGGGTCTGTGTGAAGGTGAAAGAGTTCGTTGTACTTTTCTGGCTACTTTTCTATAAGTTTGAAATTATTTCAGAATAAATTATTTTTTAAATAAATTACTTTTCAAATGAATTATTTTCTAAAAGCAAGAAAAAATTCTAAATGTGGCCTTGGAGGCAAAAATCAGCAATGAGCACAGACAAAGGGTCAGAGTTTGCACAGTGATTGAGCCCTTAGGTAGCTACTTTTTTCTGTTCAGTAGTCAATTCAAGTCAGGATAAATAATAAGAAATACAGCACAACAGCTTCCCAGTCTACATCATGTCAAGGTTCAAGTCCCTACTTTGGTTAGTCACCAACACTACCATTCATGGGTCATCACCCAATTAATCTTTAACCGACTCTCATGAGTAGGGACAGAGCTAGGCACGGGGGATTTATAAAAGTGTAAGATGTGGTCCCCCACCCCCAGGAAAGTGATTACAAGGGAGAAACGGGATATATGTCAGTGATATTCCACAACAGTGCTCAAGCTTAATGTTGAAGAAATAGAAGAGACAGTTACTGCTGACGAGCTTTACACAAGGAAAGGATCACCTGTGAGGAGAGTGGTCAGGAAAGCATTGGGAAAGTGGTTTGGATTCATACACTCTTCGGAGAAATAATAGGCTTCATCTACCCTGGCTGGCTTTCAGTGTCTCCTGACACACCCTCTCTGATGGAGGCCACCTCCACTTGAATACTTCTAGAAATGGTGATGCATGTTTACCTGAGGCAGCCCATCTTCCTGTTGATAAGATCCGATTATTTGGAAAGTTCTCTTTTATGTAGAGCCAGACTGTGCCTCTTTGTAGCTACTGTTGCTTTCTACTTTGGGACGACACAAAATGAGCTCGATTCATCTTCTGCCTATAAACCCTTCACATATTTGCAGACCAGTCTCATGTCTCCTCTCATTTCTCTTACTCCTGTCAAACATTTTCATTTATTTTAACTGTTATAGATTTATTAGCTCCTTCACTAACCTAGGTGGACTAATCTGTCAGTGAATCCAAAGGATGTTCCTAGTAAGCTGTGGTCTCGTTAATGAAGAATATAATGGGATTTTTACCTCTCTAAGATGGAATACCACATGCTCTTAGATGCCGCCGAAGATTGCATTAGCTTTCTTTGGCAGCGGCATGGACCATGTTGAGACTGAAATGCTCAAGTCTTTTCCATGTGAACTGCCAACCCAGTTTTTCCACCAGCCTGAACCTATGTAGTTGATTTTATAAGTGTAGCTTTTTGCTTTACCCCTACTAGATCTCATACTAAAATAAAGAATTGGTCCAGCTTGAAATCACTGGGAATTTTGAGTCTCATCTCATGTTCAGGGTATCCCTTTTTTATATGTGTTTTATGCAAAATCGATGAAAAATAGTACATCCAGCACTGGTTTTGTTTTTACTGAAAAAAATATGACCAACCAGAGAGAGCTTAAATTCATCCCTAGAGATTCTCCCTCCAGGTTGATTGTGATCATTAATCAACTGTCTTTGTTGTGGCCTTTAACGACTATTAAAAATAGTTCTCTATCCAATCCCCTTTAGTGTCACTTGAGGTGAGTTGACTGTCAGCTCTTTCACTAACTCTTGTTTTTGAAGGATCCCATTTTTTAAAGTTTCCCTGCAAAATTTAATATAAAAAAGAAGACACAACCTGACTGCAAGGCATCATCAAAACCATTACAGTTAAGAAATTCACTAACAAAAGGAGATGTATACCTCCTATAAATGAAGATGACTAAAACACACATTTTAAACACTTTTCTTGATAGGCGCTAAGTGAATATCTTGGCACTGTGAGGGAAAGGTAAAGAAATCATAAATTGAAATGGAAGGGTTGGTGTAATAAAAGGCAAGCAACATCAAAATGGAATTCTTATCCCATAAACTACAGGCACTTGTTTTTACAGATAATAAAAGCCTGAAATCAGAAAGCTTTTCTTCCAACAGTGAAAGTCAGAATATAATATGACTTGAGTAATATGTTATAATTTATGCATCTAATTGTTGTTTCTTTTTCATGCTCCTCAGAATTGATCAATGTTAACATCTTGGAATATGTACAGCCAGATTTCTTTTAAGAAAAATAATTGTTTTTATAAAAGTATACATGTTCTCCTTAAGCAATTTGAGCAAAGCAGAAAACACAAAAATGAAAATTAAACATTAAATTTTAGCTAAAATTAATAGGAAAAGAAAGTACAGTGAACACAAAGTGTTTCTTCAATATGAGAGATAATTTTCTTTAAAAAAAAAAAACCTCTAAATTTAAGAGATTAGAAAAAACATTAAGATGTTAGAGTCCACATTTTTATTACATGCTTTAAATGTATGTGAGGTTTTTTTTACATTTTTTTATTGAAGTATAGTTGATTTAAAATGTTGTGCCAGTCTCTGCTGTACAGCAAAGTGACTCAGTTATACACATATATACATTTTTTAATATTCCTTTCCATTATGGTTTATCCCAGGAGATTAGTTATACTGTCCTGTGCTATACAGTAGGACCTTGTTGTTTATCCATTCTAACTGTAATAGTTTGCATCTACCACCCCCAAACTCCCACTCCATCCCTCTCCCTCCCCGCTGCCCCTTGGCAACCACAAGTCTGTTCTCTATGTCTGTGATTCTGTTTCTGTTTTGTAGATAGGTTCATTTGTGCCATATTTTAGATTCCACATATAAGTGATATCATGTGGTATTTGTCTTTCTGTTTCTGACTTACTTCACTTAGTATGTTATATACACCGCACCTTCTTTATCCACTCATGTCGATGGAGTGGAAATCGTGCTGCTCTGAATATAGGGGTGCATGTATCTTTCTGAATTATAGTTTTGTCCATGTATATGCCCAGGAGTAAGATTGTTGGATCATATGGTATTTCTATTTTTAGTTTCCCGAGGAACCTGCATACTGCTCTCTGTAGTGGTTGCATCAACTTACATTCCCACCAACAATGTAGGAGAGTTCCCTTTTCTCCACACCCTCTCCAGCATTTGTTATTTGTAGATTTTTTAATGATGGCCATTCTGACTGGTGTGAGGTGATACCTCATTGTAGTTTTGATTTGCATTTCTCTAATAATTAGTGATGCTGAGCATCTTTTCATGTGCCTCTGGCCATCTGTACGTCTTCTTTGGAGAAATGTCTGTTAAGGTCTTCTGCCCATTTTTCAATCAGGTTGTTTGTTTTTCTGTTGTTGAGCTATTTGTATATTTTGGAGATTAAGCCCTTGTCGGTCACATCATTTGCAAATATTTTCTTCCATTCTGTAGGTTTTTTCATTTTTTGTGGGCTTTTTTTGTTTTTTGCTTTGTTTTGTTTTTGTTTTGTTTTTTATGGTTTCCTTTGCTGTGCAAAAGCTTATAAGTTTGACTAGGTCCCATTTGTTTATTTTTGTTTTTGTTTCTATTGCCTTGGGAGACTGACCTAAGAAAACATTGGTACAATTTATGTCAGAGAATGTTTTGCCTATCCTCTCTTCTAGGAGTTTTATGGCGTCATGTCTTATGTTTAAGTCTTTAAGCCATTTTGAGTTTCTTTTTGTGCGTGGTGTGAGGGTGTGTTCTAACTTCATTGATTTACATGCAGTTGTTCAACTCTTCCAGCACCACTTGCGGAAGAGACTGTCTTTTTCCCATTTTATAGTCTTGCCTCCTTTGTCGAAGATTAATTGACCGTAGGTGTGTGGGTTTATTTCTGGGCTCTCTATTCTGTTCCATTGAGCTATATGTCTGTTTTTATACCAATAACACACTGTTTTGATTACTGTAGCTTTGTAGTATTATCTGAAGTCTGAGAGAGTTATGCCTCCTGCTTTATTTTTTTCCTCAGGATTGCTTTGGCAATTCTGGGCCTTTTATGGTTCCATATATATTTTTGGACTACTTTTTCTAGTTCTGTGCAGAATGTCATGGGTAATTTGATAGGGATCACAATAAATCTGTAGATTGCTTTGGGTAGTATTGCCATTTTAACAAAATTAATTCTTCCAATCCAAAAGCATGGGATATCTTTCCATTTCTTTGAATCCTTTTTAATTTCCTTCATTAATGTTTTATAGTTCTCAGCATATGTCTTTCACCTCCTTGGTCAGGTTTATTCTTAGGCATTTTTTTGGTACGATTTTAAAAGGTATTGTTTTTTACATTCCCTTTCTGATATTTCATTGTCAGTGTAAGAAATTATGCATCTAAGTGTTGACCTAATCATTAACAGAGTGGTTAATAATTAAATCTACCTTCCATGGTTGTTTTGACCTTTAGAACAAAGCATAGTTTACTTTCTGACCTCTCTATATTATAGAAAACACTATAAAGCATAAAAGAACTTTTTTTACTCTAGGAGGGTTAAGCGCTTGGTAAATATATATATATATATATATATATATATGTATGTATATATATATATATTTTTTTTTTTTTTTTTTGAGCATCAGTCCTCTGGAGTTCTGAATTTATCATTCTCCGTGGGATGAACCGACCACAAGCTAGAAAGTTTAGGAGTGTTGTTGGTCCTTTTTATTGTTGCTATTTAATTACATCCAAACCCAGACATCAATTCACGTCTTGAGTTCAAATTGCCTTTGAGAGTTCTGTGCACAGAACAATAGCTGGAGTGACTCTTCAGAACAGAAGTCATAAATATAGGTTCTTCCTGATCTTGATGAATTAAAACCAAAGGAGGGGAGACAGTTTTGTTTTGAAGAAGCCATCTGTTTATTTGTGTACAGTGTTTGTATTCAAATTTCAAGAAATTCATCAAGTAAAAAGCATCAGAATTCATAACACAGAAAACAGGAGTACTGAACAAGCATACAATTTGAGAAAACCAAGTAGCTAATGAGGTTCTGAACCTCTTTAGTTTAATCTTCTCTAGTCCCAAGGAGACCTCTCTGGTGTGTGTACAGTGCTTGACTTCCTTTGCATTGATTCTTGGTACTTCAGGGCTCAAAATGTGAATTGGTGCCAAGTGCTAAGGTAATGAATTAGCAGCTGTCAGCACAGCAACTGTACCAGCATAATCCTTGATTTAGAGCACTTCTCTGGTCCTTGGTTAACAGGCAACTGAGTTCACCAGTAATAAAATCTGTCCCAGATAGCTACATGTGCATAAAGGGATGAACATTTCTTTAGGAAACAAATGTCAATTAAAAATGTCAGCCAGAATTGTATATGACTCTAGGCTTTAAGGTAGGTGCCAACTGCAAGACATTTTTAAGGACTTGAACCTGGACATTTGACTCTGCACTCATCAGTGTGATGTGTAAGCTTATAGCTAGAGCCAGCATTTTAGGCGTAAAATCATCACTGCTTTTTACCTGTCTAAGGCAGTAACTTGATTACTCTTGCAGTGAAGCCCTCTGAAACCATCTTCACCCCATGGCCTTCTTTGAATTTCTTCTGCATTTACATATCCTCAGCTGACTACACATAATCAAGAGTGCAAATTGCTATATTATGCCCTTAGCCTTGTTGCATGGATGATTTGAGAATGGATATCATGTTTTCAGCTAAATGAAGGGAGTCAGCTTAGCACAATAGATAATTCCTCAACCACCCTTAGGTATCAGTTTCCCTCATCTGTTAAATAGAGCTGATAATACTACATATTTGTTGAGAATAAATGAAACAATCCTTGTCAAGCATGTAACATGGTATCTAGAATGTGAGGGGCTCAATTAGTTTTTACAAATAAGTTTTTTATATCTTTCTTGGTACTAGGGCACTGTTATCCTTATAACACCTAATGAGTGCTTGGCAGATAGATCAACAAATGAATGAAGGTACATTAAAATGAAAATCTAAATTGTGAAATCAGTGGACAGCTATTTAAAATAGAATAAGGTGACATCTTGCCAAATACAAACCATAGACACATATCATTTTGTCCAGGAATTATATGTTCCAATCTTCATTTTATAGGTGAAAATTTAAATTAAAAAATGATAAATGACATGTTAAGTCAAATGGAGCTATTCCTAGATTTTCTGCTTAGCATTATTCTAAGGCGATTTGCTCTCAACTCCTTCGCTCATTTAAAAAAATCTCAATCTGTATCTTTTCCTGTGGGTCAGTTAATCAATGGAGTATATTTTGATTATGTGACTTGCAAAAAGCCTCAGGTTTTGAAACAAACAGTTTTGTCTCCCATTACCTCTTAGCTAGAAGTACCTGTTTTTCACTTCTCATTTCATGGACATCATTTGTTCAGCAGTGACTAAAAGCACACCAGTCCTCTCATCATGAGCTTTACCTGCTTTCAGAAAACAGCAAAAGTATATCCCTCCACTAGATTATAATCTATTTATGGACACAGACTTTCCTTTTTTAATGACCTGAGATGTTTGCTTTCCACAGTTGGATAAAAGGGTAGAAAAACTGTTTTAAATACTCTCTTTAAAGAGGAAATTTTAGTGGGTGGGTTGTTGGAAAAAAAGACCAATCAAAAGTCTTCTATGAGACTCCATTACAAAATTCTCAGCTGAGATTTTAATCTAAGAGCTACATTCAATAAATGTTTGTGTGCCACACAGTGTGTGAAACACAATCCTGTGAATGTTGAACGGGATTAACCATTGTTCTTATATTGTTTTTGTTTGCTTTTGATTTGTCTTCTTTATTATAGATTGGTTGGTTTTGTTTGACTTGGTTTAGTACAGAGAAATTTCTGGAATATGGCTGAATTCATAATTTCATTCTTTAGGCTCTTATATGACCTTTTTATTTAACTCAAATTGTTTTTCACCATTTTATTCTCTGACACCATTTATGAAAGCCTATTTCAGTGAAAAATAAGAGACTACCTATGTGTGAATGTAGTTTTAGAGTTTATAAACTATCTTGGCTAAGCAAGTCCTTTCTGTTCCCAATTAAAACTGTAATGTAAAGGGTGAATTTAAAAATGAATTAGTAGTCCGTATTTTAAAGAAGTAATATATGAGTAAAGTCAGACAGAGAAAGACAAATATTATTATATCATTGATATGGGGAATCTAAAAAAAATGATACAAATGAACTTATTTACAAAGCAGAAAGACTCAGAGATGTAGAAAACAATCTTATTGTTACCAAAGGGGAAGGCGGGCGCTACATTAGGAGTTTGGGAGGAACAGATACACACTACTGTATATAAAATAAACAAGGACCTACTGTATAGCACAGGGAACTATATTCTATATCTTGTAATAACCTATAGTGGAAAAGAATCTGAAAAAGAATGTATATATATGTATAACTGAATCACTTTGCTGTACAGCAGAAACTAACACAACATTGTAAATCAACTATTGTTCAGTAAGTTATATATACATATCATTTTGTCAGTGATGTTCATTACAGCATTATTTATAATTATAATAAAATTTGCTAAACTGTTTACTAGTTTCAAAATGATTGAAACTATTAACAGCATATTATGCAGATTATAAAAATATGTGGATAAAGGTATAAGCCTATATTAAGTAGAGAAAAAAGGAAAATCACATGAGTAGCATGTTTACAATAATGCAAAACAAGACAACTGAAAAACTATGAATCCAAAAGACAGGAGGAAATTATACTAAAGTGAAAATAGGGGTTTTATCTGGATAGTAAGAAACTAAGTAGGATTTTGTTTTGTTTTGTTTTGGTCCCTTCTTTCAAATTCCCTGAATTTTCTAAATTCCCTATACTAAACATGTGTCACTTTTATAATAGAAAAAAAACCCAACAAACTTCAAATTAACATGGATTTTCCTGTTTGCACTCAGCTGCAGTATTGCTTTCTAGTGAAACTGGGGAGATCTAAAAACCTTTTTGAAGAGATAATTTCAGAGCAGTCTGCCAGAAGTAGGCCCATCCATAAGTGTCTTAAGAGAGCCAACCCCAGGGCTCCCCAGCTGAGTTCTGCTGCTCTGTGAAGGCTCACATAATAAATGTTTTCATCTTTTCATATTAAAAATGACCTCTTGGCCCGACTCTGAGCTTCCCAGATGACTAAGGTTTGCCGGGCACAGACTAAGACAAAATAAAGCAAAACTCCTTAGTATTTCATCCTGCACTTGGATTCTACGTTTTATTTCCACACCAGCTCACAGGCTTTGTTGTTTTGTTTTCACTCTCCAGATCCAACAAGGGTAATGGTACCCCCTTCCAGTATGGATGTCACTGTTGGAGAAAGTATCGTTCTGCCGTGCCAGGTAACCCACGATCACTCGCTAAACATCGTGTTTACTTGGTCATTTAATGGACACCTGATAGACTTTGACAAAGACGGGGACCACTTTGAAAGAGTCGGAGGGGTAAGTATTAATATCATACTATCCACAGGAAATGCAGTCAGCAACTAAACGTCTCAAAACTGACTCAAACGAGTTGTTTAGACTAACTTTTGTTCAAACACCTTATTTCCAAAATCTCTTGGTTAATATCTGCTCCTTTTTGCGTGATGAATGCAGCCCTGCTCATTGAGCCACCTATAGGCCACGCCTTTTCTCATCCTCATAATCCTTAACCCTATAGATTAGTTATTCATTACTGTGTATGAATGAGAAAACTGAGGTTAATGGGAGATATATGGCTTGCCTGGCCCTCACTGCTACTAAATTGCAGAAATCAGCTTCAAACTTCAAATCCCAAGTCTTCTGCCCCATACTGTACCATATGCCATTGAACCTGATGAAGAAAATAGCTTAAGGACAGTTTACTCAGATGCTTTTAGGCTGCTGATTAAACACCCTTTGGCTCTTGTAGAAGACTTATCATTGTGAGGTTAGGGCTCTCTTTCTTGCATCTGAAAGTCTGATCAGATTATTTAATATCTCCAGATAATTTGAATTCTAATCGTTGAATTTTCAAAATGCCTTACTTTCCATAAAACACACATAGTATCATTGAACTCACACGAAGAAGAGGTTAACTGTGGAAACAGTTTGAATCTATCACAATCATTCTCAAAAATAATTTTTCTGCCCTTGGGACTTCCCTGAAGGTCCAGTGGTTAAGACTTTACCATCCAATGCAGGGCGTGCGGATTCAGTCCCTGGTCGGGAAGCCAAGATCCCACATGCTTCATGGCCCAAAAAACCAAAACATAAAAAAAAAACCAGAAGCAATATTGTAACAAATTCAATAAAGACTTTAAAAATGGTCCACATCAAAAAAAATCTTTAAAAAAAAATTGTTCTACCCTAACATAGCCCTACTCTCCTATTAGTAATGAAGATTCAGGGGGGAGGGATAAATTGGGAGATTGGGATTGACATATACACACTACTATACATAAAGTAGATAACTGATAAGGACCTATTGAATAGCTCAGGGAACTCTACTCAATACTCTGTAATGACCTGTATGGGAAGAGAATCTGAAAAGGAGTGGATATATGTATGTATAGCTGATTCACTTTGCTGTACACCTGAAACTAACACAACATTGTAAATCAACTGTACTCCAAAAAAAATTTTAAAAACAAAACAAAACAGGTTCATTCTGGCTGCTATTATCGTGGAGGGTTCCAATCAAAGACAGCAGAATATAAGCATGAGTCTGTGTTGAAAAGCCCTCCCATCCCTCATGCTCCGACAGGAATCTGATTTACTCACCTCATCTTACCCCCATCCCTTATGTTGGGAATAAATGGACGAAGGCTTATAAATTATCCGTATGATATGTGGAGGGCCTATGTTCCTCTCAAAGTTAGTGCTGTTGCTCTTATTTACATTCTTGCTGCCTTTCTCAAACAGTACCTCTCCACTGAATTACAGAACACCAAAAATGGTTTGAGTAACTATTTTCTCAACTCTCCCAACGATCGTATACAACTGGTACCATTTTAGATGCGTGAGACAGAAGTTAATTCATTACATCAGTGGATGACTCGAGTCATTAGGAATTCTCTCTTGGAGCCCTGATTGAGGAAGGCTGGATGAAATTGCCATTATTAACCATTCTGAACCACTTTGATACGGTTCAGCCTAATAACTTTGCCCAAGTGAGAGTGATATTAACTACTTCACAAAGGCATTGAGGATATTAAATACCTTCAGGTCTAGAAAACTACATAGCCCAATGCCTACCACAAAAGAAGTATGTGAGAAACATTAACGGTTGTATTCATTGAAGGAAGGGTAACATTAATTCTAATAACATGAGCATATATACTGAGAAAACCTTCATAGATTAAGCAGAATATTTGTTTTCAGACTAGAATAAATGTCTTGGGCATAAGAGATAATAAAAAATAAAAATATTATCTCTCAGAATGGCACAGGCACCCACCAATCAGAACAGATGCTTGGGCAATCAAAATAGATGTCCTGCCAATCAGACAGATACGCACTTCATGCTGGACGGGCTGCACATCAGCCGGGGCTGAGGCACAGATGGAGATACCCGTGATGGAGTCAAGCACTAGTGACCGCCTTTTGTCGAGACCTCTGTCCATGGAATCACTCTCATTAGCCTTTTGTATGGGAAGTGTTTGTCTCTTTTGTGATACCAGTACTAGCACCAATCAACCATTGCTAAGAAGTAACTGCAAAATGCGGGACAGCGCTACAAATTGTGAGAGCTAAGTGTATTAGTCACCAGGATCATTAGTGTCTATAGGGTTAGCGCTGGATAACAGAAGAGGTAAGGAAGCAATTCTGAAGTCAAGCCCATTTCTCAGTTTCTACTTCCTGGGTCAGTATGGTACAGACGACGCTTGAGAGAGCTGACCTATTGCAGTGTTTGGAAAAGTTATTATTTCCTTGTCCTCTGAGCGGCTCTGAGTGTTCGGTCAGGAACAGAGCAGACAACAGTGCTGTTTTGTTCTCTTTGGTAGGAACATAAATGTAGATCTCAGTAAACAGTTTGGTCTGTATGACTTCGAAGGGAAAGAGAAAGTTATTGGGGGTCTCCTTCTGTGAGACTCATACCTCAATCCCGACTTTATTTTTTTCTTTGTTTCACTTTTACCTTAAAAACACAAATCTGGTCAAAATCTGCAAGTAAGGACAGCACACTCCAAACCACACAGCCATAAAATCTGTTAATGGATTTCTGTGCTCTGAAATCTGCTGGCTACAGCTGGTTTCTTTGACCTTCAAGCCCTTGTTGAATAAAACAAATTATTGAGATAATGTAGCCATTTCCTTTAAACCCCTATGACTTCCCACTTTCCCTGCACATACCCCCTTGTGAGGCATATTTTTTGTTTAAGCCTCTGTTCAAAGTCCTAGCACATGAAATGTCTTAGGTAAAGTAGTATTAATAATCATGATGATGATGATACCTTATATTTGCAAAGTGCCTAATCATTTATCAAGCATTTTCATATGTATCAGCTCTTTAATCCTCACAGAATCTCTGTGAAATATGGTAGCAATTATCCTATTTTACTAGCAATTATAAGACTTGATTATTAAATAGTAGAATCTGGATGAGAACCCAAGTGTTATACATGAAAAATAGATTTCAGGTTTAAAAAAAAAAAAATCACAGCTCTCCTTGAATTAGATTTAATGTCTTTGACATAATTGTTTCACAAAGAAAACTGATAGTAGCCGTCCGTAATACTAGTTTAAATTTAGCCTGTGCTTCACAGTTTTCAGGATTTCACATACACATACAATCTCATTTAGTTCTCACAAGCTAGCACGGTAGGCAATGCATCCTTCTTTCACAGGTCAATAAACTAAGGCCCAGAGACATTAAGAGACTCACAGGAAGTCACACAGCAGGGATCAGCCCCAGACAACTAAGTCCCAAAACTTCAGCTGTCTCTTGACGATATGCTTTTGCCTTTCTTCTAATCCTGTTTACAACTATCGGCAGTTCTGTGTCTTTCATTGCCGTGGGTAAATATGTAATATGCTGTACTGAAACCAAGGAGGGAAACTAAGTACCCATTAATTTAGAATGAGAATAAGATCTTTCCAGCTGATAGTACAGCAGTCTGGTAAAGAGTAGGGACTGGAGCCTGAAACTGTGTGGGCTCACATTCTGGTTCTGCCACTGACCAGCTAAGTGACAGTAGGCAAGACGAATAACCTCTTTGTGCTTGAGTTTCCTCATCTGTAAAGTAGGGATAATAAAAGTACCTACCTCACAGGACATGTCAGTATTTGGTGTAATATATGCTTGCCAGATATTCAGTACCGTTAAGTATTATCCAATATTATTGTCATTTAGAAGAATAACAATAGGGCCAACATAACCTATGTTATCTTGTCATCCATCAAGGTTTAGAAATAAGCATAGCTTCCTGACTCTGAACCCTTGGGTGTTCGCTTGCTCAAACAGCTGTTCTCCAAGCTTTTGATTAACAGAGCTCTGAAACCGAACTCCAAGGTGTAGCAGTGTTCTTCAGTTAAAATGCCAGCTTGGTGATGGCCTGTGGAGGCATCTCCTCGCATTTATTAGAAGTACCATGCTGGTGAATGATGTAGAAATATTTCTAGGGCACATAGACATCCGTACCGGGACGTAATTAGCCCTATTCATCTGCTGATCAAACATACATTTGGCATTGGAAAACAAATTAGCACTGTTCCACACCAGGCGATGCAAGATTTCCTTGGAGAGTCCGGTCCTCATAATTCATTCATTCAAACCTGGGAGCAGGCAGAATGATGGCTATAAGACAGGGTTGTGCAGTAAAATACAGATGCTTCCAAATGTGGGCTTGCCCCCCCTTTCCAAATAAAGAGTCCCCAAGTACTGCAGTGCCAGCGAAGTCTGTAGGCCGAGGGCATATCTGAAGAAACCCACAGGACTAGGTCACAGCCGCTTTATTACGTAAGTTTAAGTGCTTCCAACATGGATGGCAAGCTGCTGCAGAGCCACAGAGGAGCTAGACACCTGAGGTCTTGTCCTAGGTGTGTTCTGAAGATGGTGCTGTTCTTATCTCTCAGGCAGGCGCACGTATTTTTAATAGGCCATGGCTTGCATCACTAATGTTTGCATCAGCCAGTGTAAAATAAATCCATTAGTCACAGTGTCCTTCATGTGATAATGATATTTAGAGCTCATTAAAAAGTAATTGTAGCCACTTTCCCCTACTTTATCAGCAGGATTCAGCTGGTGATTTGATGATCCGAAACATCCAGCTGAAGCATGCTGGGAAATACGTCTGCATGGTCCAGACAAGTGTAGACAAGCTGTCTGCCGCTGCTGACCTGATTGTGAGAGGTATGGGAATTTTGGGTTTTGTTCTTAAAATATGTTTGTGATATCTGCTCCTGCACAGAGTTCTAAAAACCTCAGTGGTTTAGAATTACAGGGGAAAAGACGATAGAAGGTAAACATTGTAAACAGTGGTTAAGAGTCTACAGAAGTTTTGTGTGCAGCTGTTTCTTGTAGGGGATCAGAAAGTGCAGAGCAAATCCAGTTACTCTGTACTGAAAATAACTCCTATAAATGCTCCCAGTACTGTGATTTATAGTGTTGGAGTTCAACACCAGAATAACTTTAGATTAAGAAAAGCAAATGGCTTAAAGAAGGATCAGACTGTGCCTTTTGCTGTTTCATCTGGGCTCAACCAAATTACAGTAAGTCCCCTACATACGAACTTTCAAGTTGCAAACTTTCAAAGATGCGAACTTGCGTTCCATCAATGTCAGGCGTGAGTGAAACTGCAGCTTGCCCTCCATCTCCTGTTGTTGACAATCCTTCAGCTCTACCATCTCCCACCTCCTCTCCTTCCTCCAGTCAGTAACTCTTCTTGCATGTTGACTTGATGCCAGCCCCTGTATGCCAGCTGTTATACTGTACTACTGTACTTTTCAGGGTACTATACTGTAAGATTAAAAATGTTTTCCTTATTTTTTTATGTTTGTTTTTTATGTATTATTTGTGTGAAAAGTATTGTAAACCTATTACAGTACAGTACTATATAGCTGACTGTGTTAGTTGGGTACCTAGGCTAACTTTGTCGGACTTAGGAACAAATTGGACTTAGGAACTCGCTCTCAGAATGGAACTCATTCGCATGTAGGGGACTTACTGTAGTGAGTTAGGTCACTGATGTAACAGTGGCTTAAGTAAATCATCACCAGTTTTTCCCATTTTTTCCCCCCTGAAGTTAATAGTTCTGTCCAGTTTCTAAAATATGGCTTTAGAAGGAAATAGTTCCTGCCTGGGATATAGTAAATAAGCAGGAAGTTGATGTCAAAACTGACATTGGTGAGATTCTCTTGCATATGACAGACATGGCCTAACTTCATCCAAATGGCTGTGACTGACTTGGCTGAGCCTCACCAAACCAATGTTTAAAGGAACAGTAAGTGGACTTTTAAGAACTATTTTTTAATTAAAGTTCAAGTCTTTGTGAACCAGTGTACATGCCAGAATCAAACTGATGCACGCCCAGGGGTTTGCTAAAGTTAAATGTAAAGCCAAATCAGAACATCCAAATAATCTCTTAGCCAGTGTCTCCTTCATTCGAACCCTAACTATTGGTGTTTAGGAATCTTTGGCCAGCAGAATTTTGAGTGCAAGAAAACAAATCCAGGCGGTATCAGATTTGTAGGCAGGATGAATCTGAGTACACAGAGAATAAGATATTATTGGAAGCCACAAAAAGTGTTGCTATATCCTGTGGGCATAACATGAGGGGGGAGGTGTGTGGAAGTTAGCAACTCAAACTGAATGTCAAGAGAGGTTAAAGAAAAATAGCTTTTCCACCAGGTCTGCTTTGCCTCCCCTTTAAATCGCCTTAAAAACCTTTCTATAATGGAAGGAATAAGGGCCAGAGAAGAGAAAAAACTTCCAACCTGGGTAGAGCTACCCATAGTATGACCTACGGGACCGGGTTTATTTCCATTTTAAAATACACCAGAGCTGGTCTGCTCTCCCCCTGAGGACCAAAAGAATTCTGTTGTTGAAAATGTATCCTCTATTTCATTAGGATAATGTTCAGATCAGCAGTTTAAACACCAATAAATTAGACTAATAAATATTTAAATTAGTAATAGTTGAATTTCTTAAATGATATTGTATACTTCATTTCACAGAAAATAACATTAAATACCAAGAGGAATTTGCAAATGCAGTCTAAAAGAACATCTAGCCTGATCAGTTAATAAAGCCAATAAATTAATATGCCATTTTAAACCATAATCTTTTGTTTTACCTCCTCCTAGCTCTGCCCTTGCAGCTTTTCTGTGTGTTGCAGAGGCAAGGCTGGTATGCATTTCACTGACCTGTAAGAGATTTTTGTATCTGAAACTAGTAAAGCTTGGAGTCTTGGCTCTGGCTTCCTTGATTCTCTGATACCTACTTTATTTAATCTAGAGCACTCGAACAGCAGCTAGAAAGGCCACCCTTCCCTGAGAAAGAAACAGGGATGCAGGTGTAACACCTGCATTCCCTCTGCTGTTGCCTGTGACACAAACTGTTTGAGCCCCAGACCATGTTAACACTTGGCTCAGAGGATAAACATTTGCTCATTTTGTCATTTTGAAAGAGAGACCCATCTTCCCCAAAACAAAGGTGGTAAACATTCTGTAGGGTGTAGCATATCTACACTTGGGTGGGGCTGGTAGCAGGGACATAATAAACAGCAAACCGCGCTATGAAAGTACCATCTTAACCCCAGGGGCCAACTTCATGCCACCCCTTCATGTCCTTCTTCCTAGTTGCCAACAGTGGGCTCAGATCGTCCTCTATCAATTTAATTCATTGAGGAATGTGGAGAGGAACACTTGTCTCCTTGTGATATTTTGATTCTAAAGGCCATGGAAGGAGCATCTATTTTAAAAAAGGATGGGAATGCTAGGATGAGAAAGCTGGTGAGAAAAAAAAAAAGATTATATTGTCTTCTGGACTTTTCTTTGGTTAATAAGAGTCCTGAAGACCAGAGGTTACCTCCGTTCTATCTAGGTGGCATTAGACTGACATGCTGAAATGTCACTATGGAAAATTAATCAGTGCCAGCATACAGGCTTGCAGACCTTTCATTCAGGAGTAGGAGGGAGAAGATAAATTTAGTCTCATCTGTGGTCTATAAAAAATGATTTTTAAAAAAGGAAAGAGAAATTTAGGGCATCACTTAAAGGGTGCGGAAGTGAGTCCCAGAACAAAGTGTTACTTCCAGAAATTGCCATTAACTTCTCAGCACTCTGCGAAAGGTCTCTTTCTTCCCCGCCCCTGCGCCATGGCCCCGTAGTATTTTGGAAGAACATGTGATTGCTGTCCCGGGCCTCAGCACATCCCTGCCAGGAAGATCTCCTTACTCCTGTCTAATGGACACAAGCTGTGTCGTTATGTGTCCCTCACACTCACCTTCTCTGCCCAGGTGGTCACTTGTTAGAAATGCCTTTAACTGCCTGCTAAGAGCGTTTCATGTTGGAATCAAGGACAGCTTTGAGTCTTTGCTCTGGCTCTGCTGTTATTTTGTGTTTGCTTACCAACCACTTTCCAGCCCTCTGTTTCTTTATGATTTACAAGCCTTCATTTAAAACTGATTTCCTCCCGTTTCAATGGTCTGAGTACAATGGCAGAAAAAATGCACATCCAGAGCAGAAGGAGGGAAATACAGGCATGAAACTTACAGAAACTACCAATGTGGTCCTTCGACTCCAACCCGATTTTGAAATCGCTTTGAAGAAGCCACAGTCTTGGGGCTCTTGCGCACAAGCCACTTTCACAGCAGTTCCCTGGCACACAAGTGTGTGCTGGCATTTCATGTGGACATTCCAATGCAGCTGGAATGTACAGAGCAGCACTGAGACCCCCGAAGTTCTAAAGTCATTTTCGCTCACATCATCAGGGGTAGAAATGACCATTTCCAGAAGGCTCCAATCTTCACTTATCACTACTATGTCCCCAGGTAACAGTGTCCAACCCGTAGTAGGAACTTGTAATATATGATGGATGGATTAATGAATTTGGGCCCTGGTGTTACCCCAATATTCTCTCTTGGCATCTAGAACAAATATTCTATTGTAATTCTTTGTACGCCTACTGGTTTTTCCTATTATACTGTGAAGCCGTGGAAGGAAGGGGCCGGGCCATGTCTCGCTCATCTCTGTAGTTTCAGAGCCTAGAAGAAAGCCAGGCTCCTAATAGCTATTCCAAAAGGAATTGACAAGTGATGAATCTGTGGGTGGATGAATCAACAGTTGAATAGGTCAGCGCCCCATTCAACTAAGTGGTCCCATCCTTGGACATTTGAACACTGCTCAACTTCTGAGGGTCTTGCTCTTTCTCAGGTCCTCCAGGCCCCCCAGAGGCTGTGACCATAGATGAAATTACAGACACCACCGCTCAGCTCTCCTGGAGACCCGGGCCTGACAACCACAGCCCCATCACCATGTATGTCATTCAAGCCAGGACTCCGTTCTCCGTGGGCTGGCAAGCAGTTAATACAGGTACCATGTTGGATGCCTGGTGCTGGTGTCTCACAGGGGCTTCTGAAACTCAGCAGAATGGACACAGCTCTGTGGCAGAAGCCGAGAGGCGTCTAGGTTCTCATTCAGACACAGCTACAGATGAGACTTTATGGCAGTGTTTCCTATACCTCAACCAGTATACTATTGTTTATTTGATACTTTTCTTTCTACTGATTCATATTTGTTTGTTAGTTTGTTCTAAGCAATCAGTCTGAAATGATAGTAGGTCTGCTGTGTTATATTTTTGACACACATTTTAAAATACATTAGTTATAAAAATAAAATGCATCATCTATCTGTGCATTGCCTAAAATCATATGTGTACCGCTAGTGGGGCACTTTGAAAAGCAGTGGGTTATGTTACTGTATAGTCACAGTCTTTGTAAAGTTTGTACACTGCTTTCAAGAAACCCGTATCTAAGGACTGCATGGAGCCTCTTGACTTGCTGCCCATTTTTTCAGATGGATACATGTGGGCATGAAGAGGCGTGAGATTTTGTAAAATTAAAGAATACATGTGTTGGCCGTACCATCCCTGCTGCTGTCTATACCTCCAAATTGACTCGTTTTGTTATTTTATTTAGGTTTCGTTTGAGGAAAATATGGACAAACAAGTAGTTATTGCAAGCAAGTTACACACTCTTCTAGTCTTTCCATTTTAGCTTATCTAACCTCTGAAATGGGTTTCTGTGTTTCCAGCTGAATCATTGACTTTCTGCTGAGTCACAGGAGTGTTTTAGGAAGGAAGGAAAGGAAAAATCTGGAAGTTAAGGAGATAAGAATTCTAGTCCTGACTTTGCTAATCAGCAGATTTCTATACATCTTCATTTTCCTCTTCTGTTAAATGGGAATAATAAGAATTGTTATGACCCCATACAGAAATGGTTGTGATACTTTAAAAAACATAAATTGCTGAATAAATATAATGAAGGAAAGGAGTGGAATGAAGATACTGATTCTGATGACGATAATAATGATGTTTACAAAAGAAAACAGCTGGAATTGGTTAAGCCCTTACTATGTGCCATGTGTTCTGCTAAGTGCTTTTCTTGAGTGTTCTCAACTGCACCGTGAATAGATATTGTTATTAGCCTTATTTTATGGTGAGGAAACCAAGGCATGGAAAGGTGAAGCAACTTGCCCAAGGTCATTTGGCTACTGAGTGTAGAGTTAGGGTTGGAATCCAGGTTGTCTGACTCCAGAACCCACTCTCTTCACCTTTGGAGGGAAGGACTATATAAGTGTGGCCCCGAGGAGGCTAGAAGCCACGGAAGCCTAGTCACAGGGGCCTCGGCTTTGTCACAGGGGACGTCCCTCTGAGTCTCCTGGGCCCATTGGGAAATCTTCATAGTAATTCATTCAAAACCCAAAAGGTTGTGCAGTGAGCATAGAAGCCAGGTCCAGAGCTCCATGGCTTGTGGCATCAAGCAGGGGGCCCTGTCCTCTGTGAAGGGAGGCCTTCCCCAAATCCTGCTGGATGAACACTATCAAATTCTGCCTCTCTGACTCTTTTTCTATTCTTCATGGGCCGTTCCTTTTATGTTTATAGATTCTTTCTTTTGATATGCTAATACAGTTCATTAACAGTAGTTGTGTGGATTTATAGCATTATTACTCCATTGTTATAATAAGTTACAGAGCTTGAGCCATGCAGTCAGACAGAGGTGCAAATCCAGTATGACCTTGGGCGAGTCACTTGACCTTTATGTGGTACATTTTCCTCATCTATAAAAATGAAGAGAATAATTTCACCTTACTCATAGGATAGTTGTAAGAATTAAACAATATGCCCAGCCCGATACAGTAAATGCTGAGACACATGTGAGGTGAGAACAATAGTGATTATGGTCAAGTAGCTTTGGGCTTTGAAGACTGTATTTTGTGATGTCATCTGCTGGTGTGTGATTTGAGTTTATTAGTCTGGCACAGAGAGGTCTGGGATTACCTCCCTGCAAGGGCTGTTTGTGCAGCTACCCTCAGACCTGCAGCAACGCCCCGAACACGGTAATGGCGATGATGATGGATAGACGTTCCTATCTTCCTAACGTGGAATCCTATGAAACATGCTCACTTTTTGATGTCTTTCAGTCCCAGAACTCATTGATGGGAAGACCTTCACAGCAACTGTGGTGGGTTTGAACCCTTGGGTCGAATATGAATTCCGCACAGTTGCAGCCAACATGATTGGGATTGGGGAGCCCAGTCAGCCCTCTGAGAAGCGGAGGACAGAAGAGGCCCGTGAGTAGCACCAAGGATACAGGAGCTCCTGTTCCTTAGGGAAAGGCTTTGAATCTCCCTGCTTTGCAGCCCTAATGAGGCTCTATGCCAGCCCACCCTTCCCTGGAGCCACTGTAATCATCAGAAATCAGACCAATAGATGCTCAGCTTTACCACCTGGGAGTTTCATTATTTTGTTGGTGTTTTTGTTTTTATTTTTATTTATTAAGTTTTATTGAAGTATAGTTGATGCACAATATTATATAAGTTATAGGTGTATAATATGGTAATTCACAATTTTTGAAGGTTATACTCCATTTATAGTTATTAGAAAATATTGGCTATATTCCCCTGTGTGATATGTCCTTGCAGCTTATTTTGTACATAATAGTTTGTACCTCTTACTCCCCTACCCCTACATTGCCCCTCCTCCCTTCCCTCTGCCCACTGGTAACCACTAGTTTGTCCTCTCTCTCTGTGAGTCCCAGCAGTGAGTTTCAATCCAGAGTTATGTTCTCACTCTTCATTGAGTTCCCTGGTACAGGGCGAGACACTCTGCTTCGTTCTCTCAAACACCACGTCTTTCTTCACTGGTTCCTTTGTCACCAAGACTCTCCTACCAGGATTATTATTTTTTCAAATGCACACCCACACTTCAAATAAAATCAACTCACAGAAATGTCAAGTGGTAAAGAATAAGTTCTTCGGAAATGTTCAGTAAGATTTTCTTAGGGTATAAACCCTTCCCAAAAGCTAAGATTGGAAACATCCTAGTAATTCACACAAGCCTGGTCGGCAGTTTGTAGGAGCTTCTGTGTATGCAGCTTGGGTGAGCACGGGGAGAGAACAACATAAATTCATCTGCATCCCTTGTATTTGTCTCACATAGAGTGGGAGGCCTAGTGTGGGTGTGTGTGAAGGTCCCAGCTGCGATGAGGCCAAATGTTTATTGAAGGAAGAGCAAGGCCCCAGAGCAAATGGAAACTCTGACCCTACCCTTGGACACAAATCCATCTGGCTCTATTTCATTGGCTTTATCCAAGGGGACATTCCCAGTCACCAAATCTATACCCCAGCCGGACATTTTTAGATTCTGTCTGGAGTCTTTCATTAACAGGATGATACTATAGCTAATCCCCATGCTTCCTTTTCCCCTCCAAAATCGTAATTTAATGAATTCCTCTCAGCAGTCCTGAGGGGGAAGCTAGCATAATTTGCCCTCTTTTACAGAGAAAACTGGGAGTCAAAGAGGTTAAGCACAGTGAGCCAGGGGTCAACCTCTGTCCACCACTTCCTTCAACACCCAGCTCAAAACTCACCTTCCTCCGAGTAGCCGTTAGCCCAGCCTGGGCTTCAGAAGGCCTCTGCACTCCTCCATTCTGTCTGTGCTGCACTGTTGTTGGTTGTCGACATTGCTCTGTAATCGTCCTGCATGTGCTCCCACCCTCCAACTAGATTGTGAGCTCTGCACGGGCAGTGTATCATCACTTCTTTGTGTACCGCCACGTGGTTCATAAACGCCTACCCAAGCCTTAGAACCAGAACCTCAGTCCTTTCCTCATCCCCCTGGACTTTGGCCTCTAGGGGTGGAGCTGAATCATTGTTCAGTCACGTCAGATAACATGTGTGCCTCTTGTTGAATGGGAAAGAGGTAACTAATAGCAATTTCCTGGGTATGTTTCACTTCCGCGAGCTGATGCTTCGGGACCCTTGACCATACGATTTCTGATCTCAGAAGACAAAGCTGTGTGCATCCGAGTATCTGTTTAAACTGAGTCACCTCAGCCAGGCAACCTTGCTGGCCCTCCTGGCCTTTGCCACCTGACATGACTTGTTTTTTGTCTCCTGAACAGTCCCTGAAGTCACCCCAGCTAACGTCAGTGGAGGCGGAGGCAGCAAATCTGAACTGGTTATAACCTGGGAGGTAAATGAATCGCAGAACGAAAGGAACATACATTAGCCTAGGCTATTTTATTATTTTACTCTGCGTTAAACATATATGGGAAGTTGCCTTCTCTGTTTTTAACAGCAAAAATCCATTTGAGTGCAAACACTCCCTCTCATGTGAATGGCCAGCAGGAAAAGATGGCACTTGCCCATCAGTTGTGGAGTCAAGTTTTAATTCAGTTGATCACAGGAAAAACAATCAGGAAAGGGAAGACAGCGTAAGAAAAAATGTATATATGTATAATATGCACATTAAAGAAGGCTGGTTTAGAGAAAACCAGTTTTTCTTTTTTTCCTGAATTACTGCAAGGCCAATTGATTTAAAACACCTGCCCACAATAGACTCTGTGTACCAGCACAATTTCCTAAGATTGGCTTTGCTGCAGGAGCCCTCTTGTGTAAAGTATTTTTTCACCAACGTAGAGGTGTGTTAGTCACCACTTTATTAAAAATTGATTTTGAGAGAGGAGGTCAGAGTTTCAGAAAGAGTCCACAGTGATTTTGAAGGATTCTAGGCAACAGCCGCGGAAGTTCACATCTGTCATTTAACCAGAGCCCCAGCAGAGAGAGAAACCACTCACCGCTTCCAGCTCAGCACTTCCGGGCTGAGAGGGGAGATCTGGCCTGAGCCAGGATGGTCCTCACTTCTTTGGTGAGCGCTCTTTCAATGAGTGTCCGTGTGACACTGGAGGAAGAATCCTACTAGATGGTACATGTTGGAAATGTTGGTTTTTGGATCAACTGTCCAGTGTCTTCCACAGTCATTTCCTACAGTGTCAGAGCTGGGTTTCCCCCATCAGGAAGCCAGGCTCTCCACTGCAGGTTTTCACTGATTTTTTTTTAACCCTGCTCCAATCCCCCCTGAATATCTCTGGTAGACTGATGGCAAGTCCCAAATTGAAGACTCTCGACAAAGTCCCCAGTAAGATAGCGTGGACACAGGGGTGTGTGTGGGGGTGGGGAGTGGAATAAAACAATGTAGCATCTGCATCAAAGTCCTGTGGCCTCTGAAGACCGCCTCCCTTTCTTCCCAGACGGTCCCTGAGGAATTACAGAACGGCAGAGGCTTTGGTTACGTGGTGGCCTTCCGGCCTTATGGCAAAATGATCTGGATGCTGACCGTTTTGGCCTCCGCGGACGCCTCCAGATACGTGTTCAGGAATGAGAGCGTGCATCCCTTTTCTCCCTTCGAGGTTAAAGTGGGCGTCTTCAACAATAAAGGAGAAGGCCCTTTCAGTCCCACCACGGTGGTATATTCTGCAGAAGAAGGTATGATGTTTCTTCAATTCTGAGATGTTGACTTTAGGACATACAATCAATTTAGCACTCTACCCATAAACTGAAGGCATATCCTGAATCAAGAAAAGCGTAATATGAAAAATATGATTCATTATCTACCACCAATCTCTTAGAAAGACAGCAACTCCACAGTATATAAAAACAAATGGTTATCCGTTATTAATTCCACTACTAAGGACCAAAATCTCAAGTACCGTCTAAGATCTTCATGTCTACATATACATCACATTACTTTCAACAGAATTATATTTTATTTTATGCCTTTAAGTGAATGCCAAAATATAATTTGTATTTCCTCTCAATATGATTTTTCTCATAAATCATATTGTACTCAAAACTTATTCTGTTATTAAAGAATAGAGTAAGTCACAAAGCAGTGTGATTGCTCTCATTGTCATCCCCGGTGTTATCATGTTTAGGGGTTCTCACTCATTTTTACTGCCTCTGTGCTATCCCTGCTCTCAGAATACCTCTCCTAATGGTCTTCATTTCCATTGGAGTTTGCCTTCATTGTTTCAAAGGTGATGTTCGGAATGAGACCATATTAAAAGTTGAGTCATTGACTTGGAGTAAGGGAAGAGGCAATAAATTCTTCCGTCCAGATAAAGAAGTCAGCCCCTTAGACTCGGTGGTCCTCCATGATCTAGCCCCCACCTCTCTTTTCTGCCTCAACTCCTGCCCCTCTTCCCTGCATACTCCATGTTCCAACCATATCCAAAGGACTTGCAATTATCCAAACAAGCTTGAGCCCCTAGTATATGCTTCAACTTCTCTTAATGTTCCCTGCCTTGCCCACCTTGTGACCTCATGGTCATCCTTCAAAACTCAACTCAAACAACCAAGGCCTTCTCTCATTTCCCCAGGCCCGTGGAGTGAGGTGCTTCTCTTTTTCCTTGTGTCTTAACATTGCTCTGTTATAATTCTCATCTCAATGTATTACGAATTTTGAATTTTAGTTTTATATTCTCACTAAGGTGTGTTTCTTGAGGGCCGGCTATTTATTTTTTACCTCTGTGTCACCAGTGTCGAAACGTGTATGACACACAGACCCCTAATAAATACTGAATGAATTAACACATAAATAGAATCATACATTGTTATAAATAGACAAAACCTTAGGGGTCTCCATGTACACCATTTTCTGGAACATAATGTGCATTCCAGAGGGAGCACACAAGTTGACTGTAAATGGTACTAGATGAACCTTTAAAATTATTTAATACTTATATATTGATTTGAATTGCATCACAAAGAAATACAGCTATCAAATCAAAACCAGGATTTCATTTGTGTTACAACTCACAACATGCCTAGGTTTTCATTAAGAAAGACCACTGAAAGGAAAATCTTTACATAAAAATGGTACACAGCTCTGGCAAAAATCTGGCAAAAAGAACTGAAATTTAGGGGACAGACTGGGTCCAGACTCTCCTTTGCAGCTGAGGAGGTTGAGGCCCACAAAGCATAGATGAGTTGTACAGCCAAGCTTGTAAGACGTGCAGCTGGCTGTGCAGAACTGAACCGTCACCGGCCCTCCTGAAACTTAGTCAAGTCAGTTGACTCTCCTTTTTTCTGTCTCTCTAATTTTCGTAACCGGTGACTACGACTCTCACCTAGGACAAATGCTAATTAAGAAGGATGTATGTTAAATAAATTGCTGGCTATGAGACGTGGTGCTTAAACTTAAGTATCCTGGGTTACTTCCCTTCCACCTACCCCTAAATTTAGAAGCCAAAGACTTTGAAGAAGTCTCTTCACCACCATCTCCATCACCATCCTCTCCCAGCTGTTAATCATGGTTTCTCTGTAAAATGAGGGTTTGGATCATAATCACTAAGGACTATTCTATAATCATTGATTCTTTGCCCATATGATGCCTTTGCATCTAGAAGCCTATTCTGATGCAGCTGATAGAGTCATAACTGTTTCCATACTTATCTGCAGAACCCACCAAAGCACCAGCCAACATCTTTGCCAGAAGTCTTTCTGCAACAGACGTTGAAGTCTTCTGGGCCTCCCCTATGGAAAAGAATAGAGGTCGGATACAAGGGTATGAGGTAAGCAAGAGATAGGTGCCTTGGTTCTGGGAAAGGGTCCCTACCCCTCAGCGAGAACTTTCTACACACCCTCTGATGGGAAAAAGACCTAGAGTTCCATTTAGAGGCATTTGTTTTAGAGAATAGTTGTTTCTAAAGGAGCATGAATGGAAGCCCTGAGCATTCCACTGTGAGATTACCCGTTTCCATGGTACTCTCCAGAGAGCTCTGTCTAAATACATGCAGGTCTAAGCATGTATAAGATGGTTGGCAAAATGAGCTATGACTTCTGATACACCCAGGATCACTTGGGCTCAAAACAAGGTGGGGAAAAAGGGAGAAAGACCCAACCATGACTGTGCCAGTGTACCGTCTCACTCTGAAGCTAAGAACAAAAAGGGGGCCTTTTTAATTATCGATAATTTCTCAGCGCTCACAAAGCTCTTGGTTCTGAAAGCTCTGCTTACGACTTGCTATATAGAAAATTAACTCTGTCATAAGAATCTTGTATTAAAAAAAAAATCACCTGATGACGTTGGAGATATCCCTAATAGTTATGACATCCAAGGTCTTCCTTTTTAATTTCTCAGGTAAAATATTGGAGACATGATGACAAAGAAGAAAATGCTCGAAAAATACGAACAATAGGAAATCAGACATCAACAAAAATCACCAACCTAAAAGGCAGTGCTCTGTATCATTTAGCTGTCAAGGCATATAATTCTGCAGGGACAGGCCCCTCCAGTGCGACGGTCAACGTGACAACCAGAAAGCCACGTAAGAACATTCTTGCTCAGAAATATTTTAGAGATTCATCAAACATATTCCAAGTTCATTCCCCATCCCCACCTCCCAGTGATCATTTACATACTAATTGGTATCATTATGGAAATTCAGATTTACCTTAGCATTTTAACTGAACCTTTCCGAATAGCATGCAAAATTCATTGCTCCAGAGGACAGAAAGATAAATGTTTTCTCCTCACTGGGAAGGGCCACTTCTTTTAGCTATAAATGTTAGGCGACCAACTGAATCTTTTTCCATTTGCAGTGCTGTATCTCGGCAGATTTTAGTGACCTTGAAGACACATATTAGTGCAATAGCCCGTTAAATTGCCTCCACTCGCGAATTCTAGGAAGGAGATATTCCTCAGTATCCATTGAGACTTAATAATCTGTGACTTCGTATATCTTAATTTTTTACAGCGCCAAGTCAACCCCCTGGAAACATCATATGGAATTCATCGGACTCCAAAATTATCCTGAATTGGGATCAAGTGAAGGCCCTGGATAATGAGTCGGAAGTAAAAGGATACAAAGTGGGTAATTTCTTTTTGCAGAGGCACCTACTCCTGCTGTTAGTGGGGACAGACTGTTCTCATGAATCTTAAGAAACCTGCCCTCACTCTCCCTGACAGAGCTCTCGCAGCCTCTTTCTCCCAAACACCGAAGTGGTTTAGTCTGAGTTTTGTCAACAGCCCATGACATCTGGTCAGGATTTAGAGAATCGCCTATACTTTGGGCTCAGGCAGAGACAATCAGAAATAGTTAAAGACCCTGTGGTTGGGTCTCCAAAAAATCATGAAGAACCACATTTTAAACATTTCTACTGTCAGTTTTGTTCTGTGCTTGTCTTGATTGTATTTTTAATCAACAGTAGTAACTTCTCCCTATTACTAATGGTTAATCTTTTTTGTTCATGTTCCTATTGTTAGGGGTATGTATACGCACACACACACGTACATACACATACATATACACAAGGATTTTTTAGGACATTCGTTTGCTTGATCCCATGAATGTTAGCCTGACTTTAAAGAACTAGAAAAGAAAATGGATGTAGCCCTGGTGCCACAATCAAAGGGCATTTTAAGTATCTTGTTTTGTTTTACTTTTAAACAACATTTGAGGCAATGCAGGCCAAACAAAGCTAGTCTGCAGGATGCATCAAGCCTGCAGGCTGCTATTTGGTGACATTTTTGGATGTAGCTGTTGAGAGTAGCATAGTGACAGTGCTGTCAGGCACTAGTTACAGTTAGTAAAGCCAGGCCTGGAACTGGGAGTTGACATAGTTGGCCATAGAGCCTTAGGTGATGTGATTAGAGAGGGATTCGGAAACCCTCGCTGCTATGGACTATTTTTCCTTCATCCACGTGGCACAGTGATTTGTATTCTGCCAGCAGAGAAACATTCCCTAAGAACTAATCTTCAGACCTTTCACTGGATCCCTTTGTGAAAGCAAACTTTCTGGAAGGGTCTTACAGAATAGAGCAAAAACGACCACATTTTGGTCCTCTAGTCATTATGTGACTTTAGGTAAATCATGTAACCTCTCTGGGACTGCATTTCTCTTTTATTAAAGGAGAAATCTTCCAGTATCTTCATTTTCCCCTGAGCCTTTGCACCTCTATTCTGTCCCCCTGGGACCGCCACCTCTTACATCTGCATCCTTAATCGGCCACTTATCTTTCGGGTCTAAGATGAGAAGCCTTCCCTGATGGCCAGAGCTCTCGCTATTTGTCAGATTTTTTTAAAGTACTTTCCATCCTCTTGGGTAATTGTAATTGGCTGATGACTTATTGTGAATCCCCAGACTGTGGGCCTCACGAGCACAGTGCCTGAATGGTCCCCATGATTTCTCCAGCCAAGGATGCATTCACTATGGTGGTATTAAAGGGAGCCCTCATTTCTTGAACTCCTTAATCATTAGTCTCTTAGTGCGACATAATGGGAAAGAGTTCATCTGATCAGTTTTATGCAAGACGAGAGAGATGTGGGGTTTGGTAGGCTGGAAGATGAGAGGGGAGAGAGTAGACTCAAAGAAAGCAAAGAAAGAAGGCAAAAGTGAAGACAGACCTTGCAACTTTGGGGTCTGACCCAGGCTAACCCTGCCGGGACTGAACACAGCACGAGAGAAATGCAGATGTGATCTGGGACGAATTAATTTAACCAAACCAAGGGGGAGAGTGAAAAAACAAACAAACAAACCAACAAAAACAGGAGCGAGAAAGTCTTCCTCCCTGTTTCCAGTGTCGCCCAGTAGAACAGAGAGAGAAAACACAATAAAAATTCAGAAAGCTTTAGGAGTCCCTGTGGAGGGGCCAAGTTCCATGAGTGAACCTTTTACTAGATTTTAAACTCATGTTGAAGCTGGTGCTGAAATAAATTTGAAAGGCAGGGAGCTGCCTAAAATACTTCAGGGAACCAAGCAAAATGTTAGCCGGTCAAGAAATCCTGAAGATCATCCAGCCAAAGCCCTTCATTTTGCAGATGCGAAAACCGAAGGCCATTGAGTAAAGTGACTTGGGAGTTGCCCTCAGCTTTCACAGGGCGGGGATCTGTATGCAAGCTGAAGTTCACTTCAGTGAACTGGGTCTAAAAGATCATAGGCATTTTTAGAAGCAGACTTGGAAAATGAGTATTATTTAGTTGCTACTTCTTTGTCTTCTTGCCTCCTCTCAGAAACTCTCATATGAGCTTGTCTTGGTAGCACTTTTCCAAGGAGGCCCTTCTTATATATATTTTAAAATTCAACAGACACTTCTGCAGACATCTAGAAGATTCCCTTGAGCAGCACAGAATCCGGGCAGCTGTGGTGGAATCAAGCAGTATAAGACCAACACGGCGGTATTCAGCTCCCAGAAAAGAACTGGGGCTTCATGGAGGATTGGGGAAACTTTTTATTTCTATAGAACTAGAATATAACATTGGAACAAATTACAGCTGGAGAGCATGGAACCTTTTCAGATGTGAGCAGCAGATCAGATGATATAGGCTAATTTGGTGCCGGGTGTGGGGGGGATCCAAAATGTATTTATTTAATATATTCATCACAAGGGCTCAACCACAGACTTAATTTAAAAAAAAAAGAAAGAAAGAAAGAAAAAGAAAAGAAACAAAAAAGAAAAAGGACACCACAGCTTAAGATAGAGTCCTATCCAGAAATCAAGGAAAGAACAGACGATCTCAGGAAAAAAATAAGAAAGACAACACAACAAGAGCCATGGATTTAGGCATTTTTTTTTTCCCAAATATGGTTTTTCACGTTGATTCATTGTGTCTTATAGATCTAAACTATATCTATGAAAAATAGAGTGGCACCTCCGAGTTGGGAATTTCATGCCTTAGGAAGCATCACTCATGGCTGGGTATGAAGTGTGTGAAATGCTGCAGAAACCACATGTGCTGACAGTAGAGGAAAGAGGGTTAACAAGGTCAGACCAGGTGGTAGTAAAGGGCCCTTTGTGACTTCTTCTTGATTTCCACTTCGACTCAGTTCCTTCCCTGCCCTTTAGGGCTGGGACTGGAGGAGCCAGACTCCCTTCACCTCCTCATTTAGATCCCAAGGCATCTCACTGTAACTGGTTATAGATATTGAAATGCTACATACACAATGTTAATGTTCAGGGATATATAGAGTTCTGTAAAAATTATGCATCTGTGTGTGTATTTTTGGTTTTCTACCTAAATTGTCGAGATTCGTGGGATTTCTGCTTGCGTAAATAGTCTCAAAACGAAGTTGACTTCAGAAAGTTTAAGGCGCAAAATATTCTTTCAGCACAAAGTGTCAAGCTACTTTATGATACTTGAGATAAAAAGAGAACGTCTGGTTTCAGTATCACAAACTAAACTGTCTACAGAGCCAGGCAGGTTATGTAAAGGGATTAAGTTAATTTAATCCTTTCAATAAATACTGTCAGTATACGTGCCAAGCAGTGTTTTAATTCTTACTTTTATAATAACCCATGAAGTAGGTGCAGTTATTAGCCCCAGTTTTATAGATACAGAGCTCATGGCATAGAGTTTAGTAACTTGCCTACTTCACATAGGTAGTATTTTTTTCACTGATTTATTGAGATACAGTTGACATATAACATTGTGTAAGTTTAAGGTATACACTGTGTTGATTTGATACATTTATATATTGCAAAAAGATCACCACCGTAGCATTTACTAATGCCTCCATCCCATCACATAATTACCATTCCTTGTTTGTGGTGAGAACATTTCAGATCTACTTTCTTAGCAACGTTCAAGTATATGGTACAGTGTTGTTAACACAGCTAGTATATTGAAGACCTGTGCTCTGAACACATGCAGTATGGATCCAAAGTCCCACCTTTTAACCACTCAGCTATTCTGCCTGCCATCAGTAAACAAATAGATCAAGTGGTAATAAAGTACTACCAAGAGAAATAACTCAGAGTGAGGGGAATAGGCAGTGCCATGGGATAGATAGGAGAGACATTATTTTAAATAAAGCACAGGGAAAGGCTCTATCAAGAGGTGACATTTCGATTGGGCCATGAAAAAAGGAGAGAGTAAGATAGGCAGCTCTCTGAGAGTGTTCCAAGCATAGTGAACAGGATATGCAAAGGTCCTGAGGTAGACACATGCCAATGTGACACAATAGGAAGTGTTGGAGACTGTGATAAGCTACAGAGTTTGTGATGGTCCAGGATAGGCAATAGCTTCTCAGCTCCAGCCAATTATTGCCAGACAGGAATGTAGACCAGTGCCGCCATATCTTCCAGTTTTTAGTAGAACCCAAAACTTTATCATGTATAGTTTCTTGGTTTTTACATGTTGACATCGAACTCAAAAAAAAAAAAAAAATGTAAACCCACTAAGGGCCGAATAGTTAAAATATGCAGGCCAAATGTTACCCATGGGCCACGAGCTTTCTACTCTCTAACCCCCCTTGTTTTGCATTCATGAAGACAGAGACCAGAGAGGGGAAGCAAGTTGCCCACAGTGGTGGCCAAGCTGGTCTTAGTTACGAATACAGGCTGTGAACCCAGACTGCCTGGGTTTGAATGCTGGGTCCCCCACTTACTGGCCATGAGACCCTGGGCACATTGCTAAACATCTCCAGGTCTCAGATTTCTCATCTTTAAAATCAGAATAATAACAGTGCCTACCTCAAGGGGTAATCTGTATTTGCACATAGACTATACAGTGTTCAAACACATAGTAAGCATTCAATAATGTTTGATTCTATTATCATTATTCCCACAAATTCACTCTTTCTCCTTGTCTTCCACCCTGGATTATAGGAAATGCAAGCACAGCCTTTAAGTCAATCAGCTGAACCAAGTGTTTAGTGTAAATAAAGGTTTTACAGGCCTTTATTTAGGTGCCACTGCAGTCCCCATCATTAGAAGACTGATAAGCAATGCTGATAAAAGGGCAGTTTTTTCCTGGAAGTCTTTCTTTTGGATTTACAGTTGAAACTAGTTGAATCCTCTGTGCTCTGGCAGAGGTGAATCAAAGAAGCAATTTATTCCTCAAAGCCAGGTGTGCCCTTGCATCCCATCAGCCAGCTCATGTTCCTGAAGGGCCATCATGAGAGGCTCTGACAGTCCTGAATGTGCTTCAGGGTTTATTTGAACCTGATCATTAGTGAGGGGATGCTGAGTTTGATACACCTGATGCCCTGAGAAGGAAGGGGGACGCTTATGAATCTCTCCACCTCAAGGAAATTGTGTTTTCCACCTTGTATTAGAGAGACATAAATAAAGGTGATGAAATGCCAGGAAACAAATGGGATCTAAACCGTTTTAAGGGAATTTTATGAATTTCACTTGTGTTTGATTTTTTTTGGCAGTGGTAGGGTAACCCTATGTCTCTGACCTCAGCCAATCAGAATTTACAGTGGGTCTTAGGGAAAGAAGAGCCAGTCCTGTGGTTCTCAAAGCGTGGTCCCTGGAGCAGAAGCAATGGTATTACCTGGGAACTTGTTAGAGATGCAGATTTTTCAAGTTCCCCCTAAAACCCACTAAATCAGAAACTCTGGGGTGGAGCCCAGTGTTCTGTGTTTTAATAAGCCCTCCAGGCGGCTCTGATGCAGGCTCAGGTTTGAGAACCCTGATCTCATTCATGATTCCCTGAATGAACATCCCCTGAAGATCTTTTTTAACAATGTATCACGGCCTGGACCCTTCTGCTACGGAGCCTGACTCAGGAGGGCTGGGGCGAGGCTGGAGCAGGATTTCTCAGCCTCCTCACTGGCGCCACATTGAGCTGGATAATTCTCTGTTGTGGGGACTGTCCTCTGCATTATAGGAGGACCCATCCCCCTGTTGTGACAACCGAAAATGTCTGCAGACATTGCCAGATGCCCCCGGGGACAAAACTACTCCTCCCCGCTCCCGCCCCTGTTGAGAACCAGTGACCTGCAGCATCGGTATTTTTTACAAGCTCCCCAGGTGCTTCTAACACACAGCCAGGACCAGAGCCATTCATGTTACCCAACCCTATTTTTTTTTTTTTTTTTATTTTATTGTCAAGAGAAACGATGGGTTATGGTGATTTAAGAGTACAGGCTTAGGAGCCCTCATCTTACCACTCACCAGCTCTGTGACATCTCTGGGCCTCAGTTTCCTCATCTGCAGAAGAGAGTAACCGTGCCTGTCCTGTCAGGTTGTTGTGGCAGTTAAACATGGTCATGTCAATCGAGTGCCTGGCTCATTGTAAACATCAGAAAGTATTTGTGGGTCAGTTCTCATCACAATTATCATATCCAGAAAGGCAGGTGCACCTCTCTGGGCCTTTATGTTTTGTTCATGATGGGAATTGTTGGTGACCAGAGTGGGCAATGCCAGGTGATGAATGTACTTTCAAGAGAGCTAGTTGCCCATCTCATCACATGAACTACCAGCCTAGTCTGTGACCCAGAGGAAACCAAGAAGGGAAACAAAGAGTGGCACTGTTGAAGCTACATGAGGACACTTCTAGAGTGACAGTAATTGCCCCGTAACATCCCCTCTTTTCTCTGTAGCTCAAAAAGAGGTCCAGTGGGAGGAAAAAGGGGGTTATAGCCCTTGTCTTTCAGAGATGCTCTCCCTGTTCTGAAATGTCCTCTTTCCAAAGGATTAATAATAATGACAACTTTTTGCCTGATTTTTACGCCTGATTTTTTGCTTCTAACCTTTGCAGTGTATGTTTGTACCTTTTGTTCCTTTTAAGGCTTCATAGGTACTGTTTCTTACATGTTTCCTTTCAGCCCTTCATTTTATTCAATCCTATGCAATCGTAAAGACTTCCCAGAAAAGTGGGTGTTATTGTCCCCATTTTACAGATGTGGGCAGTGAGGCTCAGAGCGGGAAAGTAAGTGGACCACGGTCACACAGCAGCCAAGTCTGTCCTCATGCCAAAGACCCTCATGCGTAACTGAGCTCTGTACATCCACCTTCTCCATGTTTGTTAACTGACCTCCCAGAGGTTACATGAGGCCACACAGCACGTCGTTAGACTCATGCTAGCCCCGCTGCCATGCTGCACAACGCTTTAAACTCTTTCCTCACAATAAAATCAATGGTAGCTGCAGACATGCCCCTCGCTCTTAAATGAGCCTTCCAGATGCAAGTGGGCAGCCTGACAACCTCGGCGTCCCTGCGTTTCACTGGTGCCCAGAGGTGAAAGTGAAGGAATGCTCCATCCTTGGGGCCTTTGTGAGGACAACAGGTGATACCTTTTCTTTCCATATTGGCAGGTGTTGTACAGATGGAGCAGACAAAGCAGCACATCTGTCATTGAAACAAATAAAACATCAGTGGAGCTTTCTTTGCCTTTTGATGAAGATTATATAATAGAAATTAAGCCATTCAGTGATGGAGGCGATGGCAGCAGCAGTGAACAGATTCGAATTCCAAAGATATCAAGTAAGAATGTCTTTTTTTGCCTCCCTTCTCCCTGTCTGCCCTATCTCCTAAGCTTCCCAGTGAGTCAGGGCTAGGGTGAAATTAGGCCCCAAAAAAAATAAAGGCTAAAATAAAAATGGACAATACCATCCCCCTTCCTCAGACCACTGGTATTTGCTGATCCCAGGTAGTTTTGTGCAGAAGACAGTTTGACTAGTTTTGACTGATTTAATCAGTTGGCAATCAAAAATCAGGTTAAAGCAGCCCCAAATCAGTCACCCAGGCTTTTCCATGTGGACCCATGTAGTTTGCATCTACAATAACCCCAAAATTACAGCTTAGAAAGTTAAAAGCGTGACTCAGGAAGAACAAGCAAAGCGTTCTTTAAAATGATCTGGAAACCTGTCCGTAGTGACACAATATAATGTCTTTGGCTGAAAATATTTTGCACTTGGCACTGTTTATTTTGAACATGTGTATGTAACATATGTACATAAATGCACATGTCTACATATAGTCAGGATTATGTTTGTTTACAAAGACTGTTGAAGAGGGTGTTCTTTTTTGAGCCAAATACATTCAACTTAGTTTTCAAATACTATGTTTGCAGATATCTCAGCAGCATATTATTTTTTGTTTTTTTTTTTTGGTATGATTTTATTTATTTGAAATTAAAAGAAAAAAAACAGAACAGGCAAATCCATAGAGGCAGATTAGTGGCTGGTAGTGACCAGCCAGCAGTGTGAATTGTGGCTTAACGGGTACTGGGTTTCCATTCGGATGATGAAAAAGTTCTGGAACTAGATAGCAGTCCCGGTTGTACAACATTGGAGTGAACTTAATGTCACTGAATTGTACACTTTAAAATGGTAACTTTTACGTTATGTGTATTTTACCACAATAATAAAGAAAATAAGATTGCCATTAGGTACCTAAGTATAGATTTTCATTGGCCTTTGGATTTAACAGTCTAGAGATAAGGGGTTCAGTGAAGGCTGGAGATATGAACTTTCAAGCCATCAGTGGAGATACGATATTTTAAATCATGGGCAACCCTCACTACAGAGTTCTGAGCTTCAGCGCCTTTGCCAAGTGTCCATCATAGTATTTTTCAGATGAGGAAAGGGTCTAGTATTCTTGCTGATATCAAGTTTTAGTAAAGCATCCACTAAGCCATTTTAATTGCATCTATAAAATTTGGATGCCTCAAATCAGAAAAGAAAATGTTCAATGGTCATTCCACCCTTCTTCTGAATAAGCACTTGTTAATGTTAATGAACACAGAGCAGGACTTCAGGTGGGAAACCAAGGCTGCGCCAAGACATGCTCTGAATTCAGGAGTAATTTGCCAGTTTCCAGATGAGGTTTATATTTACTGCACCTTTTTTGCATACAAACACTAAAGGCATTTTTGTCTTTTAAAACACTGGGGAGAATTGGTTTCTACATGTCAGTAGAGGGCTCTAACTTCTGTTGAAAGGAACCAGATTTATGGTGAGATGTGGGAGTAATCTCCAGGCCAAAAAAACACAAGATGAGAATTTGTTTTGGGATTAATTTATCTCACTTTCTTTAAATCTGACTTCATACTTGCTTATCATTGCAAGGATTTTTTTTTTTAAAGACTGACTGATGATTCTTGGTTTAATTCATTACAAAAACATTTTAAGCAATTTTATTGGTAAAATTATTAGATGATAAGGATGTAACTGAGCAAAACATGACCTCTTTGTCAAGAGGTTTTCCATTTTGTTGGTCAAAGATCTTACAATCTTGATAAAACCTCAAATGACAGTTGGTAACTTCTTACTGTGAAAAAATAAGATGTATAAGAAAAAGTTTTAAAAGTATTGAGAATATCTTGTTGGGCAAAAAAAAAGGTATGTTTAGACAGGCATGAGTTGGAATCCCCATTCAGCCATTTACTAACTGGGTAATCTTAGACTTATCTTACTTCTCTGGGCCCCCATTTCCTTACCAGTTAAATGGTGTAATAACCATACCAGAGGTCCTCAGGGTTTTTATAGGAATTAAGTGTCATATGGCTCTGTGCCCAGCATTAAGCTTGAATTCGAAAGGGAACATCAATGTTTATTTTGCTGCATCATTGATATCATAGAATTTATCAGTAATGTTACCAGTCATATTGAAGTTTCTTCTCATGTTAGAGGGGGACACCCTCCTTTTACAAATGCTTAAACAAAGGTCCAGAGATGTCCACCACCTGCTCCCAGGTTCATAGCTAGGGAGTCATAGAACTGAAACTAAAAACGTCAACAAGAGATGGTCATTTCCAGTAGACTTCAGATAGTTCTTCCGTTTCCAAAAACCCTGGGGCCCCGCCTCCCTTTGTTGCCGGGGTGAGTAAATTTCTTCTCTCTCCAGATGCCTATGCAAGAGGAGCCGGGCCATCCACTTCCAACGCATGCACGCTGTCGGCCATCAGTACGATCATGATCTCCCTCACAGCCAGGTCCAGTTTATGACAACAGTTCTCTAAAAGACTTGCTGTTTATAATATAAGCAACATTTAGCTAGTTGTTTTGAAGACACCCAGTACTAAGTAATATTGTTGTTCGAGTACATCTTATTACTGGAAAAAAAAATGTTTTTTGCTTCTTTAGGAATGGCATTCTACAGTACTTCCTCAAAGCAAATCTAGCTTTGTCTGAAGTTTCTTTGGAAACTCTGCAATGCACTGAAGACATCTGTAATATGATGTTACCAAAGCAGTTTACATATGTCCTTATATGCATATTTTTTATTATATATTTAGTGTTTTATAGAATTTTTTAAAGTTAACATGAAATGTAGATATTAATTTTTTTCCTCTGCTGTAAAATGCTATGGGCAACACAATCATATGGTTATTATTTGAAAATAGTTCCTTTAAAGACAGAGTTGGAAACTCACCTTGGTAAATACATTGCAGATTCCTTGTACAGTTTTATAAAGGTCTAGTGGCAGAACAGCTGAAGACTTGGTCTGTAACTCAAGGCTGCTGTATGGAAATGACTCTTGGGATGACGAATGCACTGAATCAAGTCGTTTTGCCATGTACAATATGCTTTCCAGCCCTGTTGTGAATTCTGTTGTTCAACACAACTTGAGATGGTTTCAGGAATGGCTGCAATCTCAAAACCTAAACTAACTGCCCAAGAGGTACCTTGTGCAATATTCCCATCCCTGAATTTAGCATCCTACGGTAAGACTTTCTTTTCCCTCGACTCAGTTAACATTGTCTTTGTAGTAGTAGCATTATCTTAGACATGACATTGGAAGTTAAATATCCTGTAGTAACATAGACCAAAAGTTAATAGAGTCAACCATGTCTTTCGAAGGATAAAAGATAATTTTACTATCTTTAAATGTATCTGTCTTGAATGTACATTTAACAACAAAAAGGGTAATTCTCTGTTGATGGATTCGTAACTTCTTTACAAAATTTCTTATAGATAATATGTGTATCTCTTTAATAATAGAGCCCTTCTTTTGAATCAAAATTATGTATGGAGTCTGGCAGATTTCTCCTATTTCAGCAACTAGCTGCCACAAAGAATTTTTTTCATGACTCTATAAAAGATCTTTAGTACAATGGTGTGGTATCTCGGTGATTCTCCTGTTTTGCAATAGGTAGCCTTGTCGCTTTACAAGCTTCATCTTCTACGTCTTAAAAATCACACATTGGAAAATGACAATATCAACAAAACTGTATTCTTATGAAAAGAACTATTTGTAATAATGGGGGAGGTTTTGTAAGCTGACACTAGTGGAACAGTGCATATAAAAGGTAATGAAATTTTCTATAAAAATTTTCACATGTAAACACGCTGCCACCTTTTCTTCTTTCTCAGAGAGCTCAAATTTGCCTGTAATTTGTCATTTTTCCTTAACTTTTCAACCTTCTAGCTATATTTATCCAATAAAGTCATAATCAGGATTCCACTTGTGTAAAAACTAGGGTGGTAACTGGAAAAAAATATTGTCAGTATTTCAAGCTGTGTTCCTTTCTTAGTTTCATATGGTTACTTCTATGTTAAAATAAAACAAAATTTAAAATCACATGCAAAAAAAAATCAACAAAATAATAAAATGAATGAAAAAAAAATGATACCCCAGGTAGTTCCCAACCCCAGTGTAAATGATATTTACCAGTGATCTAGCATATGTAATCTCTTTTTAAAGGTATTGTTAATAAATATTCTGTCATTTGTAAAGATACTTGTCTTTTGGGAGCATTTTTCCTGCCTGCCTGTCAGGGAATTTGTTAGCTCACCCTTGTGCTAGTTATAATTTAAGATCATAGAGGGACTCAGAAGTCTCTGGCCACGATCCAAAGCTAGATGACCCAGAGCTCTTCCTTTGGAACTGACAACCCTGAAAACATCATTGCAAATCCTCTTTGGAGGTAGAGAGGGACAAAAATCCACAAATAAATGTCCTGAAGATCAAACTTGAATAGATCCTCTGGATTAGCTAAGTCTTTTCTGTATTTAATCTAAGGCTATCTGTTGTTTTAAGGTTTCCCCAACCACGCTGCTAAAAGGATAGAATCTAAACTTGAGGCCCTTCTTAATCTAATAACAACTTAACTCTGTACCCAGCCACACCAGAGTCCTCACTGGCCCCTGAACACTGCTTGCTTTTGGTCTCACCTCTGTGCCTTTTGGGCATCTGGCTGCCCCTTCCTGAAATACCCCCCACTGTTCTTTATCACCTGAATCCCCACTGTCCTAGGGCAGGCTCGTCTGTGAAGCCTTCCCACACTCCAGTCCTCGGTGACATCCTTCCTCTGAATGAGCTGTAAGCCCTGTCAATACCCCTCATTTAGTAATTAATCAGGTACTACTTTTGGAAATCTCTTGTACTGTTATCTTGCATTTTAACTTAACTCCTGTATTGTTACCTAATTTTCCTTGTATGTATGCCGTGTCTTCCCAACTAGATTGTAAGCTCCTTGAGGGCAGGGACTTTGGTCTTATCTTCCATGTACTCTCCATAGTGCCTAGCACAGTGCCTTGCAATAAATAATCATTGATTAATTGATCAAAGGGGTCTTTGAAGTAGCATTTTGCATCAGTTGCCTACCTGTGTGCCCTAGTGAACCAATCAGAGGAGACTGTGTCACTATTTTGCAAGGTGGCAGAAAGTGTCAGAAGGCCTGGCTTCTGACTTGATGCCTTGAAAAAGTCCTTTAATCTCTCAGCTTCATCATCTGATAAGTGAGGCCCTGGATTAGCTGAGTCTGACCGAGCTCAAGATGATTTTTAAAAGTGCCCCGTAGACACCTTCACCCAAACGTGTCTGATTTGTTGGTTTCCATGGTTGTTGCAGGTTAGGCTCATTGGTTGCAAGCAACAGAAGCAACTCTGGATAACCTGAGCAAACAAAAAGGAATGACCCTGGTCAGATAACATGAGCCAAGGAGACACTGAATGCCCAAGCCTTGGCGAGAATAAGAAGCAGGCCACTCTGAGGATCAAGCCTGCAGGAACTTTGCAAAGTCTTTTTGGGGAGCTATTGTGGGGATGAATTGGCTCTGTTTCTGATTTTGATGCCACTCTGTTCAGTATCCAAATTCCTAGAAGAGTCTGATCGATCCAATTTGTGTCATACCGCCAGAGCATCTCGATCATGCACTCATAGGGGAGAGGGAGTTTGTTAAAGGAAAATTGAGATGATGTTTCTAGAAGATGGGATAATAAACGCTAAGAAGGTCTAAGCAGCACACTTTCTATGCTTAGCCCTCCAGGCAGGATTCCCCAGCCCCTAGTACCAGTTCATATGTGCAGGGGGAATGTATTACTGCTTGGGATTTTTGCACGGTGACTCTGAAGGAGAAGCACTAGAAAAGTGCCTATTTGCTTTGCTTATTTAATCTTTCCCAGCACTTACTGTGATGCTCATTTTGTGTGTGGATAGTCCACCTGTGATTTAACTGTATAAAAGGAGATTCTCTTTTGCCAGATAAGTGGATTCTCTCAGCATTCCTGAGTTTTTATAAAGCCCACAAACCCTGTGTACGAAACAGCATCTTTCCACGGGGGCAGAAGACCTGGGTGATAAATTTCATCTTCAGGTGAGCTCGGAATCCTTCCAGCCTGAGGTGGGAGCTGCCGTAAGCTTTTATCTTAAGATAATGATTGAGTTATTCCTACCGTCAGTTTTTTGGTTATTTACATCTGGGAAGCAGCCTTCAATCCTGATGAACCTTTTCCCAGTCTCTCCCACCAGCCGTGCCTTACTGCAAATATGCTGCAAAAATGCTGAATTCTAAAAAGTACATAAATAGTACATAATTAGCTACTAAAATGTCATGTAATTTTTAAAGTATTTTAATGTAATCAACCACCAGGTGATTTTTGCACACCATATCGGATTATCAGTGCTACCTCCATTAACACAGATAATCAAGAATTGGCTGTATTTTCTTTTTTTTTCATTTTTATTTTATATTGGAGTATAGTTGATTAACAATGATGTGTTAGTTACAGGTGTACAGCAGGGTGATTCAGTTATACCCATACATGTATCCATTCTTTTTAAAATTCTTTTCCCATTTAGGTTATTACAGAATATTGAGCTGAGTTCCCTGTGCTAAACAGTAGGTCCTTGTCAGTTATCTATTTTATTTTATTTTTTATTCAAACAGAAAGTCACAAAAATTATAATCATCCTCATCAGTTCACTCAGTCCCATGTAATTAATTTTTTTTTTATCTTGATCTTTTGTTAGCACTTTTATGAGTTCATCAGTTTTCCATTAGAGTCCTGAAAATGCTTATTCCTTCGGTTCAGCAGTATAGTCAGTTACCAGAAACCTGTACTTGTCAGAGTCTTTTCCACGAATAGTTATCTATTTTAAATATAGCAGTGTGTACATGTCAATCCCAAACTCCCAATCTACCCCTCCCTCCAACCCCACGCTTTCCCCCTGGTAACTATAAATTCGTTCTCGAAGTCTGTGAATGTTTCTGTTTTGTAAATAAGTTCATTTGTATCATTTTTTTAGATTCTGCATATAAGTGATATCATATGATGTTTGTCTTTCTCTGTCTGATTATTTACTTCACTTAGTATGATAATCTCCAGGCCCATCCATGTTGCTGCAAATGGCCTTATTTCATTCTTTTTATTGGCTGAGTAGTATTCCATTGTATATATGTATCACATCTTCTTTATCCATTCATCTGTCGATGGACATTTAGGCTGCTTCCATGTGTTGGCTATTGTAAGCAGCGCTGTAATGAACATTGGGATGCATGTATTTTTTTCAAACCATTGTTTTCTCTGGATATATACCCAGGACCGGGATTGCTGGATCATATGTAGCTCTATTCTTAGTTTTTTAAGGAACCTCCATTCTGTTCTCCATAGTGGTTGTACCAGTTTACATTCCCACCAACAGTGTAGAAGGTTTCCCTTTTCTCCACACCCTCTCCAGCATTTATTGTTTTTAGACTTTTTATCATGGCCATTCTGACTGGTGTGAGGTGATATCTCATTGTAGTCTTGATTTAAGAATTGGCTGTATTTTCCTATGTGACAATTGAAGAATCCTCTGGCCACCCATAGTGATTTCAGGAGCAAGCCTTTTAAAAATCAAAGACTTAGAGTCAATCTCTGGACCTACCCCAAATTATTCTATACAAAATGACACACACTGGGGCCTTACGTAGGCAGCCTAGTACAGTGGCTAAGAGTATGAATGGAATCTGATCACCCGGGGTGCATTCAGACAATTGCCACTTATTCGACAGGATAACGTTTGTGAAGTTCTAGAATCACAGCTCTCCAAATACTAGCAAATTATTCTATAAATCAGCCATTGTTCTTTTTCCCAAGTGACTTGAGACAGTCACAAAAAAACCGACATAGAATGTGGGTGCGTTCCATAACCAAAATGAGTTGAACTCACCTGACACATCCATTATCACCTTTTTCTTAAGTATTTTCACTTAGTGTAAATATTAATATTTAATCATTTTAATAATAAAATTAATAAAATTAAAATATGTAATAATGTTAATAAAAGAAGTTAGGCAGTAGGGCCCTCAGTCAGATGCCAGGTTTTCCACAAAGCCTCTCTCAGTTTCCCTATCTGGCACTGACCTCTCGTCTCTGATTCCAGAGTGTGTCATGAATACTCATGAGTGTCTATCTATCCACTATCTGGTATTTAAATCACTGGTATTCATGTCTTCTCCCTCCCTGTAGACAGAGAGTATCTCAGGGTTAGAGTTTGGCTATGATTCTTGAGTTCTGTTACCAGGCTCCTATGCCCCCATCTCTGACCCTAACAAAACTAGAAGGTGGAGAATCCATGGCACCATTTGGAGTGATTTCCCCAGGCTCTGCCCTCCTGCCAGGATATGATTACCATGTGCCAGTCAGACTGCCCATTCTGAAAGGAGGCCCCTTTCCCCTCGTGCTAAATGGGCCATGCAGAATAAATGTTCCAATTCCACCACTCAAGGATAAACTACAACACTCAACAGAGCTCACAATTTCAACAAAATCAGCCTCTGTTCTTTATCACCAACAGTCTGCTCCATTGTAGATGAGAAGCCCTCCAATAATATAGACCACATGGAGAGAAAGCACTTTTTAAAAAAGGTCAACCAAATGATAGAGCTGAATGTCTGGAAACGGCAAAGCCGAAGTAATTTAAATGTGATATTCCCCATCTCTGTAAATTGGACTTTCACTACATATTCTTACCTGTTGTTAGGAATAACAAAACCATCCCAGGAGGTGTGTATATCTTAGGATTTTAACTAACAAAGAGTTATAACTCGAATTTTTTTTATAGTGTTCAAAGTGCTCTTTAAGAAACAGGAGATGCAGGTTTTAGCCCTTTTTCACTTATGAAATGGAGGGAAAGAGGTGATACGATAAGCCCATGGTAACACAGACAATTAGAAAGTCAGGACAAGAATTTAGAACTCTCAATTCAGTGCATTTGAATGCCTAGAAACAAGGATTTACTGAGAGGAAGGACAAGAGAGGGTAAGAAGCTGGTCTCTTAAATTCAACCAGAGGGCAGTCAGGACACTGAGTCAGCAAGAAGACAGTGGTGAGGGGGGAGGGGAGGTGTGTGAGGTTGAGGTTGGGAGGTGGAGGGGTTCTGAACTAGGACCAGGCACAGGACAGCCATTCAGAGGAACCTGGTGCCCTCTGTGTACCAGGCCCTGTTCTAGGCACAGGGGAGTGGCTGGCAGTCAGGAAGGGGGACCCCACAAGGGCCACAGAATGGAGGAGATGGGGACACTCTAAGGCTGGTGTGAAATCACCTGGTTTGGAATGAGACTGGGTGGGGAAGGCAAGGGACCAGCCACGGCGTTTGTCACAATACAGAGAAATGCAATGATAATAATAATCGCGGACAACAATGATGCTCTTAGTATGTGCCAGTCTCTGCAAGTCAACCTGCTGGTTTAGTTCCCACATAGTATTCATATTTGGTCCATGGGGGACCAAGGCTGGGAGGTTCGCAGGTTTGTTCCAGATCACACAGCTGACCAGGGAGGCCAGGAATTCAGATGCTGGTGGCTTGTGACTCCAGGCCTCTCTCCAAATAGTTAGATATTTATACCAATGGGGAGGGAGGGAGGGAGGGAGATGATAGATAGATAGATAGGGATACCGGTTCCCAACAAGAAGGGTAGTGAGCTTCCTAGGAAGTTGTACACGGGGTTGTTGAAAAGTGACCAGGGGCACGGGCGGGGCTCCCAGGTGTAGGGTTCCTGCAGGGAGAACCCATACAGCTCAGGTGTGGTGAGTGCTTTGCTCCACGGCGGTCTAGCTCAGCTGCTTGGACTTCTTCAACTACAAAGGATGGTCTTTGCTTGTTTGTTTTACTTGGCTTCAGGTGTCTCAGAGTTGTTTTTCACACTCGGGCTATCCTACAAGATCAGGGTAGCCAGATAAAGTACAGGAGGCCCAGTTAAACTTGGATTTCAAAACTAGTACTTTTTTAGTATAAGCATGTGTCATGCAACATTTACCGGAAATTCAAATTTAACTGGGCCTCCTCTATTTTTATTTGCTAAATCTGGCAAGTTTATGCAGGGAAGAAGTTGCCTGCTCATTGAGGCAATTCATTTCTAGTGCAAAATTCCAGGGTCTTGCTGATGTGTGATCAGTTCTTTGAAGGTTGATGCCGCTGAGGGTGCCAGCACGAGTTTGCTGTTTTAAGCTCTCTTTGGTTTGCTGAACTCTCCCACCCCTTTCCGAGGATGGCGTGTGTGTGTGTCCAGGGAGCTAGGGCCCGATGGCTCTCACAGCTGAAAAGGTTTACTATCGAGCCCTTTAAGAGGAAGCTGGCCGACCTTTGAACTATGACACCAGTTGCTTAAGTGTTGATTTCTTTCCCACAGTTTTCCCCCAGGCTTATGCATTCTTTCATTTTATCACCTGGCAGGGACAAATCTTGGGTTTTCATTTTAATAAATGAAAGAAAACGAATAATACACCTTCACGGGGAAAAGAGCCCACTGGAACTTTAACAAAAGGCACGTGAGTCACGTGAGTAGAAGGGGCGGTACGGGCTCCCGGAAGGTCGGTGGGCGGTAGAGGTTCCGGGAGCCCGCGTGCAGGCCGGCCGCTGAGGTCGAGGAAGGGAGAGCCGCGCCAACCGTGAGTTCTTGCAACTTCTTTGTTAAACTCTGGTGGTATTTCTACTGTTCCCACACAGCGTTGATAAGTGAGCGCGCTGCCTAGAGCTCGGTTCTATCTGAGATGAGTAGAGTTGTCTAGTCTGGCTTACACTTAAGAAACTGACTTTAATTTTTCATGGTCTAAGTTCACCCAGTTCCTACGCAGGGCACGAAGATAAACACGGCCGCCTTCTCGATTTCGGAGTGTTTCCCCTTTAAAGGAGACCGAAAATTTTTAAATAATAAGTGATAAAATAGAATGCAACAGAAGGTACTTGGGGAACATAGACTTCCTGGTGGCAAAGAGCCGAGATTTAGAAGCTAAACTGTCTACAAGATGGGAAAAAAAAAAAAAAAAAAGATTGAAAGAGCTTGTCCATCAGAGAAAGCTTCAGGCGTGGCTTGGAGGGATGAGGGACATGGTGGTTGTGATACGGGGTGCTCCCCGGGGACGTGGCTGGAGAGCTACGGAGAAGCCAAGTCAGAGGGGACTTGGTTTTAAAAGGAGCTTGACCTTGAAGGTGCTGGAGTTATTTAAGGGTTTTGCGCAGGGGTGATCTAGGTAGATGTGCTTCTGCTGAGATGCTTCAAAGTAAAGGAAATACCAGCGGCCAGGATACTGAGAGGCTGCTGCATTGGTCCTAGCTGAGAGATAATGCAGACAGTAGTGTGGACAAAGAATGAGAATATTTGGGGGGGTGGGGGGAATGAGAAATGTGCTCCTGTTCAACGTGCAGACAATTCACTGTCAATTCTCTTCGGCGTTTCTCGTTCTGAACTGCATTTACATTCATATCTATTACCTAAAAGGGGGATACGGGGGGAAAAAACAAGGTTAATTTTTTAACAAGAAATAGTTTTTGAAAACTTGGTACCCTGGAACTTGGTCTGTAGGCTGTGGAAGCAGGAATAGCTGCACAGGGGTCGTCACGGAGACCCTTGGGCTGACACGAAGTCCTATTCTAATTAGGTTTTTCACCTTTAGTCGTGCCATCAAAGACTGTTTTCGGTTCTCCGTTCTCGCTTCCAGATATCTACTTTTTCTTTAACAAATTAGCGCCTAAGGATTATTAATTCCACCAGCAGATGGTCCTGACACAGACAAGCCTCCCCCATGAAAACGTTTGGGTTTTTAATCAGGATGTTCTCGGCCCACACGGAATTCCTCCCCAGCCTGCATCAGTAGCTCCAGGCCTTAAGGCATTTCAGTGAGGCTCAGGTGGCCGAGCTCTTGGCAAACTGCCCTTCCCCCTCTGGTCTCCCCGGCGCACTCAGCGCATCGCAAACACTGCGTTTCAGATGGGGCTGAAATCCTTATTGGAAAGGCTGTCGTTCAGAAGCACTGTTTGTTCTGAGCATGAAGGCTCTTGGGAGGGAGGTGGCCGTCCACCGTGTCCTGGTGGGAGATGGGAAGAGGTGGGTTGCCTACATCAACCTGCTGACGAGGGTATTTGCTGTGAAGCGTTCACACTGATTTGCCATGGCAGGGCAGTGAAAGCAGGACACACCACTCAAAACCCAAGTCCTTTTACATAGTGACTTACACATTGCAGCGTAGCCACAGCATCAGCAGAAAGAGACCCAGGCTACACCAGCCAGATGGCCAGGCACACGCGAGCCTCCTGGTTATTTCCAATCATGTTCTCACTAGACACCCGTCTTCCTCTCCGTGCTTTCAATTTAGACCTTGATGATCTCTGCCAAATAGCATTCAGTTCCACTGTTTGCAAGGGGCTGTGCCGGGGTGAGAAGAGGGTTTAAGAGGGTCCAAGAAGCATTGATCCCTTCTAAGAGTCAGGGACTGTCCCAGAGGCTGCAGATAAAAATGCACTTCACATGAGCCCCATCGTCCTGGATGGCCCATCCTACAGGGCAGCTGCTCCAAGAAGGGGGCTGAGGCCCAGAACAAGGCCCCAGAGGCAGGATCAAGCAAACTCTGCTTTGGAAGGTTTCACGAAGGAGGAGGCGTGGGGTAAACGTTCCCAAAGACTGAGTGTCAGTTCCACAAGCCAGAAAAGGAAGGGCCTAACCCTCTGGGGAGACACGGGCTGCTCTGTGCTGCCCTGACACTCATATCCCCATATCAGGCGGTGGGTTGGGCTCAGTACCAGGGTGACGGCTGCTACTGAGGTGGAGGCAGGTGGGTGTGAAGCCAGCACCTCACCAAAGAGAAAGAACTGCCACACTGGGGACGGCTCTCTCCTTGTCGTCCAGCCTCCTAGGCAGAGGCAGTTTTCACAGTCCTAGGTTTCCGGGCCCCAGTTTGAAAGAGATCAGATGTGGAGTAATAAGTCGAAAAAGGGGTAGGGTTTTTGTTGGGTTTTTTTGGTTTTTTTGCAGGGCTTTTCCTGCAACAAAACAGTTGGTTCTCAAATTTTGATATTCACCAGAATCACCTGGAGCAGCTGTTCTCAAAGTGGGGTCAGGAGACCAGCATCAGCATCACCTGAGAGCTTAGGAGAAAGCAGATTCTCAGCCCCGCCCCCGGACCTACTGAGTCACAAGCTCTGATCTGCTTTAATGAGCCCGCCAGGTGATTCTGATGCGCTCAAGTTTGAGAATGCCTAACCTAAGACTCTTACAGATTCCTAAACACCGTTCACAGAGCTTCTAGATCAGGTGATCAGATATTTTGCCGGTCATTGCAGCCATGCCCTCCTGGTCCCAATCCCTAAGCGGACTTCAGCTTGTTTCCTAGCCACCCCTCCACGTTTCCGGGGTCACTTGCGCCTGTATTCAGCCCCTCACTATCCATTTCATATCTAACATGCTCTCTGAGCCACAGTGATTGCATCTGTCAAACAGGGGCAATAGTAGCATGTGGGCTTCTCAGGATTAGAGGTGATGTCTGGGAAGCATCTGGTGCAGCTCCTGACACTTGGCATCTTAGCTCAGGCTGCTGTAACAAAGCACCACAGTCTGGGGGGCTTATAAACAACAGAAATTTATTTCTCACAGTTTTGGAGGCTGGAAGTCCCAGATCAAGGTGTCAGCATGCTGGGGTTCTGGTGAGAGTCCTCTTCCTGGGTTGCAGAAGGCCAACTTCTCATATCACATGTGGGAAAAACTCTTTGGGATCCCTTTGTAAGAGCACTAATCCCATTCATGAGCATTCCAACCTAGTCACCTGCCCAAGGCCCCACCTCCAAATACCATCACATTGGGGTGTAGAGTTTCAACACGTGAATGGGGGGTGGGGCGCATTCAGTCCATAACTCTTGGAAATAGGCAATAACTGACAGCTGCCAGACTGCTGTGCCTACTGTCCTGGGCCCAAGTCCTGCTATTTGCAGTGGATGGTTATCAGAAGAACAACCCCTGGGGACTTCCCCAGTGGTTAAGAATCCACCTGCCAATGAAGGGGACACGGGTTTGAGCCCTGGTCCGGGAAGATTCCACATGCTGCGGAACTAAGTTGTGGCGCAACTAAGCCCGTGCACCACAACTACTGAGCCCTTGTGCCACAACTACTGAAGCCCGTGCACCTAGAGACCATGCTCCGCAATGAGAGAAGCCACCGCAATGAGAAGCCTGCGCACTGCATTGAAGAGTAGCCCACACTCGTTGCAACTAGAGAAAAGCCCGTGTGCAGCAATGGGGACCCAACGCAACCAAAAAAGAAAAGAAACACAACCCCTGGAAGTTTTTGGTAGTCAACATGCCCCATTCCTGGATCAAACTGACTAAATCAACTATGAAAAGCATGTAGAGTCTGCCACAGTGGAGGTTCGTTCTGAGCACTGTGACCTTTCCCTGTCCTAAGCTTCCTGCTCCAGGGCCGTGTACAATCAGCCCTGTTTGGATCCCTTCAAGTACCAAGTGTCCCTCCTACCCCCTCTCGGCCCAGGCCACACCTGTACTTGGTTCTACCTGTAGCCCATGGCCCATCACAAGGGCCACCGATCTAGTTGCAGACTCATACAGGAGGATGTTAGAGGAGGAATTCCTGTCTAGATTGGCATGTTTGTTGGGATACCTGTAGGACCCCTTCCAAACCTCCAAGGCTAGGGCTGACCCAGCACTACTTGACCAGATGCCCAACAAGTTGCTCTGAAGTCTTTGCAAGCAGACGTCTTTTCAGAAAACTCATTCTTAATTAAGTGATCCCCTTCCAACACAATTCCACCCAATGCCTTTCTCAGTATAATCCCAGAATATCAAGACTGGCTTTGAGAATATAATCTTCAAACAAAATCCTGTCCCCTCCTTTGGTATGGACTGATACGTTAGCTTCTTATGTTTTGAAATTTGTTTGCCTCAAATGATGCTAACTTGATTGTGCCCATAGAACTTGAGATTCTCTCTCTCTCTCTCTGTCTCTGTCTCTCTGTCTCTGTCTCTCTCTCTCTCTCTCTCTCTCACACACACACACACACACACACACACACACACACACACACACACACACACACACTACTTGAAAGAAAAAGTATTCCAGAACTCAGAATAAAAACACCATGGCTCCCACTTGCTATAGGGAAGATAGTCTTCAATCCAAGTTCACTATTCACTCCAGGATGGTGCAAAATGCCTTCTTCCTGAGATTTTAGCTGATTGTTACCAGTGGCAGCTGAACCAGTCAACCTGGCACTACCAGAGTAAACACAGTTGACGTTAGCCTTAATAACTGTCTCTCGCGCAGAAGTGTTTGAGGTGAGTGATGCAGATCAGGAGACTGGCAGGTGAGGAGGTGCTGCCCTGTGCAGAGATCAGACCTGGCAGGACAGTCAGATGAAACAATCAACCTGTGTGAGTTAGGAGACTGTGTTGAGGGATTTGTATGCGTGTTTTTCCCCTTGCAGCTAAATTGAGTGTCCGGTAAACTCCTCCTAGCCAAGAAACAGTTGTTCCCATTCTTATCACTGGGGCTCGTGAGCGTGAGTTGATTTTGACACTGCTCCAGGGACAGTCAAAACACGGAGTCCTCCAGGGTCTCAGATCCATCCTCCTCCACATAGCTTATGACTTCAATTTCTGTTTCACCAGAACAGGTTTTCTGCAAAACAAACCATCCTTCCTTAGATGTCTTCTAGAGAACTTTTTGAGTCTTTGAATTTCTTTACAATTGGTTTCAAGTCAATTTTGCTTATGAAAATAGTAAATGGTCACTGAAGAAAATACGGAAAATGAAGTAGGAAAAAACCCAAAAAATACCAATGAACTTAACTCCCAAGCACAGCCCACTGTTTGTCTTCAGCCCTTTTTTCTAGATAGAAAGTTATCTTTACAGTTATATGAAGAGCTTTATAAGTGGATTTCTTTCTGCGTAGCATCACATCCTACTTTAAGTTACATACAGCTAGCCCTCGGTATCCACAGGCTTCACCCTTTTACATAATGGACTCGAGCGTCTGTGGATGTTGGTGCCCGCTGGGTCTCCTGGAACCATGCTGCCTGCAGATGCTGAGGGATGACTGTATGTTCTTTGGCTGCCTCATTTTGAATAGTTCCATTGTTGACTATAGTCAACACAGTTGACTATAGTCCACAGTTGACTACAGTCTTCCCTTAAATAGGGGTATTATGGCCAATTTTGGCTATTATAAATAATGCTGATATTAATTACAAAATTCATGACCAAAAAAATACCTCCTGTAAGAGATTGTATTCCTTGACCCCCTTTACTCATTTGAGGTCACTTGACCTCACTTTACTCATTCAGCACATCTTTTTCATATTTTTTTAAGTGAAGTATAGTTGATTTACAGTGTTGTACTGGTCTCTGCTGGACAGCAAAGTGACTCAGTTCTACACATACATATTATTTTTTTTTATATTCTTTTCCATTATGGTTTGTCACAGGATATTGAATATAGTGTCCTGTGCTATACAGTAGGACCTTGTTGTTTATCCATCCTATATACAGTAGTTTACATCTACCATCCCCAAACTCCCAGCCCATTCCTCCCCCCTAACCCGCCCTTGTCAGCCATAAGTCTGTTCTCTATGTCTATGAGTCTGTTTCTGTTTTGTAGATAGGTTCATTTGTGCCGTATTTTAGATTCCACATATAAGTGATATTACATGGTATTTGTCTTTCTGACTGACTTCACTTAATATGATAATCTCTAGTTGCATCCATGTTGCTGCCAATGGCATTATTTTATTCTTTATGGCTGAGTAGTATTCCATTGTACTGTATATACGAACCACATCTTCTTTATTCATTCATCTGTCGATGGACATTTAGGTTGTTTCCATGTCTTGGCTATTGTGAACAGTGCTGCTGTGAACATAGGGGTGCATGTATCTTTTTGAATTATAGTTTTGTCCAGGAGTGGGATTGCTCTATCATATGGTAATTCTATTTTTAGTTTTCTGAGGAACCTCCATACTGTTTTCCATAGTGGCTGCGCCAACTTACATTCCCACCAACAGTGTAGGAATCATTCCACACTTTTGTTTTTTTGGCTGCACTGGGTCTTAGTTGCAGCCCATGGGATCTTTTTTAGTTGTGGCACATGGGCTCTCAGTTGCAGCATGCATGTGGGATCTAGTTCCCTGACCAGGGATTGGGCCCGGGTCCCCTGCATTGGGAGCACGGAATCTTAACCACTGCACTGCCAGGGAAGTCCCAGAACATTTTTTGCACTGGACACCATGTGATGCGTTGAATATGCAGTGATGAACACGGCAACTGTGCTCTCTGCCTTATGTACTTTTAATAGGTTGTTGTCTACTTAATCTGGGAAGGAACCCTCTCCGGTTACCAGCGTAGAAACAAAGAATGGCTGGAAACCAGTTTGTACCAAATGGAAAGCTCAGAGTAAGAGTTTTTTCAGTGAGTCTTTTTTATCACTAAGCCAGCTCATCCCCCTCCTTCTTCCCTCCCTCTCCTCCCACCAGAACCTGTCTCTTGAGTGTTACAGAACAATTTCTAACTCAGGCCTGGACAAGCAAAAACATGCTTAACAGCCTCTCTGGGTTGGCAGCTACCCTCTGAATCCCTGGATGCTGGGTACCGACATCAAGCTGAGAGGTGTGAGCGGTGATGAAAAGCAGAGGGTTTCCTTTCCCGCCAGCGGGAGGCTTCCCGGCGGTTTGCCCATAACTCTAATGGACCCCCTCGTTGTGCTTGTAGCAAAGGCCCCAGAAGTGGGTTGCACAGGCTCTGCCTTTGAAGGTAGAGGCTGGGGCACTGCCACACGTGGCCCAGCTATGGTTAGCTCTGTACTGAGGCACCTACTCCTCCAGGTGGAGGTGGTAGAACTGAGAGCAGGAGGTGACACTTCATTTCCCCAATTCTCCCCACTCTCCCCCTCCACCCTGCAGGCCTCCCGCCCCGTCCCTCTCAGTGATCTGTTTTTCCTGACCCGCTGAAATGTGAGAGGAGGGTGCGTTGTCCAGAAGAGCTTGGCAGTGATGGGTTTTGACATGAATCCTTTGCTTATTCTGAAACCAGCCTGTCTACCCCAAGAGTTGTTTTGCACACATGACTTGATTTTGTTTTTTTTTTTTGGCTGTATCGGGTCTTAATTGTGTGGGCTTCTCTCTAGTTTTGGCATGTGGGTTTTCTCTTCTCTAGCTGTGGCCCGCAGGCTCCAGGGCATGTGGGCTCTGTAGTTTGTGGCACATGGGCTCTCTAGTTGAGGCGCTGACCTCAGTAGTTGTGGCGCTGGCTTAGTTGCCCCACGGCATGTGGGATCTTAGTTCCCCAACCAGGGATCAAAGCCACGTCCCCTGCACTGGAAGGCGATTCTTTACCACTGAACCACCAGGGAAATCCCCATGACTTGATTTTAATTAACAACAAACCGCAAACTTACACAGTAAGCTGTTAAGCCAGTTTCTTTTACCAACCTCAGAATGTGCAAGGAAATCTTTGGGGGCTGTGAAGGAAAATGAGATACTGACACTAAGATGTGCTATTAAGAAGCTGGGACAGATGACTTGAGTCTGCTGCTTAAACCACAGGTGCTTTCCAGGCATGAGTGTGTCAGATCCAGGAGGGATCCACAGCACGAATTCACAGGAAGCGAAACAAGTTTCACAGTGGGGCACACTTTCCTTCCAGAAAAGCTACGGGTTAACAGGAGCAAGCTGGCAGTCCCCCTGATAAAGGAGACCACAAGGGTGGAACTGAGGGTAGGGGTGACTATAGGGCTAGCCTCGATTCTCTGCTTCAGTAGGTCAGTAACTGTCATCCGCTAAATCATCCCAAACACCCGAACTGCAAACTCTAAAGAAAGGTCACCGCTTACTGCAGTGATCCATTTTGGTGAGTGAATGATCGACTCAAACACCCCTACAACCAGGCACCAGTTGACTCCTCCGACCATGAGTAACTTTATCAGAGAGAAAATGAAATTTGTTAAGAAAATTGCTTGATGAGGGTCTGCAGACTGCAGCCTGTGGGCTGAGTCTGGCTCGTTGCCTGATTTTGTAAATAAAGTTTTATTGGCCAGAGCCATTTGCATATTGTCTGTGGATGTTTTCCCACTACAGTGGCAGTGTGATAAAGCATTTGGCCCTTGAATGTTTACTATCTGGCTCTTTACAGAAAGTCGGCTGGCCCCTGATCTAAATAACCATTCAATTTAAGGACAGATTTGACAAGCAACATGCAATACACTGAACATCACAAGACCTTGCTGACAAAAATTAAAGAAAACCTGCAAAAATAAGGTGAGATGTCTTGTTTACAGATCGGAAGACTCGTTATGTTTAAGATGTCACTTCTCCCCAAATGCACCTATAATACAAGACAATCCTGGTCAGGATCCCAGCAGCTTTTTTTGTTGAAATTGATAAACTGGCTCTAAAATTTATACGGAAATAAAAAGGACCTAGAATAACCAAAGCAACTTTGAACAGTCATGTTTGGAAGCCTTACACTACCTGGTCTCCAAGTTTACAATAAAGCTCTAGTCATCAAGACAGTATTATATTAGCATAAAGATAGACAAATAGATCAATGAAACCTAATAGTCCAGAAGTAGACACAGATATACATGGACAACTTATTTTCAACAAAGATGTCAAGGCATTTCACTAGGGAAAGGATGACTTCTACCATGTGATGCTAGAACAATTGGATGCCATTGGTAAGTGAGCATTCAGTTAAGCCTGAGTGCTCTGAATGGTTAACAGCGCCTAAGAAAACATATTTGGGGAAATCATTTGCCTTTTCTATGGTTCTTTATACTAAGGAACTAGGGAAAATCCCTCTGAAAAACTTTACTGATTGGGGTACCCATGTGTAGAAACATTGATTGTTAGAATGTCAGAGCTAAACAGGTCATTGGACCATCTCATCTGTGCCCCTTACTGTGCAGAAATGGAAGTCAGGGCCCATGGGGTTGAAGGAATTGCCCAAGGTCACTTAAGAGCTGGGTGATAGAAAATAAAAATTCAAGTCTGACTGTTGAGATCACTCATAATTGAGTAGGACCTTTGCAATATTCAAAGACTGTAATGAACATATATTAAAACAGTCAGCCAAAGAGCAGAATGACTAAAGCAACATGAAGGCACCTGGCCTCCTGGGTAAAGACCCTGCCTTGTAACATGGAAAACGAATGACCCAGTGACAGATCCCTGGGGACCCAGCCCTGGGCAGATATGACATATCATAAGAACCTTCAATATTACCTCATAGTTGATGGTTACAAAGAATTCTTTAATATTACTCTTTGGTGCCGGAACAGGTGGAAACAACTTGGTCCATAAGTGGCATCTGAAAACAGAGTAAAGAAGGGAAATAGCTAAGCAAGAACAGCCTTTCTTGTCCTTAAATATCTACTCTAAAAATTGACCTAGTTAATCCCTGAACCTGCTGTTTTGTAAATTCAAAATCTTCATTGACTAAGACTTCCAAATATCTACATTGTAATAATAGTTGAAGACCTCGGGGGTACTGCAAGACTCTGATGTGACTTCTGGATCATCCAAGAAAGACAAAATGGCAATTGCTTCATGTTGGTGCGTGTTACCAGGACTGATTTCTGAAGATGATGTACATCAAGTGCGTGGGGCCCCAGGGTTACCCACAATGCTGGTAGGCGGCCCCTCCCCCTAGGCGCCAGCTCTCAGGGTTTACTGTCTTTTTCCTCTCCTTTGAGCTGCCAACCGCCCCCCAGCCTATAGATGCCATCTGATGAGGCATTTATAATAGTGAAGCTGTTTAAAATAAAAGTCACTTTCTAAATTGTGAAAAAGCTAAGATAGAACATGTTCTGCAGCCTCCTAAGTGGCACTTGGCCTTCTTGGACGCCAGAAGGGATGAGAAGTTCTTATGGGGCCATTTGCAAGCTCTAGGTTTGGCCACCAAATCTGCATGACACTTCTAGAATCTGCATCTGACCTGGGAACGATCAGCTACTAAGGGACTGGATGACCGAAGGGCCAGGGTAGGAGTTGGTACCTCATAATTGGGGATCATAACACAGGAGGCACCATAGTGACTTCAGCATCCAATGGGATGCCTTCCTTTACCCAAGACGTAACAAGCATGCCCTGGGGGCTCAACAGAGGCAACTAAGTTTGGAGTGGAAGGCAGTCAAGGAATCAAAAAAACACAAATGTAAAAACCTTCAAAGAGGGGCTTCCCTGGCATTCCTGTGGTTAAGAATCCACACTTCACTGCAGGGAGCACGGGTTTGATGCCTGGTTGGGGAACTAAGATCCCACATGCCACGCTGTGCAGCCAAAAAAAAATCCTTCATGGAAATGAATAGACTGTTGGCAAATTCAGGAAGGGGGTATCTAATGCCTGAGGGCTGTGTTGTGCTCTGTGTCCAGTTTCTGCAAATCACCTCCTGTTTCCCAGTTTTTTATTTGGTCTACACTCATCTTGGAACGGCTGTCCAGGAAGACACAAAAATGTCATAAATTCCACCTGATAACAAGAACCCTCCATCCGGTGGATGCATGGCAAGAAGGTAAAAATCCAATATTTAGATCCCAGTGAAAGCACCCAAATAAAAAGAATACCTACGTTCTGCAGATGAGTGAGAAAATTAACAAGATAAAGCAGATGGTCGCCGTAACTGCAATAAGGAACCATTTTGTCCAGGGCTTCTGCTCATTGTTTCCTAATGAAAAAAAGAAAAAAAAAAGCAAAAGAAATCAGAACTCGAATCATCAGCAGAAAAGAGAGAGGACTACAGTAGGGCATCAGGGGGCTTGGGTCTGAGTTGAAGGTGCTGGGTGATGCTGGGAAAGCAGCTGAACCTCCCCGAACTTTAGGTCGTTCATCTGTAAAATGGGGCAGGGTGGGCAGGGATCATCCGTCTCACAAAGTTGATACAAGGGTGAAATGAAATAACGGCAATGACGATGAGGCCACTTTTAATCTTGAGGCATTATTTAATCAGTGAGCAGATATTTATGGAGTATATTCTAGGTAATATGCCAGCTGGATCTTGGAGCTTAGCAGCTTTTGGTGAGTACTAAGGTTTTTGGATGAAAAAGGTACAAAAATGTAAGCCTACTCAGTAACCTAATTGCAATACAATCAAAACATTTTACAAAGTTAGACTTTTAGAGGAAGTACAGTGTGGGATAATACTCATAGTTCACAACAAAGGTATCAGACTCGATTGTAAGTTTACAATCTGAATTATCCTCACAACACCTCTTACGATTATACCTGTTTCACAGATGGGAACGTAGATGCTAACTTGATTCAGTACGGAAAGTATAAATATGCCACATGCTGCCCGACTATCTAGTTAAATTTGCTTCTAATCTATACTCAAGGAAAGCTTCTTCTATGGGCTTTGATGATAGCTTTGGGGTGTGTGTGATTTTTTTTAAGGTACTGGAAATGCCTTCAAGAAAAACCCAAGGCCATTTACCAAGTGGTGTTTAAAGGGTAACCCGCTTGCTAAACTGACTGATTCATTTTTAGAGAAGAATGCAAATCTTGAGTTATCTCCCTGAATGCATGGGTCCTTTCTGTGTTCATTCATTCCGTTATTCACCCATTTAGCCAATATTTATTGGGCTCCTATTATGTGTGGGACATTGTACATGTTGCTGGGAGATGGTTAAAAGAAAGCATGTGAACCCTCCCTTCCTGCAATTGAGGGAAGAAGTCGATAAGCAAATAAAGACACAGGTAATTTAGTGACAGCAGCTCTAAGTACAGAGGTGAGATATACACCCCACACCAGGAGAAGCAGGTCCTAATCCTTGGTTTGCCATTAACGGTTTCTATTATAAAATGAGAAGTGAATGTAAGTGGAATTTTCAAGCCCCTTGTAAATATCTTAAGACTTCCAAAAGCCCCAAAATACTTAAAACTCAAATCTTCCCGGGTATCAGGATGGAGAGATGTCTTGAGGATTTAATGCTAGTGATTCCAATGTTGCCTTGATCTCATGCACTTTTTTTTTTTTTTTTGGCCTCCTGAGACTCTTACTTGAGGTTTATCTTCTACCTCCCAAAAGCTTTAATCTCTCCTCCTCCATCTCTTCCTTTCTGCTTTCAAATATTCATAGAGTCCTTTATCTTGAATAAGCCATTACTTTGCTCTGCCATCTCTCCCAACTATCATCCAGTACCTCCTTACTTTATTTCCCAGCCTCATTTCTTTAACACACTTTTTTTAAAATTAATTAATTAATTTATTTATTTTTATTTTTTGGCTGTGTTGGGTCTTCGTTTCTGTGCGAGGGCTTTCTCTAGTTGCGGCAAGCGGGGGCCACTCTTCATCGCGGTGCGCGGGCCTCTCACTGTCGCCCAGCCTCATTTCTTGAATAAGGGATTCAGGCAGCTTCATTTTCCCACCTCAGAAAGCACTTTAAAAAATTGCTGGTGGCTTCCTCCTGGTTGAAGCCAAAGGACGGTCAGTTTCTTTTTCCAACTTTATTTTTCCTGACCTCCCTCCTGAATTTCAAACTTGATGGTTGCACCCACCTGGATACCAAGCCACTGGCTCCTTTACCCAAATATTCCTCTTCTTCAATATCATTTCCTTCCCCCCTTTTTAATTTCAACTGCCCCTCACCGCTCAGCCTTGACCCTCTGGTATTTTCCACTATGGTCTATTCTTTGAACTTTGCAAAGTTTGTTGAGCACAGCTTCGTCTTTTAATTCCATGGCATCCTCTCCCGAGTCTTTATCCCTGCCCAGCTCCCGGTCTGGATCTCAGACTGCCTGTAGGTGGAACCCACTGGGATGTGTCTCAAAGCTGACAACATTCAAAACCAAACTCACACCCTTCTTCACATCAAAACAACTTCCCTCATAACTTCCCCCTTCTGATCTCCCCTCTTCCAAGATCCCAAACTGGAATCCTTGGAAGGCACTTGGATTCTTCTCATTCTCTGTAGCCCCTCCCTCCTTTCCTCATCCACTTGGTTTACACCAGTACATCATACCCAACCATAAATGCAAGAGAACCAGCCACATGTATACACGTATCCCCTCCCTTTTGGATTTCCCTCCCATCCACGTCACCACAGAGCACTGAGTACAGTTCCCCGTGCTATACAGCAGGCCCTCACTAGTTACCTATTTCATACCCAGTGGCGTATATATGTCCATTCCAACCTCCCAATTCATCCCACCCCCCTTTCTCCCCACCCCCGGTGTCCACACGTTTTTTGTTCTCTACATCTGTGTCTCTATTTCTGCTTTGCAAATAGGTTCATCTGTACTATCATAAATGCAAGATATGCATGCTTTTGTCTCATGACTTTGCCTAGTCTGGAAACCTGGGTTCTATTCCTAGCTTGTTGTGAAGGTGGCCGTTCTGGGCCTCAGTTTCCTCATCTGCAAAAATGAGGAAGTTCAACTCTGACCCTTAAGAACGCTCTCAATCCAGCACATTTTTTAGTACCCCTGACCCAATCCAGGGCATTGTCATTTGGTGTATACTGACCTCTCACAAAATTGACTTTAGTATATTTTCATTGGCGAAAGTTGGAAATTTGTAGAAAAGAACAAAAAATAAAAGTTATCAGAAACCAGCAGTCACCAACAGCTTATCTTCTATACATGTTTTGACATTCCCTTTTCAGGTACCAGGCACTCCGCGAAGTGCTCACCTTGCAATCTCACTTGAATTCTCACAGCAGTGCTTCAGGGTGGGCGCTGCTGTCCTAGTTTGATGGATGGGGGAGCTGTCGCAGAGAAGGGCGGAGGGGTCAGCTGAGGACCACGGCTAGTAGCTGGGGGTGAAGCCCAGGGCGTGCTGAGCGGCTGTGCTCTTAACCACGGTGCAGGGACCCCATCCCACTGCCCACCACCCCCAAACCCAGGACCCATCGCGTGGGCAGGCGCTTCACGGAACACCCCCCCCAGTGTCCTCTTCCCGGCTGGATACCGCTTCCTTCCAAGGCAGCCCTGTTTTGTTGTTGTGTCTCAGCTGCTGGATGTGGCTGTGTTCGCAGGCTGTGTCTCCAGGAGAAGGGGGCTGCCTTGTAAGCGACCCCTCCTCCTGATGCTCCCTAGGCTCTAGCCAGGACTGACTCACTTTATTTAAAACCTCTGACCATGGCGTTGAAAACGAAGTTTCATGTATTTATAGCTATTTTACAAACAGGTGGTGGCCACACTTTGGCTCTCTGAGGCTCTGCTTTTCATCATTTTACAAACCTTTTATTTTCCCAAATCCCATAGACACTCAGTGGTTCTAGGATTAGTATTCAGTTCTCTGGATTGTCACCGAGTGTCCCGTTAAACCTAGTTTTTACTGCACTTGCACGTAGCTAATATAAAGAGCAACTGGGCGAACTACTACCGTGAAATCAAATACCAGCTCGCTTTATTTGCCACTCTGACTTCCTGCATAAGGGATTCTGCCTGCCTCATTGCCCCATCTCTGAAACTCACTGTAGTACACTTTGAACCATTATGCAAGTCCCCTAACAAGTACATTCAGAAACTCTAGACTCATATACGTGGATTATAAATTTAGCAAGGGTTATGCCAGTAGCAAAATTATTCCTGTTTACAAGTAGGTTAAACAGGTGAAGCTTGAGTTCTGCAGAAAGAATGATGTTACCAAAATTATCAGGGTGGCACCCTGGGTCCCGTTGGTGTCTCAAATTGTGCAATTCTCTGCAGGCTGTTATGTCAGGTCCTGATAAAAGTGCCGTTCACTTCTGAGCGTGCTTACACAAATCTTTTCAGTTAAACCACTCTCTAGCTGTTCACTTGAGCACTCACATTGATAAGTGAAGATTCTCTCTGAATTAACAAAACCTCTTTGGAGAGGCAACTGATTTTATTTCTTTCGATCAAAAAAAAGTTAGCGGTGCATGCAAGGTACTATGTGGAAAGCAAAGTCAAGGTCACTGCCTGGAGGGAGGGGCACATGAGTCATTTCTCCCCACCTGGCTTCTGCAGTGTCCCACCTTGCTTCAGAACTACTCCCCTACCGCCACCTGAGAACAGAGCTAACCCCCCAGACAGCAGAGCCGAGGTCAGCTTTACTGCAAAGAAAACCTAAACTGGCAGGTAAATTCAGTGCAAGAAAAAGCTTTCACATGTTCACTACCAAATGGAAATTGCTTGGGGATTATCTACCGTTACGTTATTTATTAATGCAAAAACGAAGTTGAGAGTCAGTTATGTAAGTAAAATGAATTGAAGACAGCACCTCCTCTGATTTCACTGAAGGTAGAACAGGGGTGCAGTTCCCCCTGACAGTGTATATCCTTCCGGTCAAAATGATTAAGAATTTTAATTCTGTAAAAGTTGGGAGACCCCTCGGTACATCATTAATTTGAATTCTGGGGTCTCTGACTTTGGACGTTTTCTTAAGAACAAGTGTTTCAAGGTAACTTGAATGTTTTCTCTGACTCAAGAATGACTTTTCTGCCGTCAAAACGGAAGCCACAGATGTTTCTTTTCAAGAAATTGATGGACGCCACTGTTTGGTTATGCAGAGATGAGCTTTAGAAAGACGAAGTCGCGAAGCCTGTCCTGCCAAGGAGAAGAAGCCCTTCAGACTCTGCACCTCCTTCTAGGACGTTCTCCCAATATTGACAACTTGGAGCATTTGGGAGTTCAGCTGTCTGTTTTCTTGGTGACCTTGGCTTCCTCAGTTTCTGACGTCTCGACCATTTAACCTTGAGAATTAGCCAACTAATGACAATTCTGCTCGTGCTGTACGTCCTGGGAGTGTATGGTGGGAAAGGGACAGAGGGGGACGAATAGCATGGTGGTTAAAGAGAATCAGGCCCTGGACCTAGTCCCAGCTCCGCCTCTGGCTTCCCTCAGAGCTTTGTCAAATCATTTTCCTCCTGGTGCTGCAGCCCCACTTGTTCTAGAATTGGATGATCTCCGTCGTTCAGACCAATAACTCTTAGGAGGTCAGTTTGGTTTGGAGGCCTGTTCCACCCTTAAGCTGTTCATACAAGTACGACTTTTAGGGATTCCATATTGCATTTGAATCTAATTTCAGACTCAACAGTAGGTTCTGCAGGAAAAGAGCTCATTAGTAAATTGATGGGGCTCTTCCAGTGAAGCAGCCCTGCTCTGTTAAACCAGCAGGCGCTGGGAGGAGTTCTGAGGGCCCTGACAGGGCTGGATAACTGAGAGGATGCAGGTGCATCAGTCTAGAAAGCCTCCTGCACTTGTCTTTCATTAGAGGGGGAGGCCGCGGCATCGTCTGTGAAGGGAGCCGCCAAGCCGGTCACAGGCTCACAATGCAAGCAGAAATCATAAGCAAGCCCTTTGGGGGGGTGAGCTTTGTAAGGCAGCTGTCAAGTGGATTGTGGGAGGTTTTTTTTAGGGGAAAAAAATCCCTTTACCTGATTTCGGGAGAGTGAAAGAGAGGGGTCGGCAAATGCAGCCTCAGTGGACCGAACATAGGTAGTCCAGGGTCCAGAGCAAAATGCACAAAACGTGTTCTGTGTTCATCTGGGGAAATTGGGCTCAATGACCCAAAATATGGAAAGGACATGGAGATGCTTGGGATGGGGGGGGTGTGTAGGTGTACCTTCACGCGCTCAGGATTCCCTAGAGGGATCACTGCCGTACTGTTGGTCTGCATTTGTCCCCAGTAGGACACGACTTGATGAAGCTAAATAGAGGACTCCTCTTTGCCATCTTCTTCTTTGCAGACTTCTGCACACAGCACCAAGAGGTGTGTGCCTTCTGGGGCTCTAGGCAACCCAGAACTTTCTTCCCTGTAAGGGGTTTCCTGGCCCTGTCCTACCAACCTGCTAAAGCAACTGAAAGCTGCAGAGGCTGCAGTCTTCACATAGAAGTAAGAAACAGGGGTGAAGCGCTTTCATCCTGGTTCTGCCACTTACAACAGAGGTGACCCTGAGCAGGGAGCCCTCAGGAGCTTCCATCACCTGCTTTGTTCAACGGGGGTAAGAACTGGCTGAGTTATTCCTGTAAAGTGATTGGCCCGGTGCTAGTTCATAGTAGGTGTTCAATGAATGTTATTATAACTGTGATTATGATTAAACACATCGTGTCAGCAGTAAGGCCTCAAGATAATTTCCCTAAACCATCAAAGCCAGACTAAGATTGGAGCCCTTTCAGAATCCTCAGAAGGCAGAGTCATAAGCTCAGGCCTGGAGGGAAAGAAAACACCAAATATTCAAGATACTAGGGAGTAGGAAAGGGCGTAAAGCATGATGGTCCTCACCCTCAAGGAGGTTTGTATTAAAATGAACGCCATGGACAACTCCTAAGGGGATATTTAGACTAGAGTAGCCTGAAGAGGTCAATGCAAGTGTCCCCATTGCTTGGGCTCCATGGAGGCTGACCAGCTCGTGAGCTGGCAAGGCAACCCTTTCACTGCCGCCAGTCTCCACAGCCAATCCTCCTGCCTCTGTCTCCCTGGCTGGCACTGTCACCCAAGGGGTGACAAAGCATCACAGAAAGAGCACGGCGTGGACCCAGTCCTGTGGCTGTGTTCTAGGTCCGGGTTCATCACTTCCTAGCTCTGTCACTTGGGGTAGTTCCTTAACCCCTCTGCGTCTCTTTGCTCATCTGTAAATTAGGAAAATCCTGTGTTTGTGAAGATACATAAAATAACATAGGTGAACACGCCAAGCACAGTGCCTGCCCCAAGAGGGGAGTCCGACCTTCCTCCCGTCATCTGGCGGGGCTGTCTCGAGGCAGAGGTCACGCGTGGAAGTCTGGTGTGGACACCACACCTCCAGGCGGCCGGGCCTGAAAGCACAGGGGAGCTCCCTGCTCCTGACATTTGGGGACAGAAGTTGAAAGCTCCCTGCTGGCCCTCCCTTAGGCCACGGGGCTGAGGCGGCCCTGCTCCCCTGTTGGGAATGAGTAAGCGGTAGGGCTGCCAGGCGTGGGGCTACCAGGCTGGAAACCACAGGAGCCTGGGGAAAAGGAAACAGTGGACCAAAGCGGCCACCACATTTACCAACCCGAAACCCCCCATTTACAAAGAAAACCCAGCATCGTCACATGTTATATCACCCTCAGGGAAGCCAGGTGGGTTTTTCAAGTTCCTGACTGGGTCAGCTTTTTGTTCCTCAATCAGTTTTTGTCACTAATGATCCAGAAGCCCGCTATTTCTTCACAAAAGCTTTTGAATTTGCAAAATTCATTTGGAAGACCCAGGGAAAGTGGATCTGAGCCCTCTGCAGTGTCTCCCCTTCACCTTTCTCCTTCCCGGTTTTCTCCCTTTTTCACGACAGTGTGAGGATGTAAAAAGAAAGATGGTGACGAAAGGAAAAGAAAAAGAGCACAGGCACGGAGTCTGAGGGTGGAGCCGGCAAGGTATAAAATGTAGGAGGTGGGCTGGAGGATCTCGAAGGTGACACCAAGCCCTCCAGGTTTTGATTCCACGTGCCCTGGGGCCGGTGTGCCGGGTTTCCTCACTCATTCACAGCCCATGAATGTCACGTCCGAGGAAAAAGGCACCAGAGTTTCCCTGTGGGAACCTTGCTTCCATCCCAGCCCCAGTTCTTACTTCCCTCCCTGATTTTCTGCTTCCAACTCTTTTCATGAAGTCCTTACCGATTCTAGAATGTGTGATGTGACACTAAGGCTCCCCCCACCCTAAACACACACACACACACACACACACACGCAAACAAACTGTGACAGAAAGCCACGGCCAGGATTTCCTGTGAGTAACAGGTCTCGAGGAAGATGCCCCGAAAGGAAGCCGCCGCCCGTGTTGACCTTGACTGCACAGCTGAGCCATCTGAGAAATGCGGTGAACTTTCCCCTACTCCCCGGGGTGTAAGTGCTACACATCTCAAGCCTAAAGCAATGTTTTTTTTTTTTTTTGTAAATACATTTTAATTGGTACCTGGTACCATCATCGAATAGATCCTGGCCTTCAGATACGGACTTCAGTGAGGTCAGGGCAAAACCCAGTGGTTTGTTTGAGGGGCAGGGCCTGTGCTGCGGGGGGAAGACCCGTCACTGATATGCAGGACTCAGAGCCACTGAGCCTGACCGGCAGCACGGCTGGGTGGACACGTGTGTAACGCTCTTTTCCACGGGGAAGGGCGTTATTGTCGGAAACTTTGTTTTCATTATTGCTTGTTTCCTGCATGATACTTGAGCTTCCGGGAGGGGAGAGAGAAGAGAAGATGATGGACTTGAGAAAAGGAGTATCTTCACTCAGACCAGAAACCACTCAGGAGACACCAGGTTTTGGTAAACAGGAGATGGCCCAGATAATAAGGGAACAGAAGAGTCCGGAAGTTAAGAAAGTTGCAAAAGGAGGAAGAAGTGTGAAAAGTGGAAAGTTCGCCCTTCAGATAAGGCAGAGAAACCAGCTGAGGAAGGGCAGCTGATAACGAGGGCTGATAAGATGAAACTGCTCCTTCCATCTGAGAAAAAAAAAAAAAGAAGTATTCCATGTTCTGGAAATCCCAGCACAGGAGGACAGAGTTTCAGGGCAGGTGAAGAGCCCACTGTGGCTGGCTGGACCCCTGACGGCTGCCCCTGTGCCTCTTGACTGTCCAGGGACCTTGCCCACCGGAGCAGGACAGCAGTCCTGTCTCCTCCGCCCTCCCTTTTCATCAGTCAAAACTTAGTCGTCTGGTGTCTCTCTCTTGATTCAATAACCCTGGGTGATGATGGGTTAATTAGTAAATTGAATCTCTTCCAATTCGCTAATTGACTCATATGTCACCTATTTGAGAATATTATCCATTAATAGCCACTTCTTGGCTGTTTGATAACTACTGAATTATTTAATATCTCTGGGCCTCCGTTTCCCTCAAATAAAGGAGGTGGACTTAATAGTCTCTAACAAAGAGGTGATATGTGAGTCGGACCTTGGTGTGAAAGTGGAAGGGGAGGGCTCCAGGGTGCCGTTTTTAAGACAAGGTAGGAGTGGAGGAAGGATGTCTAGAGGAAATGAATGGAGCGGAAACACTGCCTGGTAGGCTGCAGGCAGAGCATTATTATTGCTGCATCCTCGCCGGGTAAGGAAGAGCCATGTGGAATGTCCCAGAGGAGCCCGGGCTTCCTGTGATGTTTATTAATCATCCTGATGACAGTAGAGAGCCTGCATTGATTAAATTCACTAATGATCCTAAAGTGAGCAGGGAAGTCACTTCCAGAAAGGATGGATTTATAAGGTGCATGGTAATATGAATCAGCTCATCTTCACGACCAGGCTGGCAGCAAATGAAATGGGATTTGCCGTGGATGCTGGCAGTGAGGCACACCTGAGAGCAAACGATAATGAGCCCGGTTCCGAGCTAGGAAGCTGTTATTTAGAAAATAATCATGGGGCGCCAGCTCTAAAGTGGAGAGTGAAAAATAAATTAAAAACAGGCTTAAAATAAACTCTCAGCACAGGTCACGATCTCTCTCTCTCAGCACTTTTGTCGGTGGTTGATGGGGGTAAGAGAACATGAAAGGCAGAGTAGGGAAGAACTTACAAGTGAGGAGACTCACATGTTACAGGTGAGGAGACTGAGACCCAGAGGGGTTAGAGGCGACTGACGAGGTCGGGGGCAGCCAAACCCTGCCACGCTGGTCACCACCCTGACCCCTGCAGGGGTGACAACAGACGACCACACCTTCGGATGACCTGAATGTACCCTGAGATTCCCTCTCAACACAGCTGTCAAAGCAGTCTCCGATTACTGGGCTCATGAAATATTATCTCCGCATCTCTAACATCAGTCAAAGAGCTAGACACTGGCAGAGCCACGGCCAAAACCTAGATCTCCTGATTTGTCTCTCGCTTTCTTCCGCTCTCTAAGTTCTAAACTCTCAACAGACAACACTGATGAGAATTCAAAACCCAAACACTAAAAAATCAGAACTGGCTCCATAGCCAAGGTTCCCACCTTGGTCTCCAAGTTAGTTTGAGGTCCTCAAACAGAATTTTTAAAAAAGAAGTAAAAAAAAAAAACTCTGAAACTGTATGCGCAGTGATGTTGGGAAGACACTCAGAAATATCAATAATTGGGGGCCAATGAGTTTTGGGCCTTTGGGGAATAACAAAGCATTAAAAAAAAAAATCCACCAAATGCGGGTCATGAAAATTAAGCTTCTACCGCAGGCATTTGAAGAAATTCATAGCCTTGTTGAAAGTTCCCTGCGACGGATTCACATTTCTTCTGCTGGTCCCCCTCTCGGGGCGTAGAGTGGATTTCGTCTGTGCAGATAAAGCGGTGTGGAAGGGGTGCCTGTGTGCGGTGGGTCTGTTTCGTCAGGTTGGGGCCTGGACCTGGGGAGGATGCAGGGGGGAGGGGGAAAGTCTGGCTTTGGCAGGAACATGAAGTAGGTGCAATTGGCCGGTTCTCAGTTCCTTTTGTCCTTTCGGTTCCCTCTCCCAGCAAGGCTCATGCTGATCCTCTGAGTTCCAGTGGGGTGATATGGCGGCCGTGCCATAAGGCTGTGCTGGTCGTGTCACACAGCTCTAGGGGCTCCTTTCCCCTTTGGAAACTCAGCGACTCAGTAAGGCCAGTCCCCTTGCAGGCTCAGAACCCAGCTCCATTTCTCGGGTCTTTCCTTGTCTTTCCCAATCTCCCTTGGAAATCTCCCTGCTGTGCATCTGGGCTGACTTACATCCACATGGGCCCATGGGTCACTGCCCAGGAATGTCCTGCAGAGACACCCATTAGCCTAAGTGAATGAATGAAATGATAGAAAATCCTAGCATATGCCACAAGAAATCTCTCCTTAGGTACACCCTTCAGTGGAGCGTTAACTACCTCGTAGGATGAGGGAGAGTGATAATCACGTGCTTGACCAACCATAACCACAAAGTTAGCTACCAGGATCCCTTAAATATGTCTTTAATTTGTTTAGCTCTTTGCAGCTTGCAGCGTCCCGGCCCCCATGCCATAGAGCTAAGGTCTCTGGTGCTGGCGTCAGTCATCTTGGGTTTGAATTCCTTCTCTGCCACTTACTGGCCATGCAGAGTTAAGCAAACTGTCTAAACTTTCGAAACCTGTTTTCTCATCTGCAGAGCAGTTTGGTGGATAGGATTAGTGAAGCTAGTGCATGTGAAGCACTTAGCACAGGGCTTGGAGGAGAGTCAACAATAAATGTTATGTGCTGTCGTTGTTTGTATTTCACAGTAACCTGTGAGACAGGAGAGGTGGATATTGGTTATCTCCTTAGTCCTGGGAATCCACGGATGGGCAGAGAGAAGTGGTTTGTTCAAGGGTATGTAGTCAGTACGTGCTAAGGCTGGCATTAAACCTGAGCTTTCTATGGAAGACTCCAGAATTCTTCCCCCCTCTTTGTGTCCTTGTAGCTCTTATGCAGCACTTAGCCACATAGGTCTGCATCCCCAGGCTGCATGTCTGTGGCCCATACATGAGACACACTAGTTGTTTTTTTAACTGGCCAAGATACGCAGATAATAACAAACAGAGGGTGTGCATGTTCTAGCATCATGGTGCAACGCCACCTCTCCAGGTTAGGGAATTGCCATAACATAAACGTATGTCTCCCTGACATAAAGGGAGAATGGAAATTTGCCCTTTCATTCAGAGCCACCATCATCACCTTTCTCCAATCCCACAGACACATACAATGATCATATTATTTGCCAAGTAAGCTAGTCAGTTTAATCATAAGTAAAAACGGCTGCAGAACCAGTGCCGGAGCCCAGGTGATGCCCAGTCCTTTGGATCCTCTAGGTCTGTTATGCTGAAGGCCCAGGGCTGGATCCAGATTTTGTGGGCCCTGAGCTTACTCAGTTTTGGAATCTTCTTTATGAAATGAGACAAAAGTATAAATTCAAAATTAGGTATAGGAAAATTATAGAAATGGAGACCAGATTAGTAGTCGACAGGGGTTAGGAATGGAGGAGAGGAGAGAGAAATGCAAGTGCTTAAAAAAGGGCAAAAGGAAGGACCCTTGTGGTGACCTATACGTGAACCTGCACATGGGATAAAATTGCATAGAACTAATACACAAATGAGTAGATACGAAATCGATGAAATCTGAATAAGATCAGTGGGTTGTAGCAATGCCACCTTTTTGGTCGCCCTATTATATTACAGTTTTGCAAGAAGTTACTCTTGAGAGAAACTTCTGTTGACATTATTCCTTATGACTGCATATGAATCTACAGTTATTTCAGAACAAAAAAATTTAATTTGGAAAAACTGAATAGAAGTAGAACCAGATAATCTGGAAAAAAAAAAAAAAACAGTACCAGACTTTGGAAGGGCTCTTACTAGTGAGAAGCTTGAACACTGGAGCTTCATTGGCCTCATGGTAAATCCACCTCTGGTCGAAAAGGCAGCAGACTGCCAGAGGATGAGGCTTGGTAGGGACGTGAAAGCATTTCAAGACTCACAAGTGAAGGTGTACACTTTCCAGGAGGGTCTGTTATAACCACAAGTAAGGTCACTTGCTTTAAAATAAACACGAGATACTCACCCACATAAATAGGCTGACTCCACTCACTGGAGGGCCCCCCCGCTCTGCACGCAGAGCTCACTGCTGCTCTCACTTGAATGGAATACTCAGAAATACCATCAATTATGGAGATGAATGTATTGGTCGTCATTTTTTCTGTCTAAATGGGAAAAAATAGCATTGTAAGAATCCCTGGACACGCAATTTAAATTATGCCAATCATCAGGATGGGAGGTCGTATGTAAGTAATGTGACTCAGTATTCAGTGACCCATTTAAAATCAGTTAAGACTCACGTCGATTAGTTTATTGTAGACCGCTTCACTATGGAGGTGTTGGCAGTCACCCTTCGGGGGAAAGCTATGTAGTAAGCAAAATAAATAAAACAGGCAATTGTAAGATCTAGATGATCCATCCGGGTCCAACTGATATTTCCAGAGTGAAAGACTGGAGTGGCACATAGCAGAATGCATAACCTCCCTCATCTTGTTCCTGGATGTTCTCTAATCACCTAACTAACAATATCGCATGGCTTCCGTCATATTCAACAGGATCCAGCAAACTACAGTTTATGGCCAATCTGGCCTGCTACCTGTTTTTTTAAGGACTGCAAGCTAAGAATGACTTATATATTTTTCAGTGTTTGAAAAATATAAAAAGAATAATATTTTGTGACTCATGAAAAGTACATGAAATTGACATTTCAGTGTCCACAAACACAGAAATTACACCTATTTGCTTGTATTGATGGCAGAGCTGAGTAATTGTGACAAAAACGGTATGATCGGCAAAGCCTAAAATACCTACTCTCTGGCCTTTTACATTGAAAGTTCGCTGATCCCTGATACAATGTCTCACCCCAAGCCAGGGGGCAAGGAGACAGGGGTGGAGGGGGCATAAGGAAGCAGAAAGAGCAAGGACCTTGAATCTAGGAAGAAGGGGGTTTGAATCCCAGGTCTCCCTCCAACTAACTGCAGGGCAATTTCCTTGACCTCTCTGAGCCTCAGTTTTCTCATCTGTAAAATAGGAACCATACCACCTAATGGATTATTGAATTAAATGGAATTAACTTTGTAAAGCCCAAGTTTAAAGATACATTGGGTTGAATCATATGAAAACTGATAATATTCAACAACCCATTTTTGACCTGCAAAAACAGCCATTTTGGGCAGTTCAACCTAATAATAAGCACTCAGTAAATGCCAGTTTGCCGTAGGCAACACAGGCTAACATTGTCTAGTGTTGAAATGAGGCTGTTTTCTCACAAACCAACCCTTCTATATTCTCTCTACTGGTCAGTGTCCCCACCATGCAGCTAATACCCCAAACCCGAGATGTGTCCCTGGCCTCCTGTATCTTACATACTCCTGAATGTGTTTCTCCCTTCTTCGTCCCTGCCCCAAAACCACTGCCATTTTAGGTCTCATCATTTTTTGCTTGGACCGTTGCAGTAGCCATGAAACTGGTATTCTATGTGCACATGTCCCCTCTCCATCCATACCCAGTTTTCATGCTGCTACCAAAATAATTCTGCAATTCTGCAGATGTGTTCACATTTTTCTATCAAGCTAAACACTTTAGTGGTTTCCATTGCCTATGACCATGCTTTTAAAAAGAGAAACCATTTCTTTTTATAAACAAAATCTTAGAGTCATTCTGGGAGAAGTCCCAGTGTAAGAGCTAGAGTTATGATTCCAACGTTGGCCTTACATCCAGGCTGAGTAAATTACTGCCACTTGGCTGAAGGAACCATGCTCACTCACGCTGTGGAGTTGCTCCTTCTGCCTAGAACCCCTGCCACTCCAAGGGTGGTTGGAAGACTGGTGTGAGTCAGGAGCTGTTTATTGCTGATCCTTGAGAAGATAAATACAGAAATGGAGACAACAATTTGGGAGCTTTCATAGCAACCTGGCATTGCCATGGCGTCCAAGCCCAGGATCGCTGGGCTTGTCTTTGGCTATATGCGATTTTTTCTAGCAAATCATTTTTATTGTATTTTACAGAAGTACCAATGTAGGGTGGATTAGAAATTTAAAAAAGAAAGCCAGTCTTTCACCATGTGAGCTTAAATACATGGGGAAGTGCTGGCTAAAAAAAGTCCTTCTCTGCTTCTCCCACTAGGCAAGTTTCTATTCATCCTTCAAGATTCCGTTCAATTCCCCTCCCCTGGGTGGAGGCCCTGGCAGCTTGCTTTGTCCACTCCCTCCTTTGTATCCACGTTGACATTTACGATGGTCAGGCAGCTCTGAGGCTGAGTGAGTGCATCCAGTAGACCAGGCCCCTTGATAGCAGAAACAGTACCTATTTATCTCTGTATATCCCACAGAGAAGCCAGCTCGTAAATATTTATTAACACGAATTGAATTGAATTGAATTGAATTGAATTGAATTGAATTGAATTTGTAAGGCAGAAGTTTGAATCCTGACTTCTATTGTATTCTTGCTTTGTGACTTTGGGCAACTTACTTAATCTCTCTGTGCCTCACTTTCCTGTAAAGTGAAAATGATCGTTACATAATAGAGTAACTGTGAGGATAATAAAGCATAATGCATAGTTGATGCTCAATAAATATTGACTTTAATTCAGTTCCTTTCCCCTTGAACTTTTTGTCCATTAGGGCTAAGGAGGCAGGGTTTTTTTTTAAGTTGTGGTAAAATGCACATAACACAAAAGTTACTATCTTAACCATTTTTAAGTGCATGGTTCAGTAGTAAAGTACATTCACATTGTGCAGCCCATCTCCAGCACTCTTTTCATCTTGCAAAACTGAAACTACTCGTTAAAAACTCCCCATTCCCCCCTCACCCCAGCCCCCCAAAGCACCATTGTCCCACCATTGTCCTGATGAATTTGACTGCTCTAGGTACCTCATATAAGTGGATTCGTACAATATTTGTCTTTTAGTGACTGGCTTATTTCACTTAGCATAATGTTCTCAAGGTCCATCCATGATACAGTACATGTCAGGATTGTCTTTCTTTTTAAGGCTAACAATATTGCATTGTATGGATAGACCACATTTTGTTTATCCATGCCTCTGTCGATGGACACTTGGGTTGCTTCCTTCTTCTGGCTACTGTGAATAATGTTGCTATGAACACGGATGGACAAAGATCTTTGAGACCCTGCTTTCAATTCGTTTGGATATGTACCCACAAGTAGAAAGCTTGGGTCATATGATAATTCTATTTTTAATTTTTGAGAAATCCCCGTACTGCTTTCCGTAGCAGCTGCACCATTTCACCAACAGTAGTGCTAATGAACTTTTACCTGATCTGTTGCATTATTTTCAACCAGAAGTAATAGATCCTTTCAAGACAAAAAGGCAGTAAGCTTTGATTTATTTTCATAAAACCCAGATAGATGTAGATTAGATTACCTTTGACTTTGTTAATTCCAAGGTGTAACCAGCGCAGTCACTGACAATAATTTTTTAAATGTCTCTAAAAGAAATCTATCATCAAATATCAGAATGAGCTGAAGCATTACCTGAAAATACCCCTTCCTTGTGTTGTAAATTTTCACTTCGTAATCAAAGCAATGGACCGGAAAAGCAGAAACTGGTTTCTCCCATTGGATAGAGAGACAGGTTCCTTCAATCTCTGCTGTGACTTTTGCTGGAGGATTTACTCGATCTAGGTTAAAGAACCGAGAGGTCGGTGATCACGGTTGATAAATTTAATCCACCCACATTTCTCAAGGCATCTCTAAGCTACGTCTTCTCGAGTACTGTACACCAGGATTTAATCAACGAATCTGCAAGCCACAGGACTCCAGCGGCTCACATCTGACTCCCGTCTTGTGGTGCTAAAGGAGAGATCTCTCCCGTAAACCTCAAGGATTCCTACTTCGTACGGCATCGAATGGTTAAATGCCTTTTCCTTCAGCTTACTGCAAGACCCAGCCCACCATCCATTTTTACTTTTCGAGTTGGACCGATCTGAGGGTAAACCTGATCCTGGAGAGAAAATGCCCTGGAGCCTCCACGAAGCCCTGCTCTACGAAGCAGGTGTGTGGCTGGACTGATTATTTCCTCTTTCTGGGCCTCAGTTTTTATTTCATTTTGTTTTGTGTATCTTGTTTTGGTTTGTTGTGAGGATTTAGTTTTCTCTTACAGAAGAAGAACGGATTGGGCTAAACTTGTCTTTACATATAACTCCACAGTTCTTCCCCCTGAGATCTCACATGATTGTTTTATGGCCACTTGATGTGGATAGAAATTATTTCTAAGTGAGTGGCCTTGTCTTAAGTTATGTGTCTTAGATCTCACAGTTACTGAGTCATAGGGACGAGCTAAGAATGGGGCCCACTGGCTCCAGAGCCTACCATCCCCTAAGCCAAAAATTTTTCATCAAAAGAGCATTTATTTCTTTTAGTAATCTGAGAAATTGGTCTCAATAAAATGAATAGCACACAAGAAAATGCCCATGGTCTGTCCCAGGCTGTGTCCACTGGCATCTTAATATCATTGTTTCTCAGGTCCCCCTCAGCATTTTTTATTACCTATTTTCATGAAAGTGATATTTTTAGGTCATCTAAGTAATACTCTATTGAAGAGAATTATATAACCTCTTTAGCAAGTGCTGTGATTCTTTAAACAAAGTTATACTCCGTTTGATACACATATAGATGATAGAAACATAGAAACAGATATAGATGTCACATGCCAAACCATGTCCTTTGAATAATAACATTTTGCGTATTTATTGGATACTTAGGCCAGGCACTCTTGTAAGCACTTTATAATTATTAACATACTTAATTGTCACAAAGACCTTGTAGGAAGTATTGATTTCTCCCCATATTTCAGATAAAAAGACTGAGGCCCAGAGAAGTGACCAGCTTGTCTAAGGTCACTCAGCAAGTCAGTGGAGGAGCCCGGATCCAAGTCCAGGCAGCCTGGCTCCACAGCCCCCGCTGCTAAGCAGGCCACCACTGAGACCTTGAACGTCAGAACCGGAAATGTTACGTGAGAGGCTCCTGGTGAGCTGCATTAATACAAGTATCTCGGCTGAAGGAGAAGGTCTCTAGTTTTGAGAACTGAGCAAGTGAAAGCTTAAATAATGTGCTTAGATCTGAGAATCACATGGTAAGGGGGACACTCTAACTCAAGAACACCCAGAGGAGAAAGTCCAGAAGGGTAGAGGATCATAAGAGGAATGCATGAGAAACTGGGGGCTGGTAGCCCAGGGAAGAGAGATCTCAGGATGGGAAACCGGGCTGCCTTCGGATAGCTGAGGGACCATCTTGTGGGGAAAAGAATCAGACCTGTTTGGGGGTGGCACCAGCCCATCACAGGACCCATGGGCAGAAATGTTACCAAAGCATCCAGAGCTGCTGAGAGATGATATGGGGTTCTTTCAGCAGTGAGTTTACTTTCCCTGGAGCGGTGATCCTCAACGAGGGGAGATTTTATCCCCTAGGGGACGTTGTTATTGTCACAACTTGGGGGGGAGGAGGTGCTACTGGCATCTCGTAGGTGGAGACCAGGGCTGCTACTGAACACCTGGTAAGGCACAGGATAGCCCCCACACAGAGTCCTTTCGCCAAATGTATCAGGAGCGCGGAGGCTGAGAAACCTTGACCCTGTGGTTCTTAAGCAGCGGGCAGATGGTCACTTAGCATCAGACAAGTAGCTAAACAAGGTGATCCTTATAACCCCTCCCAGTGCTGAGATTCTGCGATTTGGTTATTTTGGCTTTGAGTCAAGCCCATCTTACCAATGGCATGAAGGGCAAAGAGCTCATCGAAAGGCTTGATCGCAGCTTCCTCGCTTGAGCCGTTAACATACACTGCAAGCGAGTCGCGCCCTTTGCTATTGATAAAAGTCCTGGGAAACCAGCAGGCGATATTCCTCTGCAAGGTGTCTTTGCTGTATTCTTGGCATTCTTCAGTCCAAGAGCCATACCTGAATTGGAACACTCATAAGTTTTTAAGGCTGGAGGAAACAACCCACTCGCGAAAGTGAAAACAGATACTAACCTATAGTAGAGAAAATACTGCGTGTCCTCAGGGGCCCCCTTGCCAACAAGCCAGGTGCAGTGAAGAGAAACTTGGTACGGCCGTAAGTGTGTGTAATTATTTGCCTTGGTGTTCGTCGTGCAAGTTAAATTCACAATTGAGGTTCCAGGAGACCCTAGATGGTCAAAAAGATTTTTTAAAAGAGTGGATATATGTATATGTATAACTCATTCACTTCGTTGTACACCGGAAAGTAACACAACAGCGTAAATTAACTATCCTCCAATAAAAATTAAAAAAAAAAAAAAAAAAAGAACAAGACATTGCCATGACAGCTTCTGCTTGTTTCTTTAGAAAGGGTGGTGATTGGGGAACATCAAAAAGGGCTTCACAGAGCAGGTACGATTTGATTTGGGCTCTGAAGTATAGGAAGGATTCAGAAAAGCAGTCAGGTGAGCCCAGGAAAGCGAGGGCTCTGAGGCAGGACTGTGCCGGTGTGTAGGGGTCATGCCTGGAAATGCATCTGAGAAGCGGAGGAATCACGTAGGGAGTGGTTGGAAAGATGTCCTGGAACCCAATTATGAGAGACCTGATTGGCCCAGATTTTGTTTATGACCCTCTGTCTTTTGAGCTGGGGAGTGAGAAATATCCGCAGTGCTGGCAGGGACGTGCCAGGCACAGTTGGCTGGGTCACGACACTGAGAAGTGATCATGGTCTTGGTGAGGGTGTTGATGAGGGAAAAGAACACCGGGCAGGAACTGGTGACTAACAAAAGAAGAGAAAACTGAGGTGTGTTTGTCTTCTGACTTCCCTGTGTTTACAAAGCTTGAAATATAAAACTGGGCTCTTAGCGGCCTGCCTTACCTGGTGGGGCTTTAAGCTCCGCGGAAACCCAGCTGCTTGGCTGGAGGGAGCGGTCGTTCCACGGGACCGTCTGCACACTTGCTGAGAAGCCTTTATGAAGGATGGTTATGCGTCTGCTCTCAGTGTTCCTGGTTTCGTACTAAAAATAAGACCCACAAGTCACGATATGCAAAGGGGAAGTGGCCCTGAGAGAACTATTTTAATCCACTAGGCGTTTTCTTCCACTTTTAAAATGGCACGTAAACAGAATGCAATGAAATCGTTTTGCTAGAAAAAATTAAACCCACTGTTTCAAGGTTATGTCCTTATCCCTAAACTCATCAAGTTGTAGACATTAAATAGGTGCAGCTTTTTACAGGTCAGTTATATCAAAATAAAGTGGTTTTAAACATGAATAAATAGGGCTTCCCTGGTGGCGCAGTGGTTGAGAATCTGCCTGCCAATGCAGGGGACACGGGTTCGAGCCCTGGTCTGGGAAGATCCCACATGCCGCGGAGCAACTAGGCCCGTGAGCCACAGCTACTGAGCCTGCGCGTCTGGAGCCTGTGCTCCGCAACAAGAGAGGCCGCGACAGTGAGAGGCCCGTGCACCACGATGAAGAGTGGCCCCCGCTCGCCGCAACTAGAGAAAGCCCTCGCACAGAAACGAAGACCCAACACGGCCAAAAATAAATAAATAAATAAATAAATAAATAATTCCTTTAAAAAAACAAACAAAAAAATGAATAAATAAATTACCCAGTTCGAGATGTGTACATGTTTTAAAAATACATAATAAAAATATAAAAATTAATTCTTCCAGGATACCTGAATAAATGCTTCTTATAAAAACAAACAAAATGTTACAATGAAGGCTTCAGTTTCCTTTGACCACCACCTCCAGTTCCAGTCTCCTCACCAGAGGTAACTTTTGACAGAAAATTCTCTAGAATTCCATATTGACTGGAATTTAATTTGTTTAATTTTATTGAGCATCTACTAGGGACCTGGTGCTTTAATGTATGTCTGCAGTGAAGTTGGGGCTCTGAGAGGTTAAGTGACTGGTCCACGATTCTAAAGTCAGGAAGTGGCCGAACTGGGATTCGAACTTGGCCTCTTCGATTAGGTACCCTGCCCTCCTCCTCTTTTATTCGGCTTTTCTCTTCTGTTCTTTTGGCTATTTTAGAGGAAATTGTATAAAACCAATATCTGAACCATTGTACCTCAGAAGTTACTAAACTTGATTTTTAAGTGGAAGAATTGTCCCAAAGTTGAAATGTTCCGAGCTGCTGTTTAATGCAGGTGTGGCACTAGTTCTCAGTCATTTCAATAGAGACATTGCTCTACTGGGAATATAACAGAAAGCCCTTTAGTGGTTTTCTATTTTTTTAGTTAAAATTCCTTTGATAAGGAAGATGCAGTCAAAATTAAAATTTAAATAAGGATTGCCGTCAGAATAAACACTTACATCTTCTTCTTGTGGAGCATTTATTTTCACGTGATACCCTAGCTGGACATTTCTTTGTTCTTGATCAGTATTTGGTTCCCAGCGTAAAAGAACTTGAGCTAAATTGATAGCTTTAATGGTGAAATTGACGGGTGGGAGAAGTAAAACTGTAGATCAAAAGAAAAAAGCCACACAATGTTTAATTATACATAACATTTTAAAGTTGTTAAGTATTTTGTTGTGTAGTATAGTATTTTATTATGGCTATCAGAATGTAGCCTGAAATAATCTTGGGAAAAGTTTCCTTAGAACTGTTTTTAACTCATTTTTTTTTTTTTACTTTGCCCAGGTATTTACCTATAACATCTATAGGTATTTTATTGAAATCTGAATATTTTACTATATCATTACTCAATACAAGCATAATTTTCAAAGGGTCATTATCCATTAATGGACTACAATAATGTATTAGTTTGTGGGTAGCAATGTGTTTAATGACATGGAAGAAAATAGAATAGAAAATACCAGGTGCATCAAATATATAAGAAGTACTGTTTCGTGAACCTCTTGTTTCTATTATATAAGTGTACTCACATATTTGCATATGTACTGGTTCATGATGTTAAATGGATTTATTTCTTATTATTCAAGGTCAAAAAAACTTGTGAGCAAAATTACTCAAATAGGCATTTATAGAAAGAAAAGTGTTCTATTCCCCCCGTTAATGAACCGCTCTCTAATGTTGCCTTGAAAATAAAAGCTTTCACAAAATAAAAGATTTCATTTAAATTACAAAATCAATGCCTGTTCTTCTTAGAAATCTTGGAAAGCACAAATGATCAAAAACGAAAAGGAAAATTTACCCACACTTCTATCACCGAGAGTGACATTAACATGTGATACATTCATTATCTTTTTTCTTGGGCATATGTTTATACAACTTTATAATTTTTGCTAAAATTACAATATTGTACAATTATGAAACCTCCTTTGATTAATTTACTACATGTGAGGATGTTTCCACTGACCTTTAATATTCAGTAGCCTTCCCCGACTCTGCTTCCACACCTGCCACATACAGTATTCTGAGGCTCTGTACTGCACTGCCCATTATGGTAGCCACTGGCCACATGTGGCTATTTAATTTAAATAAACTCAAATGTTCATTGTCTTCGTTGCATGAGCCATATTTCAAGTGCTCGATAGTCACTTATCACTGGACAGTGCAGATACAGAAGATTGTCGTGGTCATAGCAAGGTCTCTTAGACAGTGCTGATGGGGGAACCATGTGACAGTTCTTTTTTTCTTAAACCCATTGATCAACAAGTTTCTGAACCAAACGTACTGGAAGCTTCTTATTCTTTGGTTGTGAGGACTTGGAACCGTTCCCTTGCCTGGGAAGACGTTCCAAATATGACCATCAGCTGCAGCTTTATTCTGAGTGCCCGTTTACCCACACTTGGAATATGAAGTGTGGGTAAACTGCAGCATAAAGTGTGCATTTCAGCCGACTTTGCTTTCTTAAAATATAGCAGGTTTAAAGAGTTTGCATTCTGGTAAGAATAAATGTTCCATCCCTTTTTTAAAAATGATCATTTCCTAGTTAATTATTATTTAGGAGAAAATAATGCTATCCTTTTTGTAATGTACTTTTTCTCAAAAAAAGAAATATTGAATTTAATAGACAGTGCTTACATTTTTTATCAGGAAGTAAGTCTACTTGCAGTATCACTGTGGCCGCCAAAAGAATCAGTGATGCAGGTGCCATGATGATCACATCCTGCAGAAAACAGAGACAAAAATCCAAATTGCCACCTGTTGCCATTTTAAAGAAAAACTGGCAGCTCCTTTCTAAAGAAAAATGTAGTCATTTTGCCATTTAACGAACATTTATGAACTTTCTGTTACGTGTTAGAAATACCAATATGAAAAAATCTTAGGCTTTGTCTTGCCAGTGTGGATCCGTAATCTGAGGGGCAGAATGAAGTGTAACTCGATAATTGTAATTCCAGTCTAAAAGCTGCTCCCATAAAGATGTTTATGGGGCACAGTAGGAGCAAAGGGACTTGTGAATCGAGTCCTAACGGATGAACTAGAGTTCTTGACACACACACACAAGTGAGGAAAGGCATCTCTGGTGGCCTTGCACACAGCCTTACAAAGCCGGAAGAGAAGAAAGAAAATAGGAGAGGATTGCTATTCAGCGGGAGACCAGAGCAGATCCTTGAACGGTAAAAGTTCTAGGCAGAGTTAATCAAATTGAAAGTAAATACCATTGCCAGTTTCATTAATAAGTATTTAAATATGAGCCAACATGACAAGAAACTTAAATCTAAAACAGTTCTAATGTGGGAAAGAGAAACTTTGTATCACAAACCTAGAATGTGTGTGGTACTTTGAACTGTGAAGAGGCTGAATTTTTTGATGAAGCCAGAAAGGAACAGACTCTAAAAGAAAATGAAAACATAGTTATAGGCCTGGAGAAGATAAAAACAATATTTCTATTTATTTGAAATAAGCGGACAATGAAAAGGAATCTAGAGTAGAAAAGTTAGCATAACTCAAGTGTGGCCATCTGAAAAAGTGGTTAGGTCATTTCAGCAACTTTTTTTTACATGTGAAAGAAAAGAGTGGAGGATCTCTTGTTGGGAATTGTAGATTAGAAATCTTGAGTGTTTCCTCCGAAAATTTCAAAAGGCATTTTTCATATGAACTTAAAGAACAAAAATAACATTCCACCTGCTGTGTGCTGCCCTCACTTTTACAAAGCAGTTCTTCCTGTTTTCTCTCATGAGCTACCTCCGGCGCCTCCCCACCAGTGAAATGGTGTGTGATTATTATCCAATTTACAATGGTGAAAAGGTGTCTAAAAAGTTAAATAATTTGCCAGAAATCACGTGTCTGGTAAATCATGGAGCATAGACCCAATCTCAGATCTTCCAACCATAAAACCTTTGTTCTATACTAATTTAAATGACATGATTTCCAATTTAAAGATTTATTTAAATGGTTTGGTGTTTTCCAAACAATTCTGGTAGAACCACAGAAGATAGAACTTGGCTAAATGGATACGTTCAGGAAGTACAAAAAACACGCTTTCTTCACTTTTACGACTTAACTTACTGTTATCACTGCTTAACTTGCTAATGAAATTAGTAAAATGTCACAACATAGAAAACAGAAACAGCATACAAAGCATTTAATTCCTTTTTCAAATAAACTTAAGTACTACTAATCAGAGTTATGCCGCTTTTGATAAGAATAATCCTGTTTCTTTCTCTCTGATGATTTCACACCATGTAGAAAAAGAATTTTTAAAACAACAGTGACAATAAAAGCAAGTATTCTAGTATTTTTAAAGGTTTCAATAAGTGAGAATGTTAAGGAATTAAAGGGAAGCATTAGTAATTTAGTGAGCCTGAGAAGCAAAAATTAAAAATCCTTAACAGACAACAAAGATAGCTTCCTCTTCAAGTTTAGAAGGTGATGTCTTTGAAATGTCAGCATTTCCGGAAATAATATCACATGTGTTCTAACTTGGCAGTAATCATCATTAACAGGAAGAATTCTAGGTCAGAAAAAAATGTAACATTGATATTCTGGAGTAACTTCTACTGCCTGGCAGAGTAAGTAGTAAGTTATAACCATACGTGTAAAAATAATAAATGTCTATCCTTTGCAATTAAATTGTTGAAGTAATAAACTATTGAATGTCTCAGTGGAGAGATAATTGAATATTTTATACAACCAAGCAGTCTCCCCTAGAATTTGTTATGTGTTCTGATTTTATAGCTGTTGAAAATAGAATTATTTTTCAAATTTAATCATTCAAAAATTTTCTGATGATTAATTATTTGGCCATAAAACAGCCATACACTGTTTTTCCCCATCTTATTGTGATATTTTCTCTTAAACAGGATGATAGGTTGGAATGAAAAATGGTTGTCTTATAAGTAACATAAGATACTCAAGTGGGAGTATAAATTTTACCAAGAATGACAATTTTTTGTGGGCCAGATAAATTCCATACAAGGCTGGGTATTACTGGAGTTTTGACAGTTGATCCCGTATTTTCTATAATTCTGTTTGCTGTGCTTGTTCCCTGAAAGCACCTTCAGCCTTTGCTCATGTCGCCTTAATATTTCTGGTTCCAGGCATAGCAATCACCCTTACTGGAAAAACAACTTGAATCTCTTGGGGTCATCTCTTTAATCCAAAGATATACTGCTATATAGATGTCAACTGGGTAATATTTCATTGTGCAATAGGCTATTTCACTACCTTAAAAATATATCAGAATGACATGTTCAATTCATTCTTTTCATGGCTACCAATTAAAATCCAGCAGAAAACCATTAAATTGTTAAAATAAGATTCAGATTCAGCAGAATGCAGCAAACATGGGTTTCCTACTTACGATTGTCAGAAATGCACGCTCAGCCTTCCCTGGTGGCTCAGGGGTTAAGAATCCGCCTGCCAGTGCAGGAGACATTGATTCGAGCCCTGGTCCGGGAAGATCCCACGTGCCGTGGAGCAACTAAGCCTGTGCGCCACAACTACTGAGCCTGCGCTCTAGAGCCCACGAGCCACAACTACTGAGCCCGCAAGCCACAACTACTGAGCCCGCGGGCCACAACTACTGACGTCTGCGTGCCTAGGACCTGTGCTTTGCAACAAAGAGAAGCCACTGCAATGAGAAGCCCGCGCACCGCGAAGAAGAGTAGCCCTGCTCCCCACAACTAGAGAAAGCCTGCGTGCAGCAACGAAGACCCAATGCAGCCAAAAAAAGAAAAGAAAAAAAAAAAAAGCACGCTCAGTGTCTTAGAGAGCCCATGGGCTACTGTTCGTGTGACATTTCGCTGAGTCAATCTAAAATTTCTCGAGCACTCTCTGAGAATCTGGCTTCTAGTAGGTGTTATATTCTTTGAAATTTAGAGGAAACCGGAGCACCATCTCTTGCACTACAGATGTTTCTAGAAAGTTGGGTGAAGTCCTGACAATTGGCGACAAATTTCCCCAGTGTTCCTGAGAATTCATCAGATTCTACTGAAGTTCATACAATATTTTCCCCACTCTCTTTCCCACATATTTTGCTGCCCAGTACATTTGTTTTTTTATAACCAAAGTTGAGTTTACCCTTTTTAAAGAAACTTTTTGAGTCAACTGTGGTGACAGTGAATTCAAACTCAATCTCAGTGCACAGAAATTGAAAAGCAACTGAGAGGATTCATGGTCTGTTAAGCCCTTGAAAGTAGAGTTTACTTTTTACTTCGTCTTTTCTTTTCTTTTCTTTTCTTTTTCCTGTACAGTGTAATCAGCAATAAAACCTATCTCTTGGGGGATGAAGAATAAATAAATAACCCAAGGTGTAAAATGCAAATGACATGTTTAGCTAGGTAGCTAGGTATGTTGCCTTACCCCCAAATGAGAAATCTACACACTCCTAAAAACACAAGTGAGTAATAAGGACCATATGTAAGGCAGGCAACTTTTTTTTTTCCTGCTACGGAACTTCTGATTAGTTTTCTGAAATAGTCCTAAAATGTAACTCAGGGATTCAAATTGTTGCCACAGTCATAAACACTCGTTAGCCAAGGCAGAAAAGGTGCTGCCACCCTGAGTATTTGGAAACTGCTGGCAGAAGGAGTTTGCTGCAAATCTCCCAGTGGTTGGATGTCTTCTAGCGAATTGCACGTGGGGCACTGTCATCCCACATCCATGCGTTCCCTTCCCCAAACCCACCCCCTTTCCCGGGCTTACCTGTCTCCTGCGGTGCTCCTGTTTCCCACGACTGTACTCAGTAGCAGAAAGCCAGGACCACATCCATCAGCACCTAGCACAGTGTCAGGTGCAGGGCAGGTGCTGCACATGCCTGGCCCTATACAGAGTAAAGGCAAATTAACACACAACGCTTAACATGTCAAGCTCTTTAGGGTAAAACCTAGCATAGGGACAAGTTAGATGAGAGCACGGCAGGCTGGGAACATGTTACAAGCCTGGTCTGTTTGGGGGGAGGTGTAATACTTTTGGTAACTTGCCTAAAAATTTCCCCAAGCAGCATTTCAAGTAATGAAAACAAATGAGGTGATTTGTATTCCAAAACTTTATTATGTTTGAGATGCAAACTTTGAACCAATAGCTACATACGTTAACATAGTTTGCAATAACTGTGAAAGAGGGCATACCCTTTTACAAGAAGTAGACGTTGTACCAGGTAATGGAATTTTCGGCCTGATAATTCATTAAATTGGGTATCAAATACAGTAATCAATATGGCTATAAAAGCAGTCATTTTACATGTGTTGATGAATTTTAGGCTAATAGAGTAATAAGAGATTCTGATTTTTCTTTGTCTTCCTTTCTTTCTCCTTTTTTTTTTTTCATTCCATCCATTTCTTCTGTATACATGGAAATATGTTTACATTGCTTTGGGTGAAAATTGAATTAGTGAACATAAAACCAAGTGAGATATTTCAGCAAGTTTTTGTACATTTTATATACAAATCCTAGAAAATCCTTGAAAATCCTAGAACCCCCAGAAGAAACAAAAAGCAGAATGCCTTCAGTTAGAGGCAGTGCAATCATCTCCTTCTTTGTTGTTTTTGTTTCTTAATTTGTAGCTTTCTCAATTAACTGAAACTTCCTCAAAATATTGAGATATTTTATTATATCCTGTACCCTATTTTCTAAATTCACATATTTCCTCAGAAATCTTGGCAGAACGCATGTTCTCATTTTAATCACTAAAGTATCTGCAACGGTGGGAAACAAGCCTCTTACACAAGCATCAACAAAACCTGTAGGTGTTATTTTAATGTGACTCACCTTCGCACAGATTTGCACACCTCAGTTACTTAGCCAACACACAGGAATAGAATGCTACACCCAGAGTCTATATGACCTGCCTGATACCATGTCCATAGCACCAGTATTAGTTCTGTCCCTGCTAGTAATAGAGTTTCAAGGGGTTTTGTTTTCCCCTTTTCTTTATTTAAAAGTTTGCCATATATTTATAAATCATTCTCTGTCACTTTTCCTATCCCCCCTCCGCCCCCACCATGTAATGAAATTATTAGGAGGTGGAGCCCAGGGTATTATTAGAGAGAAAGAGACATTTGCTCACTCACTCTGAGATGAATCAGCCTTGGATCCCCACTTACTGAGAAGTGCAGTGCCATGTCATCAGAAGCAGCCGCAGGGCATTGAAAGTGAACCTTATCTCTGGGTGCACTTTTTGACTTAGAGACGGATCTCCTTCAGTGTTTCATCATCGCAGCTGTAATGGTTAAAAACTCACAGCCAGTTTCCTTGACGATGGGATGGCAGCAGGGCTACTCTAAGCAAATATCAAGGAGCATTTGTGAGCGGGCAATTCTGGACGAGCCTTAACCGAAACTCCCGAGGACTAAACTGCTGTCAAGTGAAGGATCTCTCTTGTCCTGATAGCCACTATCTGATAACTGTCTCATCTGCATTTTCATTCTCTTTCAAGATGCTTTGTTCTATTCAGGAGTTGAAATGAACGTTTGCTCCTGGGTGACAAGGTAATCAAGTTTTCTCTGGGCACTTTCCAGCACTGCGTTTCTATTTTCTTTACGTGCTTCAGTCAACTAGAGTATGTATAGCGCCTCTGTTACTTACACAATACCAGGCACATGATTTGACAGAAAAACGGGGCATCCACTATTCCCTACAAGCCGAGCAGCAATTCTCAGTTTTCTGGGGATGCATTAACCCTTCTCTGCTGTGTTAGCAGGTCCTGCGCCCTCAGATAAATGGGTGTGGGCCATGGGAGGGGGCAGAGGAGGGAGAAGGAGTTTCCGGGTGCCATCAGTTGCTGGCATCTGTAGCCTGGACGCGCCCTGAACAAATTGTGATGGTGGCCATGTCAGTCTGCACGCACCCTGGGACCTTCCCTTTTCTGTCATCTCCCGGTTCCCAGTGTAGCACCTCAGCTGTCCTCTCCTCAGTACCTTCAATTTAAGTAAACCTAGCTGGGTTTTCCTGTCCTTTGTTCCATTTCTGTCTGGGGAGTTTCCAGCCCACTGACTTGCAAAGCTGACTTTTAAAAAAAAATGTTGCCCGGGTGTGAATAGACAAGAGTGGCACTTAATGTATCAAGTGTCTGAGCCAGGTGGGAGTCTTTGCCTTTGAAAGGGGACCTCCAGGCTCAGCCCAAGACGGTGAGTGACGGCAGGCCCTTCGAAGCCACTGCACAAGTAGGAACCGAGGGGCCTAGGTCCCCACAGAGGAGATGCAGAGAGGTGATGGCCAGGTGAGATAAGGGCTTCAGTTTGCAAGATGACAAATGATTGGGACCCTCAATGAGATGTCCTGCAAGTCAGTGAATGTCATGTGCAAGGACAGCCATTGGGATCCCCAAGGTAATTGTTTTTGCAGTTGCCAAAAAGGAACCAGATCATTTGTTATTAGATGAGAGAGACCTTCAAGATGGCAGAGGAGTAAGACGTGGAAATCACCTTCCTCCCCACAAATACATCAGAAATACATCTACATGTGGAAGAACTCCTACAGAACACCTACTGAATGCTGGCAGAAGACCTCAGACTTCCCAAAAGGCAAGAAACTCCCCACGTACCTGGCCGTGTGGCTGACAGGGTCTTGGTGCTCCGGCCGGGTGTCAAGCCTGAGCCTCTGAGGTGGGAGAGCCGAGTTCAGGACATTAGTCCACCAGAGACCTCCTGACTCCATGTAATATCAAACAGCAAAAGCTCTCCCAGAGATCTCCCATCTCAACACTAAGACCCACCTCCACTCAACGACCAGCAAGCTACAGTGCTGGACACCCTATGCCAAACAACTAGCAAGGCAGGCACACAACCCCGCCCATTAGCAGAGAGGCTGCCTAAAATCATAATAAGGTCACAGACACCCCAAAACACACCACCAGACATGGTCCTGCCCACCACAAAGACAAGCCTCATCCACCAGAACACAGGCACCAGTCCCCTCCACCAGGCAGCCTACACAACCCACTAAACCAACTTTACCCACTGGAGGCAGACACCAAAAACAACAGGAACTACAAACCTGCAGCCTGCAAAAAGGAGACCCCAAATGCAGTAAGTTAAGCAAAATGACAAGACAGAGAAATATGCAGCAGATGAAAGAGCAAGGTAAAAACCCACCAGACCAAACAAATGAAGAGGAAATAGGCAGTCTACCTGAAAAACAATTCAGAGTAATGATAGTAAAGATGATCCAAAATCTCGGAAATAGAATGGAGAAGATACAAGAAACATTTAAAAAGGACCTAGAAGAACTAAAGAGCAAACAATCAATGATGAACAACACAATAAATGAAATTAAGTATTCTTTAGAAGGAATCAATAGTAGAATAACTGAGGCAAAAGAATGGATAAGTGACCTGGAAGATAAAATAGTGGAAATAACTACCACAGAGCAGAATAAAGAAAAAAGAATGAGAAGAATTGAGGACAGTCTCAGAGACCTCTGGGACAACATTAAATGCACCAACATTTGAATTATCGGGGTCCCAGAAGAAGAAGAGAAAAAGAAAGGGACTGAGAAAATATTTGTAGAGATTATAGTTGAAAACTTCCCTAATATGGGAAAGGAAACATTCAGTCAAGTCCAGGAAGCATAGAGAGTCCCATACGGGAAAAATCCAAAGAGAAACACGCCAAGACACATATTAATCAAACTATCAAACATTAAATACAAAGAAAAAATATTAAAAGCAGCAAGGGAAAAGCAAATAACATACAAGGGGATCCCCATAAGATTAACAGCTGATCTTTCAGCAGAAACTCTGCAAGCCAGAAGGGAGTGGCAGAATATACTTAAACTGATGAAAGGGGAAAACCTACAAATAAGATTATTCTACCCAGCAAGGATATCATTCAGATTCGACAGAGAAATTAAAAGCTTTACAGACAAGCAAAAGCTAAGGGAATTCAGCACCACCAAACCAGCTTTACAACAAATGTTGAAGGAACTTCTCTAGGCAGGAAACACAAGAGGAGGAAAAGACCTACAATAACAAACCCAAATCAATTAAGAAAACGGTAAAAGGAACATACATATCTATAACTACCTTAAATGTAAATGGATTAAATGCTCCAACCAAAAGACATAGACTGGCTGAATGGATACAAAAACAAGACCCATATATATGCTGTCTACAAGAGACCCACTTGAGACCTAGGGAAACATACAGACTGAAAGTGAGAGGATGGAAAAAGATATTCCATGCAAATGGAAAGCAAAAGAAAGCTGGAGTAGCAACTCTCATATCAGACAAAATAGACTTCAAAACAAAGGCTATTACAAGAGACAAAGAAGGACACTACATAATGATCAAGGGATCAATCCAAGAAGAAGATATAACAATTGAAAATATTTATGCACCCAACATAGGAGCACCTCAGTACATAAGGCAAATACTAAGAGACATAAAAGGGGAAATCGACAGTATAGTAGGGGACTTTTAACACCCCAATGGACAGATTATCTGATGGACAGATCATCCAAAATGAAAATAAATAAGGAAACACAAGCTTTAAATGATACATTAAACGAGATGGACTTTATTGATATTTATGTCCAATGAACAGATCATCCAAAATGAAAATAAATAAGGAAACACAAGCTTTAAATGATTCATTAAACAAGATCGACTTAATTGATATTTATAGGACATTCCATCCAAAAACAACAGAATACACTTTCTTCTCAAGTGCTCATGGAACGTTCTTCAGGATAGATCATATCTTGGGTCACAAATCAAGTCTTGGTAAATTTCAGAAAATTGAAATCGTATCAAGAATCTTTCCCGACCACAACGCTATGAGACTAGATATCAATTACAGGAAGAAAACTGTAAAAAATAGAAACACATGGAGGCTAAACAATACGCTACTAAATAACCAAGAGATCACTGAAGAAATCAAAGAGGAAATCACAAAATACCTAGACACATGACAATGAAAACACGATGACTCAAAACCTATGGGATGCAGCAAAAGCAGTTCTAAGAGGGAAGTGTATAGCAATACAGTCCTACCTCAAGAAACAAGAAACATCTCAAATAAACAACCTAACCTTACACCTAAAGCAATTAGAGAAAGAAGAACAAAAATCCCCCAAAGTTAGTAGAAGGAAAGAAATCATAAAGATCAGATCAGAAATAAATGAAAAAGAAATGAAGGAAACAGTAGCAAAGGTCAATAAAACTAAAAGCTGATTCTTTGAGAAGATAAATAAAATTGATAAAGCATTAGCCAGACTCATCAAGAAGAAAAGGTAGAAGACTCAAATCAATAGAACTAGAAATGAAAAAGAAGTAACAACTGATACTGCAGAAATACAAAGGATCATGAGAGAATACTGCAGGCAACTATATGCCAATAACATGGACAACCTGGAAAAAATGGACAAATTCTTAGAAAAGCACAACCTTCTGAGGCTGAACCAGGAAGAAATAGAAAATATAAAGAGACCAATCACAAGCACTGAAATTGAGACTGTGATTAAAAATCTTCCAACAAACAAAAGCCCAGGACCAGATGGCTTCACAGGTGAATTCTATCCAACATTTAGAGAAGAGCTAACACCTATCCTGCTCAAACTCTTCCAAAATATTGCAGAGGGAGGAACACTCCCAAACTCATTCTACGAGGCCACCATCACCCTGATACCAAAACCAGAGAAAGATGTCAGCAAAAAAGAAAACTACAGGCCAGTGTCACTGATGAGCATAGATTTACAAATCCTCAACAAAATACCAGCAAACAGAATCCAGCAACACATTAAAAGGATCATACACCACGATCAAGTGGGGTTTATCCCAGGAATGCAAGGATTCTTCAATATACGCAAATCAATCAATGTGATATACCATATTAACAAACTGAAGGAGAAAAACCATATGATCATCTCAATAGATGCAGAAAAAGCTTTTGACAAAATTCAACACCCATTTATGATAAAAACCCTCAAGAAAGTGGGCATAGAGGGAACTTACCTCAACATAATATATGACAAACCCACAGCCAACATCGTTTTCATTACTGAAAAACTGAAACCCTTTCCTCTAAGATCAGGAAGAAGGCAAGGTTGCACAGTCTCACCACTATTATTCAATACAGTTTTGGAAGTTTTAGCCACAGCAATCAGAGAAGAAAAAGAAATAAAAGGAATCCAAATCGGAAAAGAAGAAGTAAAGTTGTCACTGTTTGCAGATGACATGATACTATACATAGAGAATCCTAAAGATGCTACCAGAAAACTACTAGAACTAATGAATGAATTTGGTAAAGTAGCAGGATACAAAATTAATGCACAGACATCTCTTGCATTCCTCTACACTAATGATGAAAAATCTGAAAGAGAAATGAAGGAAACACTCCCATTCACCATTGCAACAAAAAGAATAAAATACCTCAGAATAAACCTACCTAACGAGACAGAAGACCTGTATGCAGAAAACTACAGGACACTGATGAAAGAAAGATGATACAAACAGATGGAGAGATATACCATGTTCTTGGATTGGCAGAATCAACAGTGTGAAAATGACTACACTACCCAAAGCAATCTACAGATTCAGTGCAATCCCTATCAAACTACCACTGGCATTTTTCCCAGAACTAGAACAAAAAATTTCACAATTTGTATGGAAACACAAAAGACCCTGAATAGCTTAAGCATTCTTGAAAAAGAAAACGGAGCTGGAGGAATCAGGCTCCCTGACTTCAGACTATACTCCAAAGCTACAGTTATCAAGACAGTATGGCACTGGCACAAAAAAGAAATATAGATCAATGGAACAGGATAGAAAGCCCAGAGATAAACCCACGCACATATGGTCACCTTATTTTTGATAAAGGAGGCAAGAATACACAATGGAGAAAAGACAGCCTCTTCAGTCAGTGGTGCTGGGAAAACTGGACAGCTACATGTAAAAGAATGAAATTAGAACACTCCCTAACACCATACAGAAAAATAAACTCAAAATGGATTAAAGACCTAAATGTAAGGCCAGATACTATAAAACTTTTAGAGGAAAACATAGGCAGAACACTCTACAACATGAATCACAGCAAGATCCCTTTTGACCCACCTCCTAGAGAAATGGAAATAAAAACACAAATAAACAAATGGGACCTAATGAAACTTAAAAGCTTTTGCACAGCAAAGGAAACCATAAACAAGATGAAAAGACAACCCACAGAATGGGAGAAAATATTTGCAAATGAAGCAACGGACAAAGGATTAATCTCCAAAATTTATAAGCAGCTCATGCAGCTCAATATCAAATAAACAAATAACCCAATCCAAAAATGGGCAGGATACCTAAACAGACATTTCTCCAAATAAGATATAGAGATTGCCAACAAACACATCAAAGGATAGTCAACATCACTTACCAGTAGAGAAATGCAAATCAAAACTACAATGAGGTATCACCTCACACCAGTCAGAATGGCCATCATCAAAAAATCTACAAACAATAAATGCTGGAGAGGGTGTGGAGAAAAGGGAACCCTCTTGCACTGTTGGTGGGAATGTAAATTGATACAGCCACTGTGGAGAACAGTATGGAAGTTCCTTAAAAAACTAAAAATAGAACTACCATACGACCCAGCAATCCCACTACTGGGCATATACCCTGAGAAAACCGTAATTCAAAATGAGTCATGTACCACAATATTCATTGCAGCTCTATTTACAATAGCCAAGACGTGGGAGCAACCTAAGCGTCCATCAACAGATGAATGGATAAAGAAGATGTGGTACATATATACAACAGAATATTACTCAGCCGTAAGAAGAAACTAAATTGAGTTCTTTGTAGTGAGGTGGATGGACCTAGAGACTGTCATACAGAGTGAAGTAAGTCAGAAAGAGAAACACAAATACCATATGCAAACACATATATATGGAATCTAAAAAAAAAAAACAAAAAAAACCAGGCTCTGAAGAACCTAGGGGCAGGACAGGAATAAAGATGCAGACATAGAGAATGGACTTGAGGACATGGGGAGGGGCAAGGGTAAGCTGGGACGAAGTGAGAGAGTGGCATGGACATATATACACTACCAAATGTAAAATCGATAGCTAGTGGGAAGCAGCCGCATAGCACAGGGAGACCAGCTCAGTGTTTTGTGACCACCTAGAGAGGTGGGATAGGGAGGGTGGGAGGGAGACGCAAGAGGGAGGAGTTATGGGGATATATGTATTTATATACATATATAGATAGATGATTCACTTTGTTATAAAACAGAAACTAACACACCATTGTAAAGCATTTATACTCCAATAAAGATGTTAAAAAAAATAGAGTAGAATTAAGGCATTAAGCCTGAAATTTTATACTGCTTAATATTAACTACAAAGGGGTTTGAGTGAATTAATTGAGTATATGAATCTCAATAAAGCTGTTAACAAACAAAAATTGTTATTACATGATCTGGAAAAAAAAAAAAAACGTGATTTTTTTTCCTTGGGGAAAGGAAAGTTGAAGAGGGAAGAGAGAGAGATACATTTGTTTAATAAGAAGGACCCAGAAAATTTCAGATATAGTATCAGCCATGTGGTCTGCTCTTTAGAGTCCTATATCTAATTTTAGTTGTAACATATTTGTCACTCTGGAAGCCTTAAAACTACTTATTAATCATTGTGAGGGCAGTAATTTCTGGTCTGAAGGGCCGTTTTAGCATTTTCTATATTTCTTACGTACACTTATTCAACGAATATTTATTGAATGCACCTATGCATTATGCCAGGCACTGTTACAGATATAAAGAAAATTAGACCTGGCTTGTACCCTGGATACCATCACTGTAGGTATATGACACTCTATCAACTATGCCAATATTAAAAGCAAAAACAAATGAGCTCACATTTTGTCCCATGCCCTATTTCCATATAAGCCCAAAGGAAAATAAGAAAGGGAGGGCTTTGTATAGTTGTTTTCATGTTTGTTTTTGTTTGTTTTTTGTGGGAACGACTCTTCTTTAGAATAAATTGTAAATGTCCAAAGACAGTATAATGGAACATGCTAGAAGAATTCACAAAAATGGTTTTTCAAAAAGTGAAATCAAATTTGCCTGTATTTCTTAAGAAGCAAAATAGTCTGGGTTTAGCTGAAGAGTGTAGGTGAAAATATGAATAGTAGTAACATGGAAATCTGGATGCAGTGGTTCTACCTTGAACCCTGGTTAAAGGTGCTTATTAAAGGTTTTACTTCTAGGAATCCATTCCTTGGAAAACATGTGAAATGTAGAGGAAGATTTATCTGAAAGAGGGAAAGTAAACACAATTTATTGTACTTTTACTTATAATAATCAAAGTAATATAGAAATGGTTAAGAGAAATGTATGGCTTTTAAAGGTTGAAATAGGTGGATAGTAAAAGGAGTGTTTATCAAGAACTTTTAAACATGGTATTATGGGAAAATGTTAAGTAAAAACAACAGGAGTGCAAATATGCATATATAAATATATAATTGTTTTTCATAATCTCATTTTCTGTCAAAAGACCAAACTGATAGGAGTGGTTATCTCTAAGTGGTAGGCGTTTTAGTTAGGTATTGCTACAGAGCAGCCAACCACAAATGCTGTAGTGGGAAACAGTGATAAGCATTTATTTCTTGCCCAAGCCTCTGAGTTTTGGCTGGGGTCTGGCTAAACTTGGCTGGGCTCCCAATCACAGAGTGGGTTCAAGATTGTTCCAAGCATCTATCGTTCATTTGGAACCTGGGGCTATGCAGGGCATGTTCTTTTCATGTGATCCCCAAAGTGCAAGAAAGTAAGACCAACTGTACAAGAACGTTTGAAGTGTCTGCTTATGTCACATTCACTGACCTCCCAAGAGTCAGAGCTAATTGCATGGACAAGCCCAGGGTCAGATGGTCCACACTCACAGTACATTTCCCCCACCTTGATAAGGCAAGGGCATGTGTGTATATAACCATTAGAGAGGAGTGAGAATTGGAACCAGTAGCTTGTTCTCCCACAGGGGGATTGATATTTCCTTTTTTTTTTTTTTTTTTTTAATTTTCTTTTTTTTTGAATTTTATTTATTTTTTTATACAGCAGGTTCTTATGGTATTTCCTTTAAATTTCTTCTTATACTTCTCTATATACCAATGTTTTATTCTAAGCAAATGCCGGAATAAAAAATATTTTAAAAATATTAGAGACATAGAGATCAATGGAATAGAATTGAGAGTCCAGAAATAAGCCCTCACATTAGTTGTCAACTGATTTTTTTGACAAAGTTGCCAAGATGATTCAGTGGGGGAGAAAATCAGTTTTTTCCGTAAGTGATGCATATACACATGCAAAAGAATGATATTCAACCCTTACCTCACACCATATACAAAAATAAACTCTACAGGGACCAAAGACCTAACAGTGAGCTAAACCTATAAAATTCTTAGAAGAAGACGTACATATAAATCTTTGTGACCTTGGATGAGGCCGTGGTTCCTTAAATATGACGCAGAAGCATAGGCAGTGAAAGGAAAGATAAATTAAACTTCACCCAAATTAGAAGCTTTTGTGCTACAGAGGACACCAGCAATAGTAATACCATTTGCAGCAACATGGATGGACCTAGAGATTATCATACTAAATGAAGTAAGTCAGAGAAAGACAAATACCATCTGATATCACTTATGTGTGGAATCTAAAAACATAATACAAGTGAACTTATTTACAGAACAGAAACAGACTCACAGACATAGAAAACAAATTCGTGGTTACCAAAGGCGGTGGTGAGGAGAGATAAATTAAGAGCTTGGGATGAATAGGTACACACTACTTTATAGAAAATAGGTAAACAACAAGGTCTTACTGTATAGCACAGGAAACTATATTTAATATCTTGTAATAACCTATAATGGAAAAGAATCTGAAAAAGAATATATCTATGAATCACTTTGCTGTATACCAGAAACTAACACAACATAGTAAAGCAAGTATATTTGAATTAAAAAATAAAAACAAAGCACACGAGCAAGAAAGTGAAAAGGCAACCCACAGAATAGGAAAAAATATTTGCAAATCAAATACCTGATAAGGGGCTTGTATCTACAAAAAAAAAAAATATATTACAAGTCAACAGTGAAAAGAGAAATAACCCAATTAAAAAATAGGTGAAGGATTTGAATAGAAATGTCTTCAAAATAGGTACCAATAGCCAATATGCACATGAAAAGCTGCTTGACATCATTATCCATCAGGAAAAAAAATGCAACTCAAGAGCACAGTGAAATACCTCTTCACACCCACTAGGATGGCTAAAATAAAAAAGATAGACAATAATAGCATTGGTGAGGATGTGTAGAAATTGGAACCCTCACAGACTGTTGGTGGGAATGTAAAATGGTGCAGTCACTTCAAAAAACAGTCTGGTAATTTCTCAAAACAGTCTGGTAATTTCTCAAAAAAGTTAAACATAGAGTTGCTATATGACCCAGCAATTCCACTCTTTGGCAAATACTCCAAAGAATTGAAAACATACATCCACACGGAAATTTATATGTGACTGTTCATAGCAGAATTATTCATAACAGCCAAAAAGTGAAGCAACACAAATGCCCATAGCTGATGAGTGGGTTAAGAATATGTGGAATTTATGTTAACGCATGTATGTGGAACCTAGAAAAATGGTACAGATGAACCGCTCTGCAGGGCAGAAATTGAGACACAGATGTAGAGAACAAACGTATGGACACCAAGCAGGGAAAGCGGCGGGGTGGTGGTGGTGGTGGTGTGATGAATTGGGTGATTGGGATTGACATGTATGCACTGATGTGTATAAAATTGATGACTAATAAGAACCTGCTGTATAAAAAATAAAATTCAAAAATTCAAAAAAAAATCCAGTTCACAAAACACCATATATTGCATAATTCCACTTACATTTAATGTTTGGAATAGGTACATCTATGGAGATAGAAAGTGGATTAGTGTTTTCCTAGGGCTGGATGGGGAACTTGGGCAGAATGGGAAGTGACTGCTAAAGGGTTCGAGGTTTCTTTTGAGGTAATGAAAGTGTTCTAAAATTGATTACAGTGGCAACTGCCTACTCTGTGACTATACTAAAAACCATAGATGTATTTTATGACATGTGAATTATGTCTCAATAAAACTGTTATTAAAAAAATAGAAAGATGGACTAACGGTTTAAATAGAATCCCAGGTGTTATTAGAACAATTCCAGTGTAAAATCTATCTGGATTTACCGTGTACAGCTAAAGTTAAAAGCATGTGTTTTTTCAGTAAGGAATCTCAGTAACCTAAGCTTTTTCAGTTCTTTACTCAGTGATCAGTTTTATTTTACTCTTTTATTTTTTCCAGTTTTATTGAGATCTAATCGACATGTAACATTGTATAAGTTTAAGGTGAACAACATAAGGATTTGATATAAGCATATAGTGTGAAATGAGTTTGCAGGGGCCAGCTCTTTGGTCTCAAAGGCAGATGCAGGAAATGAACTAGAATGTAAAAAAACTAAAAATTAAACTTACTTTACTAATGTAAATTAGTGTTCCCTTTTAGTCTAGAAGGAACCTCCTATGTGTTTGGGACTGTCCATTGCTTTACACACATTCCTATAAACCTATTTTACATATATATAAACTGAGGCTCAGAGAAGTTACTTAGCACAGCTTCTTTATGGTGCTTTCCAAAGTCACAATGCCCAGGACGGCAAAACCTTATATAATTGCCATAATTATTTTAAAAGGAACAGTAGAACAAGTACTTAACTGGGACTAAATATCTTATTTGGTGTTGGTGGGGAAGGAGGAGGAGATTCGTCTTGAGAAAGTTTTAATTATTTTAGGTTAAGTCTGATTTCCTATGGGAAGACCTCTCTGTCTCTACTGTCTTTACTTTGAGTGTATGTTCAATTGCTGCATTTACCTGTCAATTTTATTTTTATGCTGCACTGAATATTATGTTTATATCTCTTTCTACCACTAGATGTGAGGACAGGTGTTAATTTTATCTAGCTTGGTCTTGTCAGAATCCATCAGAGTATGCAGTCTTAAGGAAAGAAGAGGGGGTTTGTGTAATTACAATAGGGAATTCCATAGGAATTCCTATATTTAAAAGTAATAAATGCGATGGAGAACATCACAAGAAAGCTGGTTTAGACTCCTCTTTTTTTTTTTTTATTAATATTTATGTGTTTGTTTATTTTTGGCTGCGTTGGGTCTTCATTGCTGCGTGCGGGCTTTCTCTAGTTGGGGTAATCGGGGGCTACTCTTCGTTGAGGCCTGAGGGCTTCTCATTGTGGTAGCTTCTCTTGTTGCGGAGCACAGGCTCTACGGTCGTGGGCTTCAGTAGTTGTGGCGTGTGGGCTCAGTAGCTGTGGTGCACGGGCTTAGTTGCTCTGCAGCATGTGGGATCCTCCCGGATTGGGGATCGAACCTGTGTCCCTTGCATTTGCAGGCAGAGTCTTAACCACTGTGCCACCACTCTTGGTTCTGATCTGAGGCTGCTGCTAAGTCAGAATTTTGAAGGTGATTATTCTCAGTCTTTACCCTTGGGCCTCTGTTCTTTTAACTATTACTGAAGTCCCATCTTTTAAAACTAATGACCCAGTATGAAATTTCAGAACTGCTAAAATTGATTTGTCTATTTACTTACCTGTTTTAAATGTAAAATAAAATTGCATCTGTGTGGAAAATCCCCTAGCACCAATGAAAATTGCGATTCTACATTTGCTGAGAAATATCTTTATTTGTCCTCTGGGACATCTTAAACTTTAGTTGGCTTCTATTAAACTTTTATGAGAACAAAACGAGTGAATGACTTTTTCTTCAAACAGGTGCTTTTTGTTGTTTCAATGAAAGAAGGCACTCTTGAAACAGAACTTGTTCTTTTAAACAAATTACTCAGTGTGCCTTACAAAGGAAAAAAAAAAAAGAAAAGGGTGGGGGACAGGTTTGAGTAGATCACTACCACCACTACAAAACTGCAGAATATTAAAATTTGCTCATAATTATGTTTTTATTCTGCCTTTGTCTACATATTGCCTCAGATATCTCCAAGGGGCCTAACATGCTTTCATTATAAATTCATATCTTTATGCAAAGCATTAGTCTCCCTTCTCTGTCCTATTTTAGAATGCAAATGCTCCTGGGAGCAGTGATTAAGGAGGGCTTTTGCTAAAGGGTCCTGGAGTGAGGTGCTGGCAGGGGGAATGCAGAACTACGATCCGAAGGCTATCACCCTGCCACTTAATAGCTCTACCTCTGTTCAGCCTTGTGTTTTTACTTGAAATAAAACCACCTGCCTAAAGCCCAGAAAAGAAAAGAAAAGAAAAAAAAAAAAGGAGAAAGTATTCTGCATTAAGATCCATGAAGTGAATGTCCCAAGTTGAACAATCAGTTGGCTTGTAACTTAATAATCCTTGGTGTTCCTATGTCTTCCCATCCCCCAGTCACTAAAGCACACACTTGGGGTTGCAGTAGATTGATATATGGTCCCCAATAGATATCCACATCCTAATGCCCAGAGCCCATGAACACATCACCTTACATTGCAGATGTGAATAAGGTGAAGATCTTTGGATGGGAAAATGATCCTGGATTATCCGGGGGCGGCCCAATGTCATCACAAAGGTCTTGTAAGAAAGTGGCAGGAGGCTGAGAGAGGTAATAAAATATTACGCTGGTGGCTTTAAAGGTGGAAGGAGGGAACCTCTAGAAGTTGGAAAAGACCAATAATAATAATAATAATAGTAATTCTTCCCAAGTGTCTCCAGAAGGAATTCAGCCCTGTGGACCCATTTTAGACTTCTGACCTCCAGAACTGTGAGATACTAAATTTATGCACCAGACCCTTCTAGCCATTCTCCATGCTACAGCCAGACCCATCCGGTGAAAACACAAATGGGTTTATAGAAAGCCCTATGTAGAAAACCTTTAGTTTCTTTGTATTACCATTAAAAAGAAACCAAATGTCATCCTGTGAAGTGCCCCGCCCTGCATGATCTGGTCCCTGTCTGTTTTTCCAGCTTTATCAGAGGACAGTGGTGATTTTTGAGTCAGAATGTCTGAGTTTGGCTTCAGCTTGTACCACTTACTACCTGTGTGACCTTGGACAAGTTAACCTCTCTATGCTTCAGTTTCCTCTTTGGTAAAATACCTCATTGGCTGTTTGTGAGGATTAATGTGTTAATACAGCGCCTGGCCCTGTTCTAAGCACAATATAAATAGTTAGATAAACTTATCTTTATTGTGAGTATTGACGCATGTCATTGGTCATAGTGGACACTAAACAAACGTTTGATGGATGGATGGATGAAAAGAAGAAAGAAAACAGTGTTACATTCATAACTGCTATACATACACCATTACTTCTCTCTAGTTGGCAGAAATGAATCCGTTTCAGAGGAACACAACCAAAACTTAGATGAGTGAAGAGACAACTAGACATTTGGGAGCCAAATTTTGGCCACTTAGATATATAGACTGGAATCAAAGATCTGATTTCCTGTGAAGAAAGATGGAAGCTGTCCACTCTTGAGAGAATCTTTAACCAGCACTGAACTTATATTGCAACAAGCATTAGTGAGTTTTCAAATGTGCATTGATAACTGTTAAGACCTGAAGTTGGTATATATAATAAATATTGATACATGTTTCTAAACTGTTCTTATCTCAATTTATTGACATTTCTTTTTAATAATACATTGCCTTCTAACTGCAGAATCATACTCATGGCTGTGGTGTTTCCAGAGTATAGATACCTGCCGAACCCTAACAGTACTCTCTGTTCATAATGTTTACTTTTGGGTATATCCTTCCTTTAGGATTTCAGTGTGGTAAATCTCAGCTCCTTGGCAGGTAATGTTTATGTGTTATGTAATGTTATGTAATGTTATGTGTTATGTAATGTTATGTTTATGGTCCTTAGGATGGGTCTGTATTAAGAGATAATAGTAAACATCCTGTGTGGAGGACAGAGGACGTCTCTAGAGCTATGGTTAGCTTCACTACACTGGGGAGGAGCGTTGAGGGGCATTTTATCTACAGAGTTCTTCCCCCTTTAGTTTAATACCCTCCAAGTTCTTCGTTCTACTTTTATATGTCAGTGCTTTAAAAATTGAATCCATTTGAATAAGCATTCCTTGAGAGCCTTTAAACATATATTTTTAAAAAACTTCATGTTCTAGGTGTTTTTTTGCTAATATATAGAAAGACGGTATTTTGGTCAGGTTTATTAAGGTATAACTTACATACAGGAAAGTTGACCCTTTTTCGTGTACCTTTCTGTGTGTTTTGACAGAGACACACAGTCATGTGATTGCCATGATCACCAACATATAGAACCATTCCATCACCCCCCAAAATCCTCTCCTGCCCCTTTGTAGTACACCCCTCCCTCCGTCTCCAGTCCCCGGCAACAACTGATCTGCTTTCTGCCTCTATAGTTTTGCCTTTTACAGGATGTCGTATAAGTAGAATCATTCTGAGTGTAGCCTCCTGAGTCTGGCTTTCTTGATTGGAGTTTTAGACGTGTTGTGTGGACCAGCAGTTAACTCTTTTGTATTGCTGAGTAATATTTCTTTGTGTGGATCGACCACAGTTTACTTACCCATTCATCTGTTGGAGGAGAGTTGGCTTATTTCCAGGCTTGAATGATTATTGATAAAGCTACTGTAGCCATTCACATACATTTTTTTTAGTATGAACATAAGTTTTTATTTCTCTCAGGTAAATATCTAGGAACAGGATTGCTGGGTTGTATGGTGGGTAGTATATACATAACTTTACCAGAAATCATCAAACTGTTTTCCAAAGTGACTGCAGCACTTTGTATTCTCACCAACAATGTATGAGAGTTCCAGGTGGTCCGCATCCTCATCAGCACTTGATATTACCAGGGTTTTTTTTGTTTGTTTCTTTTTGATTAAAATGTTCTATAGGTATGTAATGACATCTCACTGTGGTTTTAATTTGCATTTCCCTAATACATGCTGATGTTGAATTACTTTACCTATGCTTGGTTACCAACCATATAGCTTCTTTTATTCTATTTATTTCTACATTATACTATATATCTATATATATATATACTTTAGCTACTCTTAAAATTCGAATTTAGAACTATTTGCTGCTACTGTATAAAAATACAAATAATTTTTATTTATTAACCTTGAATCCTAAGACCTTGCTAAGTTCACTTACTAGTTCTAGTAGTTCTGTCAATTCCTATGATTTCCATGTAAATTATTATGTCATCTGAAAACAAAGACAATTTCGCTTCCTTCTCAGTTATATCTTTTATTTCTTTGCCTTGCCTTATGTTAACGGCTTGAACTGTGGTAAAATGTTGAAAAGAGGTATGGAGAATGGGCATTCTTGTTCCTGATATTAGGGAGAAAGTAGCCAATATTTTACCATTAAGTATGATATTAGCTGCTCATTTTTCAGAGATACCCTTTGCCAGATTGTGGAAGTCTTCTTAATTTTTGGAGTTTTTATCATGAATGTGTGTTGAATTTTAAGTGCTTTTGATGCTGGAAACTCGGCCTCTGTGCACTGGTGCCGAATCAAATCTCAGAGACAGAGTTTTGGGTAAAGTAGAAAAGAATAGCTTTATTGCTTTGCCAGGCAAAGGGGGACACAGCGGGCTTGTGCCCTTCAAAAACTAAGTCCCAACCGGGGAGGATTTGGTGAGGAGTTTAACAGCAATGGTTCAAGCGTGGAGTTGCTGATAAGGATCAGGGTGTGTGCAGGGCCTGCACTCTAGCCTCAGGTGATCTCCTAATGAGCTTCTCCTGTTCCTTTAATCTGGCCTCATATGGTCTCATGATGAGCTTCTCTGCAATGAAAAATGCTAACATCTTCCATTTGTTGGGGGGGGGGGGTTAGTTCTGTAAAAGAGCTCAAAGATATTGTTATGTGTATCGCTTGAGGCAGAACCAGGACCCTGCCCCAAGGCTGCACTAATGTTTCTTGATTGCTCCTCCCTTGTCTCTGCATCCCCTCCCTTCCCTGATTAGCAAGTGTTTGAAAGGCTTCTGTGCCCAGGAGCCCCACAAGGTCCTGCTAGGTTTCATCTTGTCTGCATCTATTGGGATGATCATATAGTTTTTATTTTTTAGCCTGTAATATGGTGAGTAACATTGATTGGTTTTTAAATGTTAAATCCACCTTGCATTCCTGGAATAAACCCAACTTGATCCACCTGGCTGGATTCAATTTGCTAAGATTTTATTAGAGGTATTTCTTTCCGTGTACATGTGGATGGTGAACTGTAAATTCTTTTTTGGGTAATATCTATTTCAGTTTTGTTATCAGTGCTATGCTGGCCTCACATGAGAGAAAGAGTGTTCCCTCCTCTATTTTCTGAGCAAAAACTGTTCACAATTGGTGTTATTTCTCCCTTAAGTAGTTGATAAATTTGACCACTGAAACTATCTGGGCCTGGAGTTATCTTTGTGGGAAGTTTGTTGAACAAAATTTGATTTCTTTAATAGTAAAGGGCTATTCAGACTTAAAAGTTCGATCCTGTTTCAGTTTTGATAAGTTGTATTTTTCAAAGAATTTGTCCATTTCATCTATAATATCAAATTGGTTGGCATACAATTGTCCATAATGTCTCCTATGTCTCCTATTATCTTGTTAATGTCCATATGTCTTCAGTGATGGGCTCTTTTTTTTTTTTTTTTTTTTTTTACTTGTAAGCATGGTTCTTTTTTTTTAAAATTTAATTAATTAATTTATTTATTTTTGTCTGTGTTGGGTCTTCGTTGTTGTGCGCAGGCTTTCTCTAGTTGTGGCTAGCGGGGGCTACTCTTCGTTGCCATGTGTGGGCCTCTCATTGCGGTGGCTTGTTTTGTTGCAGAGCGCGAGCTCTAGGCACGCGGGCTTCAGTAGTTGTGGCTGACGGGCTCTAGAGCGCAGGCTCAGCAGTTGTGGTGCATGGGCTTAGTTGCTCTGCGGCATGTGGGCATATGGGATCTTCCCAGACCAGGGCTCAAACTCACGTCTCCTGCATTGGCAGGTGGATTCTTATCCAGTGTGCCACCAGGGAAGTCCCCATTGATGGTATCTTTTACATTAAATGCTCTCTGTATTTTTTTCTTGGCCAGCTTAGTTAGGAGACGTATACATATGTATTTTCATTACTGTGTTAAGAAGTTGGATTGAATCAATGCTTTGTCTCTGAATGGCAACTTGGAAGGCTAGTCATATGTGCCTCAAAATGGAACACTTAACCCCTCTGAAGATAAGAGGTCTCATCAAGGGAAGCCACAGAAATACCACAGCATATGAATTTTTCTAGGACAATTTTAGGGACATTAAAGTTAAAGCAAAAAGACTACACTTACAATATTAAAACGACATTATACGATGCAGATTTTAGTTATTTTTTAGGTTATTGGAAAATTTCTTGGAAGTTTCCCATGTTAAGAATTTAGGGCTGTCCTCCCACTGTTTGGCCACTTTCTTCATTCTTCTCTGCCCTCCGAAAAACAAAAGCACTGAATCAAATCCAAGTTCTTCACTCTACAGCTGCAAAAGTCTCCAGACCGTGAAAGCCAACGGTTACAAAAATCAGATGGGAAAATAAAATATGCCCAGTAATTTCAGCGGACCGGAGGCTTTTGATTTAAAACGAATGTCTCTCGAACCCTCTGCCTAGGTCTTGTCGAGGTACGTGTATTTTAAAAAATGTGTTCTTACTTCTGGGCAGAGATTAGGGTATAGAATAGTAACATGAGTCAAGTGCGAACCGGGGAGCAGGCAAGAATAACAAGTTCACATTTACTGAGCACTTCCTCTTTACTAGGGAATAACATGACATTTAAGCCTGGCAAGCCCCTGAGAGAGGTTCTAGTGATCGTCTCATCTTACAGAGGAAGCCGGTGTCACTCGACCAAGGTCACACAGGTATGCAGTGCAGATGGGCGCCTAACTACCTCAGGGCCAGAGAGAGGCGCGGTGAGATGTAATTAAAACAAACGTACAGCCCCTGGTCCTTCGGGTCCCCCCCCCCCAGGAGCAACGACTGGCTGCGCAGCCCTGGGAAGAGCTAGGGAACCGCAGTCCAGCGAGCGGCTTCCCGCGGGGAGGTGGGAGGGCCGGGGAGAGCCTGCCCGGGCCCCGCCCACGCCCTGCTGCGACTTCCCATTCGCCGTCGACCGGCGCGCGTCAGTGACGTCCCCTCGCCTGCCGCCGGGAAGTGCGCGCGGCGATGACGGCGCAGCGGGGCCGGTGAGCGGGCGCGCGGGGTACCTGCGGGTGCGCGCCTCTGGAGGGGGGGGAGCGGCGGCGACGACGCGAGATGCCGGAGGGCTCTCGCGCGGGCCCGGTCTTGGGGAAGGCGGGTGCCGGGGGCGGTGAGAGGCCTCTTCCGGACTAGGGGACGGAGCCCGACGTTGAGGTCGCGGGGCCGCGTGTCCGCCACGTCTCGCCTACCGCGGGCTGATTCATCGGGCTTCCCCTGGGCGCTTTCCCTTCCTCGCGGCCGGGCCCCTGAGGGTCTCCCTTTTCTGTCCAGCACCTGTCGTGGGAGGGGCGGGACACGCCGTTTCAGGACCTGGGTCCCCCCCCCCCCCCCGGGGTTTTCTGAGTTGAATCGGAGGTGGAAGGAAGCGCGGTGTTTGTCCTCCCCAGTGGTCTGGATGAGGGGAGCTCGCCCCCTGGTGGGAAGCGCCGCTCTTTGAAACCTGCTTTCCAAGTAAAGGAATGGTTCTTCTCTAGTGGTTTCCGTCAGGGGTCACTTGAGCTCTGTTGTTGCCGCCTCACGGAGGCCCACCTTATGTGGAAAGCGGGGTGGGAGGACGGAGGACGGAGGGTGGGATGTGGGTGGGTGGGATTCAGGCGACGTGATGGGAGGGGCGGATGGGGAACGAGGAAGCGGGCAGCAAGGGCCGCTCATGGGGAAATACCTTATTTTACAGTGCCTAGGAAATATCCCTGGGTCATAAGTCTCAGGTGCGTGTGGGCAAGTATGTGACCGTGCCTTGTTCTGGAGGAGACCAAGTATTCCTGCAAGTCTTTGAGTTACGTTTTAGGGAACCACTGTTCTCGGCAGCCCTGTACCCCTCACGCTCTAAACCACCTCCCGGAAGAGCACCCTAACAGTAAAATAAATATGCGGGTGTAGTATCAGTAGTATGTCCTTCATGAGTGCAAAACCAGATAACGACAAGCGTAGATCCAGCTGTAATTCTCCCTCCCATTGTCGCTTTTTTCAGTTTTTCCTCTGAACAGGAGATGAATGTCTCTCTCTGTTGATAAGTAAAATCGCGGACTATCCCTTTGTTGTCCTTCACCCGGAAGTTTCATCGTTGGGCATGCTTGCTTGTCTTGTAGGTGCGTGGTTGGTGACTTTCTCTCCAGATGCTAAGGTGCCTGGATCCCTGGCGCAGGCAGTTGCTGAGCTGCAGCTGGAGTAGACTGTGCCTTCTGAAGCACTCTCTGTTTACAATGAAGTTGCAATCTCCAGAGTTCCAGTCACTTTTCACAGAAGGCTTGAAGAGTCTGACAGGTGAGAGATTAGGATGCCTCTTCTTGCTTTGGAAGCCTGTAAAAATGGAGAGGCAGAGGGTTAACGTTTTTTAGCCAACATTCATGGTTTTTTGTTGTTGTTAAGCTAATGAAAGCAGGGTTTCCCATGGGTAATCCAAAACTATAGCCAAATCATGAGAAGAGGCAAATAATGATTGCAGTTAAAATGCATGGCTTTTTTGTGTGTCACCCCAGGTACTTTATATGCATCACAGAATTGGGCCTGCTAACTTAAGGAGTAGGTACTTTTTCTCTTGTTTTATGGTTGAAGAAACAGAGGCTTAGGAATGTGAAATGCTTTTCCAACGTTTTTATAGCTAATAACTGGAGAGCTGGGTTTTGAACTTGTGCAGTCTGGTTTGAGAACGCAGCTTGTAACCACTAAGCTATATTTCCGCCCCAGGTATAAGTGCTTTGTGAAACAACTGAAGGTAGAAGGAAGTGGGAGTTACGTCCATTTGTGCACATGCAAAACTTATCTGGAAGGAACACAGGAAACAACTTGAGCTAAGTGCCGGATTACAGCAGCTTCATCTTGCTTGCCGCAGTTCTGTCATTTCTTATGTTGGTTCTCAGTATCAGCTACTGCTGTTGCAGTGCACACAGCTGCATTTCAAAGCCTATGGTATCTTAGTCACGCCTTCAGAAATATATTAAGGTGTAGGGATGTAGAAACATGACCTTAGCTGTTGGTTTGCCACCCTGGCTGTCCATTAGATTCACCTGGGGAGCTTTTTATAACATACAGGTGCTGGTGTCCCACTCCTGCCCTACTGAACTGGAATCGGAATCTCTAGGGAGCATGGGCATTTATAAATTTTGATGAAAACTCTACCCTCTTAATTCTCATGACCAGAAGGTGGAGGAACCATTGCTTTAAAATGACTTTCCTTGCATTAGCTTATTGACAAAGCTACTTTCCTATTCTTGAAATAAGGTGATTTTTTTAGGTGTATGTCAGAGGTAAATGGTACAGAACTTGTTGATTTTTGTAGGTTCTTCACATAGTGTTGAAGTGGAGGGCCTAAAGCAGGTGCTTTGCTGTGAGTTTTAATTAGAGTGAAAAATGCTAGAAACTCACTGGCCCACAGAAGTGAGTCACATATGCTACATAAACTTTTCTGGTAACCGCATTAAAAAAATAGAGAAATGGGTGAAATGAATTTTAATAACGATTTTTAGTACATCAACTTATTTAATTCAGTATATCTAAGATACCATCATTTTAATGTCAAATTTGTGTAAAAATTATGAGTGAGATAATTCCTACTCTTGCTTGTAAATCTTTGAATTCTGGTCCTTAGCATGTACCGACCGTCTTGATTCAGACTCGCCGCATTTCATAGTGCTCAAGAACCACGTGTGGCTACTGTTCATGTGGCTCACGTCTAGAAGCTCCAACTTTGAGTTGAATTCTAGCTTGTTCTTTCTTTACATGCCTTTCCCAGCTCCCACTCTTCCCGTCTTCCATTGTAAGGGCCAAATGATTAGATGTAGGGAGTTAACTCTTGGGGGCCTATCTCAGATCCTTCTGCATTTTTCTTTTGGAAACAAGGCTGTGGATATTGATTACTGTAGGTCCTTGAACATTTTTTATTTTAACAGTTGCATTTGGCTTACTAACCCTGACTTCAAGAGCTGAGTTTTCTCCACCTTGAGAGGTCAAGTCCTAAGGAAGTTAGAGACGGAATAGTATGGTAAGAGAGTGGTAGTATTTGCCCAATGGTCTGGTCCTTGAAAGACTGGCAAATGGGAGCATGGGCATCTTCTAAGATTGCGTTTTTCTAGGTTATAGTGGAACTGGCAAGAATGGAATCTTTTAGTGCAGTGCCCAATGGTTAGAAAATCAACTAATTAGTTTTATTTGATCTTTGCTACTTTCTAAAGACTTGAGTATCCTGGTAAAATATAATGTTCTGTATGAAAACAATGCACAAAAACACACAAAGGAAAAAACAGATGGCTGTTGCACGGTGATGCTGTGCAGTTTCATACGGTACCAGTTCTTGAATCCTGATAGCTGTTTTGCCAACTGTAAAGTTAGTTCCCAGCGTGCAAGAATTTGGGAGGTTAGGACAGTGTATTATGCTCATACAGCGTTTTATAATGTCAGTTTATGTCATGTAATTTATGTTTCCTTTTGCTTAAGGACAGCCATATAATACCAGTGGCGTATAAAATTATTTATTCATTGTATACATGAGACTGAAGTTCCAAACCTAGTGCTTTTTGCATAAGTTACATGGTTAGTGGACGAGCCAGGGTTGCTGGGAGATGGTGCTCCGTGGTTAGCTGTCCGCTGCTTAGGTATGTGATGTCACCAAGTCGTATTAACATTTGGGACAATTGGAGTAGCTGATCACTCTTGAAGTTTGGGAGTTCCTAGAAATGCTGAGGAACAGATAGTTTCTTTTCTGGTAGTAACGGTTGTGCTGTGTAGTGGTCTTTTTACTAACACTTCCTGCCCGCGCTCCATCCCTACAGCCTCCAACACTCAAAACTCACAATTGTAAAGTGAAGCAGTTAATGAGAATTTGACTGAAAGTTAAAATAAAATTTAGAAGATAGAGGACAATTATAAGTTTTCTGACAAATTAATGTCATGGTCTTTAGGTTGCTCTTCAGACTGATTAATAATAGCCTGCTATCAGATGTGGCAGCTGACACAAATTAAGACCATTTGGAATGATGAGACCCTGCGTTTCATGAGTCTTAAGCTTGAGTGTACATTAACTTTAGTTGTATGAGGTGTTATGTTCACTTGAGTATGCATGTAGTTTACAGAGTTTGTTGGAGTGTGGAATGTGTCCTTGTTTCTGTAAGATTGAAGGTGTCAGTAACTGAGGGGAAAAAGGAGCCTCTTTAAGCTGGATAATCCTTACTGTTTTGGGTCAATATAAAATCATGCCTTTCTTGCAGTTTTTGTGACTGCTGTTTCACACAGGCACGTACATATGCCTTTATGTGCCATTCTCATTTATATCAAAATGTTAGAATTGTGAGAATTTTTGGACATAGTTACCCATTTCCATAGGGCTAATCAAAATGATGAATAGATTACTTCGAGTTCTGGAACATTTTTTTCTGTAATGTAGTTAATACACTGGATGACTTTGAACTTACAGTTTTATTTTAGTAGAGGCAGCTTGAGAATCTCAAAACAGTGGTTATCTTTGTGTTCAGCCTTGACCTTCATCCTCTTAAAGTAGGTTCAAATGAAAGTAAAACTTGCCCATTTTTTGCATTCCAACAGTTTCTTATGTACTCTCAAGTTGAAGGAAGAAAATCTTTTTAAAAAGTACACTTTTCAGTGCAGCGACCCTTTTTTTTTCCTTTTCTTTCTTTTTCTTAAGCTTGTGTGTCACACTTCAGTTCCATCGTGAGCCAGTTTGGTATAAAGTTGAGTGAGATAGGTTTTCTACCCTGAGAAGTGGGGAGACAAAGACATAAACAGGTAATTTTCATGTAATTAAAGATAGGCTGCTCTCGTAGCTTAGGTGGAATTCACTTTACTCCACCACGAGGAGAGACTTCCTAAACTGAATTGCAGGAGTTGAGTAAGGGTGAGCTGGGTCAGTGTGTGTTCCCCACTGTGTGACCGGTTAGTGGGTCATAAAGTCAGCTTAGTGGTCATGACCAGCCTTGAAAAATAGAGGAAAAGAGATAAAGAATGGAATAGATTAGATTGCATGGTATGTATAGTAAGGGTAAGTACTATTTCATGAAACTCTTGTTTACCTTACCTCTCTAAGTCTCAGAAAAGCTTTGGACTAACAGATGATTTTTATATTTTATTTTAAGGGGCCATGGACCCCATTTTAAGGACTCATTGGGACTTGAATGGAAATGTGGAGTTAAAGGAGTTTGCACACTTGCTCTGGGAGGGGGCTCACGGAAGTGGTAACCCTGTGGGAGAGCCTTTAGTTAAGGCAAGAAGGTAGAGGGAGGGAACCATTGTTATTTTTTCGCAGATCATTTTAGGGCGTCTCCAGAGGTCTGCAGCTGGAAGGTCTGGGAAGCACGGGTGGGGGAGGAGGATGGCGGAGAGCACAGAGGCTGGCGTGGGGGTGGAGGGTGGCGCTTTGCGCTGTGGTCAGTGCGGCTAGAGCTCTGACGCGCTTAGCCAAACGCTCGGGTCAGCGCCCTCCTGCCGCAGACCAGCAGGAGCACCCCTCGCCGAGGCGGGGCGCCCTGACCATGCGGAACCTTGGGGCACCTTGGGGCCTCTGCGTAACAGGGCTGTAGAAAGGACGTCTTGTAGGATTTGAGCTTGAATCACGTGTTTTGGGGGCAAGTGGAAGAAGCGGGGCTTTGCTGTGCATCAGGTGGTGTCAGGAAGCAGGGGTTAACCTGTGATTGTCTTAATAATTCTTACCTGGAAGGTGGGAACACAGTGTGAGGCTAACGCTGACTGGGAACTAGGAGTATCACACGTATGAACTGTTACAGGGTGCTGTCTGGACAGTGTTTGTGTCTCATCTGTGTTCAGACATGATGACAGGTTGTCTTGATCCTGGTCGCAGCGTGGCCTTGTCTGCTGTGGATGTCCTCTGCCACGGTGACGTTCACAGGAGGACACCTGGGCCTCATGTGCATGTCCAGCTCACAGCAACACCAAGGCTTGTGTGGTGGTGGTGTCAGGCCGGGTCCTGGACGTCATGCTCACTGGGTCCCTGTGGTGTCCCTGAGTCACATGGGTGGTTGTGGTGGACTCGGCCTTGTCCTCTGCCTGCTTTGGGTGTCCTGGACTCAGGTCCTCACGGTGGCCCCAGTGTCATATGGCTTCTCCATAGAAGAGCTCTGAGCTGGTTTCAAACATCAGATGTCGGTTGTTTCTTGAAGGGTTCTCAGCTATAACGTTTATCGTGTGTGGTGTGATAGACTAATGTTTGACGGCTTCCTGCATGAATATGTTGTCTCAGCATAATACACAGAGAGAAATATGTGCAAGAACACTGCACATTTCTGAAGTATGCACATAAACCCGGAGAGAGAAAGCGGAATTATTCACTTTACTTTTTAGTAGTAATTCACATTTACATTGATGACCTTGAAGCACTGTGGAATTCTAAATGATCTTCCGAATTAACCTAAAAGAAATTCTGCACATTCCCTGCTTCTCATGGTTGTTAGAGGCATTCCGCTGTAGGCAGGTCGCTTCGTTGCTGTGGGCCTTGTTCTCCTAATTTTTATGTAAAAAGGCTGAGTTCAATAATCTCTGCTATCCCAAGTAGATGGGAAAACTTGTACTTCTGTGCTTAAAAGAAACACACTGAAACAGAAAACGTTCTTTTTCACCTCAGAATTATTCATCAAAGAAAATCATGAGTTAAGAATAGCAGGAGGAGCAGTGAGGGATTTATTAAGTGGAGTAAAGCCACAGGATGTGGATTTTGCTACCACTGCTACCCCTGCTCAAATGAAGGAGCTGTTTCAGTCGGTCGGCGTTCGTATGATCAACAACAAAGGAGAAAAGCACGGGACGATCACTGCCAGGGTGAGTGAAAAGTTTGACAGGAACTGCATTGCCTTTTTTGGTAAGTTAAAGAATTGTTATAGATCATTTCTAGTTTTTAAAAAGCAAATAACAAAAAGCCTAGTTAAAAAAAAAAGTCAGTCTCCTCTACCCCCTATTAAATCCTGCATCCTCCTTTGTTGAAGGCCCTTTTATTTTTATAGTAGTTACTTTTTCCCTCCACATTTCTAAAAAAGACCTTTCTACGCTCCAGTGTTTCATTTTCGTTTTTAATTTCCAGTCTTAAGATGTTGCTCATTGAGGTCCTGCAGGGAAGATGATTGGGCCTTCTTATCACACCCTCCTCAACAGCAAGCACATACGATGCTCCTTCCCTCATCGTCTCAGTACATATGTGCCATAATTTTTGGTTAAATAAGTGCGTAACTGTTGTTTGTGGCTGGAGCGTGCAGTGTGTCTCGACTGCATTCCTCGTGTTCCGTGCTTTGGGTTTTCCCTGCAGTTAACGGCGTAGTTCTGTGACACAGCTCTCGGGTGCTGCTCATTCATTCATCCTGTGCTGTGCAGTTCCTCCCGGTGGCTTTCACCACGTCAAGTTTCAGTCCCTGTTTCTGGAGCCAGCTCACCCGCTGCAGTCTGTCTTCTCCCATCTGTGCATCCTAGGCCGGCTCCCCACTCTCATCCTGGCGTTTCCCCGCACCAGATCTTGGGAGCTTCCTTGGCCTCTTACTTATCAGACCTCCTGGTTCCTGATCCCGTGGTAGTCTTTCCTGGATTATGCCCTCATTTTGGTAACCTGAGAGAGCTTTACATGTGTGAAATGTTTTTATTTTACCTTCACACTGATCTGATAGTTTGGTTGGCTGCGGAATTCAAGGCTGGGAATTATTTTCAGGCAGAAATGTAAAGGCTTTGTTTCTCTGCCTTCCCGTGCTGCCACTGAGAAGTCTGAGCTCATTCAGATCTCTCCTTTGTTTGACACCTGATTATTATTATTTTTTCCCCCTCTTGGAAGCCTTTCTGATCTCTTTATCTCTGGTGTTTTTAATTTCAAGATGACGTGCCTTGGCTCGGACTTATTTTTTCATTCATTGTGTAGGGCACTTAGAGCCCCCTTGTGTTCCCCTCCTGATGTCATCCCCTTTGTTAAATGTCTTTCCCTTTGACAAATCCCGTGATGTTGGACGTTGGACCACGGGGACTGATCTCCTAGTTTTATCTTTTGTCTCTTATTTTATATTCTCATTTGTTTTATTTTACTTTCTCTGAGATTGCCTTAACTTGATCATCCAATTTTCCTATTGTATTGGCAACTTTTGCTGTCTTCTGAATTTTCAAGAGGTCTTTCTTACAGTATTTTTGAAAGCTTCCTGTTCTTGTTTCAGATGCAGTATCTTCTCTTATTTCCCTTAGGGCATCAATTATAGGTACTTCGACAATGTCTTTATTTCCTCTGAGCTTGTTCTGTCTTTGCTGTTGGCTTTCCTTCGGTGTGGGTATTTTTCGGTCTCTCTTTATGTTTGGGTGATCTAGTGTGTGCAGAATGACCTGAGCACTTTACTGTAGTTCTGTGTGGGAAGCGTCAGCCAGTTAGTTATGGGACCACCACTGTCAATATCAGGAGGACTTTTCATTAGGAGACGTCAGAGGAATCCTCCAGTGTTACCCAGGTTAGAATAAGCCTGCTTGTTAGCATTTTGAAAACCAAGTGGGGAAAGGGATAGGGGTCATGTTGGTTTTTCTTCATGTTATTTTCATTGTGGTGCATCACTCCCATGGTCATGTGTCTGGTGCCCCAAGTTCTGATTATTTTGGGGTCAGCCTTTCTGGTTAATCTCTGTTTCTCTGCTTGGGTGAGGGAGGCACTCTGGAGGTCTAATTGTTTCTTACACGGATTTTCAACAGTCTTCATATTTCATACCCTTTTCTTTGGGATAACTTGTGCCTCAAATTCCTGATTCTGAAATTCTGTAGTGAGAACTAGTTTGTTTGTAGAGAAGAATATGTATGAGGTTGAGAGAAATTCTAGAACAGACTTTTACGGATCATTAATGACTTTCAGTTCCTAATGAAGAGATTCCAAACTCCTGCTTGGCATGTAGCACCCTTTGCTGTCTTCCCCTACATGCTGATATGCTATTTGTCCAGTGTGCTTTCTCTTACACGTATCCCTCTTCCTCTCCATTGTGCCTTTGGTCATCTTTTCTCTTCATCTGAATGTTCTTCTTCCCACATCTGCATGTACATATCCTACTTATTTTTCAAGGCTAAGACCACATGTCCCTCTAACATGAGGCTACCCAACTTTTCCCAGCTGGAGGTAATCTCTCTTCCCAAGATACATGTGGCACTGTATTTTAACCTCATTGATGATTACCAGTAAAGGAGCTGCAGGATGTGGTACCTGTATTTCTTCCTCTGTCAGTCGTTTGCTCAGTGGTGTATATTCTGTAAATTGATATTCAGCTCTTTGCAAACTGGAGCTGTTAAAAAATATTTCAAAGAGTAGCCTGGTTTGAAATTGAAGAACCAGAATATACTATTTTTAAGGGCTCTTCCCTTCTGCCACATGCTTTGTCAGACATGCCATTTTTGTATGTCAGACTCATCTTTTTTAATTAAGATGGGTTTATTATTTCTTAAAAATTATTCTTTGGATCTATCTTTGAATACTGTGGGTGTCTTCCTGTCTCAAGGTATATGTGCACTAGTTGACTGTAAAAAGAAAGAAGATACCTGTCAGGACTAACATGTTTTTTTCAATTCATCCAGTGATACTAAAAACGAATTTTAAAAAAACATATATTTACTTCCAGCTTCATGAAGAAAATTTTGAAATTACTACATTACGGATTGACGTTGCCACTGATGGAAGACATGCTGAGGTCGAATTCACAACTGACTGGCAGAAAGATGCTGAACGCAGAGATCTCACTATAAATTCTATGTTTTTAGGTAATATATGTAGATAATGTTTTAATTCAGTCAATCCGAATGCCTTCATTTTGAGTGAAACCTGCATCCTGGAAATGTTCCCCAGCTTGAGGGGTTGCATTAGTTTCTTCTAAGAGACGGCCTGTTGGTTAAAGATGACCCTGGAGCCAAGATCCCTGGGTTCCTCGGACTCCATCATTCTCTCGCTGTAAAATGAGGAAGGTGATATTAGCTTCCTTTGCAGGGTTGTTGTGAGGATTAAAGGAGCTGGTCATGGCGAATCCCTGGCACAGTGCCTGGCACCTTATGAATCGCATCTAAAAATGTTAGGTTTCGGGTCAGAAACGCGCACACGGACACACACACGCCGTGCCCCTTCTCCCCTGTCGTTGCTGTACGCACACTCCACCCTCTCCTCTCTGCCGGAGCCGGTGGTGCACTTGGTCGGTGACGTCACCTCTTCCGCTGCCCGTCGCTCCGTGTGCCGAGCGCCGCTTCACCGTCTTCTGTAGCGTCGCGTTTCAGGAACTGTCTGTGCTCCGTCAGAGTTGGCGTGTGAGAGGGAACCTGTTTATCATCTCAGCTTAACTTGTTCATGAAAGGAGTGGGAATCATAATGGGAGTAGATGTGAATTACGTTAGTGTTTTGGTGCACGATTGAAGCATTATTTTTTGTCCTTTAAATTTTAGACAAGCTCTTCAGGTTTAAATCTCTGGATTAGAAAAGAGAGATGGAGCGTCCACTCTTCGTAACCGACTTTGGGGCACGGTAACTGTGAAAGGATGAAGCAATGGGATCCACTTCGTGGGATGGGGAAGGGGGCTGTAGGCCCAGATGGGGTCTCTCGCTAATTACATTAATGCCAAATCACATTTCTACAGCACCTACTCGGTTCAAGGCGCATCAGTGCTCACCTGATACACTTTGGCTCATTTAATTCTCAGAAAAATTCCGTAAAGTGGGTATTAAACTCATTCGACAGATGAGGAAACAGACTCAGAGATGTTAAGTACTTGAGCTCAAGTCGTGGAGAGCCTTGATTGGTTTCCGAAGCCTGGGTGATTTATGACCAAAGGCAGCCCAGCTGGAGGCATGTTTTCTCTCCATTAGGGGGTGGAACTCCAGGTGTTAATTTCTTCTTACGTCGTTTTTATTTAAACTGCTCCAACTACTGCAGTGTATGAAAAACCTTACAACTAGCTTCTCATACGCACACATAACTAAAAGAGAGAAACTAATAGCCTTTTTCAAGAGACTATTTTATAAAAATAAAAGCTGTTCTTATTGGTACTACTGTTTTCTAACATTTGCTGAACCCTCATAACGTGCCAGCCAAATGTTCTAAGCCCATCACATAAATTTAATCTTCCCACCAACCCTATGAGTAGTTCCTGGTATTTAACTCACGATAATTTGCTCCAAGTCCCGCAGCTGGTAAATTGGAGAATTAGGATTCCAGCTGAAGCAGCCTGGCTCCAGAGGTCGCATCCTTAACCACCACATTATGCTCGGCAACACAGCTTTATTTCTCATTTTTATTCATCATGTTTTTTAAAAGGGTATTCAGAGCAAAACAAAGTACACGCCTGTGTATACTCAGTAATCCTTACCTTTAGCCCATTTTCCCATCCAGACTTTTTTCAAGCCTTATCAGATAAAGCATTCCTGGTTCTGGGGGTGAGGGTGACTTTGCTTTTCAAACCCTTATTTTCCGTTTTGTCACACTATGTTTTTTTCTTCCAAATTTGATCTTCTCTTTACTGAAAAAGATCTTATTATTTCCACATTCCCCAGGGAGTTAAGAGTCTCTTCATTAAGAGAAGTAACATGAAGAGACAGATATATACCACATTTATGTTCTACTTTGTAATCGTTATCTTTGTCTCTTTATGTAGTTTGTTTATTTTCATTTCCTGTTATATCTTTTTGAATCTGGAGCCTTATAAATTGGCTCTAAGTGTCAAAATGCCCTGTCAGCCAAAAGAGCTTGGCAAGTGTTAATTAAGCCTGAGTTTACCAGTGTTGTTGCCTTTGGGATAATCAAAGAGCATTCAGGTTCAAGAGAATTAAAATGACAAGTGGTTATCTTTTGTAGTAGTGGCAGTGCTTCCTTTCTATGATGCCACGAGGTGAAGTCTCTCTTAGGCTCACAGAGCTCCCAGTTTGGGTGGTTGAATGGTACCTGTGTCTTTGCTCAAAGTGTTTCTCTTTTTCCTTCTTAGTTCTCAGGGTGACCATCTGTCTCAGTTTGCCTAGGACTGAGCTAATTCCTGACATGCGATTTCCAGTTTTAAAATCAGGAAAGTCCTGGGATAACTGGGATGAATTGATCACTTTACTCATACCTGAGGTTTTATGTGCTTTATATTAAAATTGTTTTGTTAGGTTTTTTCATTTTGTTCAACATGTGAGAGAGCATATTGTGGTAGAAATTGGTTTACAACATTTTGAATGGATATTAGGTTCACATGGTTCAAAATTCACAAAGTTTAAAAGGCTGCTTGGTGAAGTGTCACCATCAGATTTACCGTCCTCTTGCTGACAGTGCAATAAGACTTGGATCCTTGCCAAGCTGATACAAATCTGGAAGACAGTATCTCATAAACTTGCATTTCTTATGACTAAGGTTGAAAATCTTCATTTTTAAAGAGGCTTTTTGTATTTCCTGTATATATTTTTAGCTCATTTTTCCATTTATGTGGTCTTTTTCTATTTAAGAGCTTTTTGTAGATTATCGAAATTAGTCATTTGTCTTTATGATACAGACCGAAATGTGTTTTTCCCAGTATGTCATCTGTCTAATGCTTTGCATTGTGATGTTTTTTGCTATGCAGGCATATCTGATGTTTTATGTAGTTGGATTTATTAATTTCTTTGAAGGCTCTGGTATTGTGTTTTGTTGTTTTTTTCTTGGTAATTATATTTTGAAAGGTCGTCCCTATTTCAGGATTATAAAATTTTTTCCTGTGGTTTATTATTTATTACTTTTAGTACTTAATTTCTCCAGACAGTTTTTACTACTATGTATTTTTTCCGGATTATTTTGGTAGTTCTTGTTTATTTTCCATTATTCACTTGAAAATCAGCTTGTTTGACGTTGTCTCAGCCCACTTCATACTGGCATAGGTCTTATTTAGTTTATTGAGTGTATTGTCTTTTAATTGCTGGTGTAAATGCAGCTTTTTATTCCATTAGATACTGGATATAGATGAATGCTATTCATGTGTCTATTTCAACCTTGTAACTCTTCACTTTGCTTAGTTTTTACTGTTTGTGATAGATTTTAGCTAATTTTCTTGAGTTTTCCAGATTTTTTCTCAGTTCCTTTTAATTTTTTGAATTGAGGTAGTAATTGAAATACAACCTTAGTTTAAGTATACAATATGATTTGCTACTTGTATATATTAAGAAATGATCACCACAAAAAGTCTAGTTAACATGTGACACCATACATAGTTGCAGAATTTTATTCCCCTTGTGATGAGAACTTTTAAGGTCTAGTATCTTATATGTAATACAGTATTGTTAACTGTAGTCACCATGCCGTGCATTACCTCCTCAGGACTTATTTACTTTATAGCTAGGAGTTTGTACCTCTTGACTCTCTTCACCCACTGCACCGGCCCCTGGCCTCAGCCTCGGGCAACCGCCAGTCTGTTCTCTATCTGTCAGCTTGTTTTTTTAAGATTCTATATAAAAATGAGGTCATATGGTATTTGTCTTTCTCTGTCTGGTTTATTTCACTTAGCATAATGCCCTCGAGATCCATCCATGTTGTCACAAATGGCAAGATTTCATTCTTTTTTATGGCTGAGTAATATTCCATTGTATATGTGCCATTGTTTTCCAGTTCTTAGTGATTTTTCTTCCCTCTTTTCTAATGAATAGGTTTCGATGGTACTTTATTTGACTACTTTAATGGTTATGAAGATTTAAAAAATAAGAAAGTTAGATTTGTTGGACAAGCTAAACAGAGGATACAAGAAGATTATCTTCGAATTTTAAGATATTTCAGGTAAGGATTTCTATAAATTACATTAATGATACAGTTTTGAATACTATTACCAGAGCACAATTCTGATCATGTGAAATGCACAGCAGGTTAGTGTACACAATGGTGACATCCCAAATGTCTGTCTCCAAGAGACAGGATACTGTGGCTCATGAGATGATACTTAGATACTGCATCTTTTCGTTGTCCAAAACAGTTACTTGCTCCTTTCTGTGATGATCTTTTAAATAATTCAGCTTTAAAAAGGTCTTTTTTCTTTTTGATTGAATATTTTCTGCACCAGTCATTCATTACACAGATATTTGAGGGCTTATCACAAGCCAACCCTTGTGCTAGGTGCGTTGAACAGAGTAGTGAGTGAAAGCATGCCTTCACATGGCTTAGCGTTTTAGGTGGTCATGGGAAATCTGTCCGAAGAATTGGGAAGGTATGAAATGCATTTGGATGGTTTTGTGGGTAGCAATGCTTTTTCAACTCTGAACTCTAACATTTAAAAAAAACTATTGTAACTGGCTAATTTATGTCTACTAATATTAATTTTTCACTGGTTGGGATCACTCTCAGAATATTCTTTGACAGAGTCTACCTATTTTGTCAATAAATGCTATCCCTTTAGACTTCAGTGTTTGCAAACCGTCTCTCTTTACAAATAATAGGACACAGACTGAGGCACAGCCATAGCCATTTAGTCATTTAATTTAGATCACTAATGAACTGAATTTTGAAGATATGAGTGGTAAAAACAGGTATACTTTAATGCTTCCAGTTCTGAGAGCCCATGATGCAACACTCCCTTGTCTGCAGCGAGATTTGTTTTATTTGAAGCTCTTAATTAAAAGTATTGATGTGTACAGACAGGCAATCTTTGAGGGGTTAAGACTCCTCCAGCATGGCATTTCAAGTCTTGTTTTAGTGCCTGGACAAGACTGCTCTGGTTTATGCATCCACCGTCAGTACCAATTCAGAGACCTCTTTTGCTGGCCATTCTAACGTTTCGGTCAGTGATGTGAAAGTGCAGTGAGGAGGGGGTCTGGTTCCTGCTGACTTTAAGAAGGTTACGTACACTTTATTGGACCTCAGGTTTTCTCATGTGAGAAAAGAGAGAAGGTGAACTGACCAGATGATTGTTAAGGTCCCTCCTAGACCTAACTACTTCGCTGTTGTTTCTGATTAAATAGATGTCTGCAATAGTACTGGTAAAATGAAAAGCAGATTTTTCTGGTGAAACACCAGCATAGAGGTAGTACACTCTGAGACTTTTGCTTTGTAGGTTTTATGGGAAAATTGTAGATACACCTGGTGACCACGATCCTGAGACTTTGGAAGCAATTGCAGAAAATGCAAAAGGCTTGGCTGGAATATCAGGAGAGAGGATTTGGGTGGAACTGAAAAAAATTCTTACTAGTAACCACGTACATCATTTGATTCACCTCATCTATGACCTTGATGTGGCTCCTTACATAGGTGAGTCCAACTTAAAAAATGTTTGCCTTTTTGGCCATGAAACACGTCTGGTTTAAAAATTTCATAAGAAAAAAACGTTTACCAATTCTAAAAGGAAAAATGGAGTATTTTAAAAGATGGTAATAAACTTTGAGGCCAGGAGTAGGACAGTTTTTTACAGGTAGGGGGCAGCACAGAGAGAGCACATTGTGGTGGAACAAAGTGGCCTCTGCAGTCAGTCCCTCCTGGGTTTCAGTGAGGCTTTGCCACTTATCAGCTTTGTGACTTGCGTTATTTCCTTACGTGTTAGTTTCTGAATCTAACAGAGGGGTATGAAAGTGATGGCATCTGTCTAATGGAAGGGCTGAGAGCTTCCGGGAGTTTAATACACGTAAAGCACGGAGAAGACCTGACTTATACATGGAAATAGTTCAGTAGGTATTAAAATTAATATTCAGAAGCAACAGCCGGTGTTTGCGACGTGGGAGAGGACAGCAGCAGTGTAGCAGTGGTTCCTCTGTAACATGGAGCAGCAGACTGGACCCCTAGTGAGCCCTGGTGCCAGGGCATTTCTGCAAACGGAAACAGGGTTTGCTTAAGATGGGAATTTATTTTATTAAATGTATCCTCTCTCAAAATGGGTGAAAAATGCTTTTGTCCCTACAGGCTTACCTGCTAATGCAAGTTTAGAAGAATTTAACAAAGTCAGTAAAAATGTTGAAGGTTTTTCCCCAAAGCCAATGACTCTCTTGACCTCACTGTTCAAAGTACAGGATGATGTCACAAAATTGGATCTGAGGTTGAAGATTTCAAAAGAAGAGAAGAATCTCGGTTTATTTATAGTTAAAAACAGGAAAGATTTAATTAAAGCAACAGATAGTTCAGAACCTTTGAAACCCTATCAAGACTTCATTATAGATGTAAGTATGTTCTAGGCTTGGTCAGAATATAAATCATCTTTGCTAACTGTGGAACAAATTTATTAATACTAAGACCCACAAAGTATTATGTGAATTTCTTTTATTTTAAATGAAAAATTTCACATTGAGCATTTATTTAAATTTTAGGATAAGATCATTAGCAAGTGTGGTAATGTTTGATTTTGGCCCTTAAGTCTAGAGAATCTGATGCAACTGCTCGTGTGTGTGAACTCCTCAAGTACCAAGGAGAGCACGGTCTTCTGAAGGAGATGCAGCAGTGGTCCATTCCTCCATTTCCTGTAAGTGGCCATGACATCAGAAAAGTGGGCATTTCTTCTGGAAAAGAAATTGGGGCTCTCTTACAGCAGTTGAGAGAACAGTGGAAGAAAAGTGGTTACCAAATGGAAAAAGATGAACTGCTAAGTTACATAAAGAAGACCTAAAATTGATGAGAGCTGGCTACGAAAAAAGCAGAAACGTTTTGGTAAGACTAGTTTTTTCCCCTCCGCCCTTAGTGAGATTTAAGAGACTGGAATAGTGAGATTTAAGAGACTGGAATAAAAGCCAGCTTAGAGGATTTCTTCAGAAGAATAAAGGTCTTATTTTGTGAAATACAATTATATTTCAGGCACTAAAGGAAAGTCTACGTCCTCTTAATCTGATTTATATCACTGAACCTTGTAATTCTTTTGGAATAGTTCCTACTGAGGAAAAAAAAGAGTTGGCTTCGCTTAATCTGTCTAGGTTTTTTTTAAAAAGTGGGTTTTTTGGTTTGTTTTTGCACAGGGCAGTACTAAGATTAATCCTAACACGTGGTAATAACTGTTTTGAAAAAGATGTTTCTTAGTATTTGCAATTGAAATACCTGGTTTAATTTTCTACAGCGATTGTGTATGATAAGTGTTAGTTTTTATCTGAATTCCAGAATAAACCTGTGCTTGAAAATAGCTGACAAATTTGCATAAAGTATCGTATATAAAACGTGAAGATCAGATGTGTCCCACGTGGCCGTCATTCCTACACCCAGGACTTGACTTGACTTGTTCTAGGGAGCTGCAGTTTAGTATGTAGTTGATACTTTTCTCTGCCATAATGAACGATTTCTGTAACTTCCTGCTAAGCCGGGAAAGATTAGCTTGAGGGCTAGTCTTGAGCCCGTTATTTTAATAAACATTTCCTTTGGAATTGGAAGATAAATGTGGGTATCTATATATGTGTGTATATATATATATATATATATAACAAACAGGTGCCATATATACATAGTGACAGTACTCCTGTCACTTTAAAGTAAAATAAGGGTTATGGCCTTTTGCTCTTTAAAGATCTGAGGCCAGATGCCTGCAGTGGGTGAAGAGGTGTATCACACACAAGTATTATTTATTCTGACATTTTATAATTTTCCTTTCTGTGTAGCCACTCATAGCATCTTTGTGCGCTACTGGCAAATAGCAATTTTGGACCTTGATAAAACAATTTTGAAAAGCATATTTCTGTTAAAGCCCCGCTAAGAGGAAGTGTGACAGACAAACACTCAGTGTACAAACAGGGGCTATGTTGCAAGAAAGGGAGCCTCAGAAACGACTGCACACAGGTCAGTAATTAAACGTCTTATAAAATAACCCACTGAAATATGTAAGTATATCAAGATACATTTGGAACCAACACTGCTGTGCTACGTAGGAAGTATGCAGATTTAGCTAGTTGAGGTCTGGCTTCACCACGTATAAAGAGACTTTTTAAAATAGTATATGCGTGTTTTTATATACCAGGAAATTCTATTTGCAAGGGTCAGTAAATAATTAATATAGAACATTCTGAGATTACACTCTTCAGGGGGCAAAATGTTCCCTCACTACACCTGGTTTAGAGGACGTTTTAGTGCAGTGTAAGACTGACTATATGAACAAATAGTAGAGTCATTAAAAGCCCAAGGTTATTATTAGTTGTAACAAAGTAAAGGTTAGGCATATTGAATACAGAAGGGGCACATGCTAAAAAACCGACAGCGTCCTTGAGTTGCTTTTCATTTACTCTCTTTTTACATAAATGTGCAACCTTATACTCAGTTGCGGATTCCAGGCTAGGCAGTCAAAACCATTGCATGTTTGGAAAAAGAAAATATTGACAAATTCAAACATGAGAAATTTAACAGTCCGTTTTTGGCCACATCCATCGTACCTGATTAGGTGAACTTTTCCCAATGAATTATGTAAAGCAGTGAAGGAACATCAAAATTACGCAATTGTAAAAGGATCCAATAAACCCCTTGAATGTATAAGCAAAGAGGTAGGTGGCAAATCAATCAGTCTGTCTAGAACTTTATCTTAAGAATTATTTCTTACACCTAGATTATCTGCTTATGAGTAGATATTTTACATTATTTAAACAAAGAACATGTTTAATTTAGTTTTGCTCTTACAGTTTACTTACAGAGTTTCTTTAGTTTACATTGAACAAAATAGCCTATAAAATACATTAGCACATCTCACTTGTAGGAAGGGGACGTGTTTTAACATCTGTGTTCCACAGTAGTCTAGGTTCAAATGAAACTTTGGAACAGAATAACCAAACACACAAAATACTATTTTCACTAACAAACAAACATGTTAGGAAAGGAGAACTTTTATTTTGGGGCTCAAACTGTGTACTTTAGTTTCTCTGAGATACTGATTTGTAAATTTTGAAAGTATTAAAGAAAATCAGAAAGAACAAAGCCCTTTTAAAATAATACACACTGCCTTGCCTCTTTCAAAAAGGAACAGTACTAGTGCTTGGCACCCTAGCTTTTGGAAACTTCTGCTGTTTTGAGCATTGATAGAAACGTGCCATTCTGTTCCATGTATCAGGATCAAATGAGGAACCCTCACGTTATAAGAATTTATAGGAATTTCAGGTATGTTTTGTGCAGGAAATACTCTCACCAGTTTCACAGATGTCTTCATGTCCTATCAGATCCCACAGAATAAGAGCACCAAGCTCCTAAAGTAGGTAACTCCCGAAACCAAGTATTCTAGACTGCTTTTCATCCTCTTCAATAGTGTATTTTAGTCTAATCTTCAAATACTGTTGTTGTTTGTTTGACTAAGAAACTGCAACCTTCCATGTAATGTCACTTTTTACTTAGGTATGCATCAAAAGCAGTAATTTCCAAAGCAGACCTGATGTTAGAATACTGATTTTGCTAAGGAACCTTATCCCTACCGTATTCGTTTATAAGCAGAGTATTATTTTGTCTGGGCTTATGTCATCTTCAGTGTCTGGGATCGTGGGCAGCAGAGCAGATCGAGTCAAACCCCAGAATTTTTGAGGTAACATGTCTTTTTTGGTGGCTGTAAATTTCCATCCAATATGGCTTGCACAGATCCTGCACTGGGCAATGGTCCAGGCGAACCTATAAAATTAAGGAAAGTATCAGCTGAGGCTGTGTATCCCAGCCTATCAATCAATCAACCAACCATATAAACCTGTTAGGAAGACAGATCTTAGAGCCAAATTCTAAGGATGGGGAAGAAGGAATACTCTTGAGTTTGGATTTAACAGTTTCCTGAAACAAACCTCACAAAAAGATTTTCTAGTTCAATGGTTCAGCATGGTAATGCGTCAGTCTCTATATATATGTTACTTGATTGTGCTCTTAAGCTGTGCTTAAATTTTTTTTCTCCAATGCCAAGAAAGAAAAAAAGAATAATCTTATTAATACAGATGTTTTTATACAAGTTGCTGGTTGCCAGGACCACATTCTAAATTGCATCTGCATTTTCTTTGTTTTGTATTGCACTCAAGTTAGAAAACAGCAACCACCAGTAGAAATACACACTTTTGTGTGAGTTACAACTGGGGATGGGGGAGGTGAGTGTTTTTCTCACGTAAGAAAGATTTCAGGACTACTCTTCTAAAATGAGAATGATTTGTCAGGTAATTCATCCAAAAATACAAGCCATGGCATTACAGAAAGAAAACCCAAACAAACCAAAAGCCCAAACCATGTAATGGTACTTTTTCCCCTGGCTATAGCCCCCATTTAGTATTATGTTATGTTATGTTAACACGTTAATTCTAGTTTTAGTCCTTAAGAAGGATATCAAATAAGACTGGACAATGCAAGTGATATGGTTCTAGGTCCAGAAGAGTAAGTATAAGCACTAATCCCTACTCAGTTTGCCTGTTTCAAAATAAAAAGGCTGAGCCAGTATTTGGACAGATAATAGGGGGTCTTGAAGATAATATGGCTCAAGGAATCTAACAGGTGGTGCTGTTGGTCCCACAGTCATACCCTGAAGGGCACTGGGCTAAAGCAAAAAAAAAAAAAAAAACATGCAAACTAGAAGAAAAGCAAGCATGGTTTCTGTGTGTTTGGTGTCTATCACTGCTTGGGTAACATTCTCTAGTTTAGTTTAGTTTAACACTTTACAGAATATGGTAACAGATACACAGTGGACCCTCGATCAACACAGGGGTTAAATCCGCCTATAATTTACAGTTGGCCCTCATACCTGCGGTTCCTCTGCAACCAACTGCAGACCACGCAGTACTGTAGTATTTTTACTAGTGAAACATATCTGCGTCTAAGTGGATGCAAGCAGTTCAAATCCACGTTGTTTAAGGGGGTCATACAACAGTTGATTTTCAGATTGAGCTGACAGGAAAATGAGTGTGGATTGTGGATTAAGTGTATAGTTAATCTGAGGAGAAGTGCAGTTGCCACCTTCTTTCTCCCTAACGTTACATTCAGTGAGACTGTGCAAGAAGAGCCTTTTCTAGCCGTTCATGAAATGAACATTTAAATAGAATTATTCACTTCATTGTCTGTTTCTGATTATAATTCTAGCAGCTCTGCTTAGGACTCTGGGTTTTTCTTCCCAATTAAGGCAAAACCAAAAAAAAGTGACCACCACCACATTACCCAGGAAACCAGCTGTGCTCTGTAGAAGGCCGGCCGATCAGATTCAAGTTGCAAGCCTTATACACGGTAAGCGTCTCATGCACGTATCCGTGAGGATTCACATAAGCTGCCATCGGCCCACATAAGGATAAACTAAAACAGAGAATCAGCACAGAGGATAAGTCAAGTCAAAACGGGGTGGGGTGGAAATAACATATTTTAAAAGTTCACCAAGAAACAAGGTTCTAAGAGCTATAGTTTTTAACCTTTTAGTTAAAACTAATAATAATAAGAGGTTGGCAGTCAGCCTAGTTTTATTTGGTCTAAATGTTTTTCCATGATGACAAAAAGGAAAAAATACTGCTAGTTTTTAAAATCTTCCTCAAGATAGACATTGTAAAATATATGGACTCAACTTCCCCTAAAGGAGCCTGAGAGGGGAAGGCCAATGACAAGTTTCCACTTGGTCATTCTTGGGCATCTGAGTACTCTGCAAACAGCAGTTCTTCCCTTCTTGATTTATAATGACTTTTTGTCAGAAAAGCATCAGTACATGTTCAGAAGCATGTCCTCCTTTATCTTTGACGCTATGTGGCGAAACTGATATTTGAGTGAAATATCATGGTAGGTAGGCACTAAGAAGATATCCTCTAATTGACAGATTTTCAACAAGGAGGTGGGGGTGGGGGAGGAGAGAACTGCTCAGCTGTTTTACTTCACCATGCTCATTACCTATGAAAAATCCCTTACATACCCCCCACTGTTGTTCTGGCCAACATGGAGTTAATTCCCCCCTATTTCATTTGCTGAGTATTTGTAATTTAATGGAGGGAAATATATGGAGAACCGAAATACGGTCTTGCCTGTAATTCTGTTATGGCAGTTGGAAAAACGTATTCAGATCTATACTAAAAATGTAATAAAGATCTCACCTGAATATTTCATTTTTGGTTGTTATTTCTGTTTCTTGACATTGTTTACAGCAAAGAGACGTACACTAAAAAAATTTAAGAGAAAATTAGTGGGAAAATGCTCCCAAGGTGTTGTCCCTCTGATTATCATATTTTCCTTCCAGCCATTCAACAACATAGTTTTAAAGATGGAACAAGAAAAACACAATCTGAGATAGATCTAACACACATTCACTCACAAAACTAATGACCTTCTAGGATAGAGAAATAGTGACTGATATATATATATATATATATATATATAAAACCATACATGGTTCATGTAGAAATCAAGTGTTCAAAGTCTGAATGAAGATCACATAAAGGTTATTATATCTGAGGAATGCAAAACAATTCAAGTTTCTGTCTTATGATCCCAAATGAAATATATAAAATAAATAATCCTTTAAAATATTTTTAATGCCAACCATGATGATGGACAACTAGCTCTCTAATTCCACGACTACACGAATGGACCCTACAGATCGTTCTAACAGCGCACCCTCGCTCTCTAGACTGACTGAACGTGGGCATCCGAACATATTCACTTTACTCACTTTATTCATGATGTCTAGTTCACAGCGAAGTCGTTGGATCGCACTACCAATTTTAAGGAGCTGAATTCTTAATACATCATCAATAGGAAGACAGGCAGCTACTCTGTAAGAAAAATCTTAAAGACATGGTGGGTTTTTCAAGCTTTAAACTTAGGAAGGAGTTAAGTATCAGGATACCTTATGAATGCGATAACATCCTTTTGAAATAAACCCTTATCTACAGGGTTCCCAAAGAACACATTTCACACAATTATAAACAGTACTACAGTATACCAGCTCTTAGGAAGTTCTACAATGTAACTTCTTTTCCCATGCTTGTTTTTGTAAATGTCTTTTAAATTAAACGTGAAATCAAACCCATGTTAGAATAAGTCACTTATTTGCTATGAGACTAGAAAAATAGCTAAACTGTACCTAATTAACAGATCTGTAAGTAAGGTAATAATAAGTCGTGGTACTGCACTCACTTTTAATGGCACCTTGAAGACCAGGGAAAGGAGAGTCTTCACACTCAGTGTTTTTGGATGCAGCAAGCCATTTATTGCAACTTGAACTTTTTATGAAAACCTTGCCTAAAATAGGAGTGCTCAGATAATTTAAGACCTTTGCTACTATTAACTAAAAAATACTCATTTTTTTTGTAATTGCTCAAAGCAAAAGAAGTGGGTATGCTTTTCAGAATACTAATTAAAAATTTTTTTTTGGTTTCATTTTCATTAAACAGAAAAGATACAAAAAAATTTCTTTCAGTAAGGCATCACAGGTCACAGGAAGGAAACTGATTTTTCATACCTATTGGATTTGAAGGAAGAGAATCCTCTTTCAGATTTTCATCCCATTCGTGTAGCTGTCTCTTGATTCTCTCCATTAAGGTTTCCTTGTTTTGTTTGAAACAAAAGTAGCCATAATAAGGCTCACAGACTTTTTACACTTTACTGGCAGCTTGTCAACTCAATAAACCTAATATATTAGCAGCAATTTAAGTCATCACTACCTAGTAAAATTCCGAGTTTAAATGTGTCTGTTTTCGTAGGCAGAAGTGATGGAAGACCCAGCTTTGCCCAGCACTAGGCTGGCTTTCCAGGCCTCTCCTCCCACGCTCTGGCTATCTCAGAGGCCTCCTCTTCCCTTTTCTAGGAAGCCTCTTCTGTCGGTCCCTGTAAGCTGCACCCGCACTTGCTACCTACACACCTTCCTTGGCACTTACTACATAAGATGCTCACTGTCTTTTCACCAGTGGACGCAAAAACGACTCTTGTCTATTGTGTGTTTGTAATGGCTCAGAAGCTGCTGCAGGGCAGACGGAACTGTAGTTTCCTTTAGTGTTGCCCATGTGGTAAGTGCTCACAACCTATGGGTTTAGTTTGCCCAGGGCTCCATATCTGTGGGCGGGCCGATTCCCTAAGCGAAAGGCTAACATTTGTTGAACGTCCGCGACATCCCAAAGACGATAACCCACTTTATAGATAATCAAGTTTTGCCCCACACCACAGGAAAAGTAACAGAAATCAGGCTTTGAACACAGTCTTTGTGTCTAAAAGCCAGATTCTCTGAACTATTCCAGCAGTCTCTTAATTTTTCAAGATGTCATGATGCCTAATAAAAAAATCTGAGGTGCAAAAACATTGGTGGATGCATCAGTTAGTACACTAGGGATCAGGAAATTGAAGTTAATATACTTGTTTAGGAAAAAACCAAAACGTTGTTGAAGGATTCTTTATTTTTCCTAAATGTAACTAGCCCTTGACTCAGCAAAATTTCAAATGCTTAATAAACCCTAAAATGCCTCAATATCTTGTCCTGAGGTTGCAAGCCACTATAAACTGAGGGAAAACTAAAAATCTATCACATTAAGAGCCAAGTCTATCCAGCAGTATGATTCCTGCCTGTTCCACTTAAATGTAATGAATGGCATTAGTTCCAAAAATAAAACCGCACTGGGTATGAAAGCCTATTTTGTTGTAATGACCCTTAATTATGCCATGGCTTGCCCCAGGAGCACAAAGTTCAAGGTAAGTTACTTACAGCATCATATAAGGAATACAGCCAGCGAGGCCATGAAGTCAAATTTGCACAATGAAACTTTCTCTGAAAACAGGAAAAAAAAAAAAAGTCACTTAAAAAACACCACAGAATCAAGATCTTGTAGTAGAAAGGAACACGTTTAAAAAATGATCTTGGCCCAGGAAGACTTTCTAATTTCAAAAAGATGGAAAAGCTTGCAGATAATCCCATAATAGACGATTATCTATTATATTTGACAATGATGTTTTTACTTGAATTCCTGCAGCATTTGAATGTTGCGAAGACCCAATAATTAAGATGTCAGTCCTCAGAGTATATATTCAATGCAATACCAATGAGATTGGAACTCAGAAGTATAATTTAAAGTTCATCTGAGAGAACAGATGTGTAAAAACAACCAAGAAAATCTGGACAGGGAAGTGTTCTATAGGACACGAAAACAGGATTGAAAGGATGCACTGCGGTTGTAAGCAACCTAACCATCTCTCAACAACAGTTAAATACAACAGAATACTTTGACACCAGAGAAGATTCTGCACCTGACCAAAGAATGTATAGAATATAAAGAATGATCACGTTTTCTTAATAAAACAAAACCTACATATGTACACATATTTGTAATTTTGTACACAAGCTGTCAATTGACAGAGGGCATGACACATGAAACTGGGTGGGAAAGGGGTACGGGAGGTCAGAAAGAACTATCAGAGTGGAACAAGAAAGGCAAGATAACCTTTAACAAAATAAAAGGGAAATCCTACGCTTGCACCTGCAAGACCAAGTGAGTGGGTGCGAGATGGGGAGCGTGGGTACACGGCACGTGCAGAGAGGACTTGGGGTCTTAGCTGATGGTTGTAAACTAACCAGCGCACTGCAGAGCTCACCCCCTACTGCCCCCACAATCTTATTCTAGCGCTATTAGAAGAAGACTAGGCAGTAAGATGAGACAGTAACGTTGCTCTTCTGTGATGGTCAGAAATGGGAACTTTCCCTGTCAGGGGCCAGGATGCTGAAGATAGGTCTAGAGTTCACACTAGGGATGTGTGTTTTGGAGCTGCCTCTCAAGAGGATGTGATACTTGCTTACGAATAATTCAGAAACTGCTGCGTGGATGAGGACACACTTGCCCTCAAAGGCTCGTGGGCTACAGCTCTAACCAATGGATTCTTATTAAAGAAGAATTTTTGGCTCAATATAATTCTTATGTTTGAAGCTTCCCAAAGATGGTCTGGGATGGCCTCTGAGCACATGCTCAGGTAGTGATTTAAGCCTGAGGAGTCAGACCAAAACCTAACGCTAGTAAGAATTTTTTTCAGAGTCCAGTTACAGAATAAAAAATGCTAACAGCCCATCAGGTAACTGAATATTAACAGTAACGGCAACCACTTTACATGTCTTAAAAGATTTTGATAAGATTGGCAGTATTATCACCCCAATTTAAAGGTAAGGAAACAGGCACAGAAGGATGCTTGCTCAAGGTCACAGCTGGTGAGTGGGGATTGGCTACGACGTGCAGTCAGGGGGTCTGACTCCAACCGTTACTTATTCAACAAATATTTTGAGCACCTAGGATGTACCTGACATTATTTTTATGCATTTGGTGTATACCAATGATTAAAAGCACAGCAAAAGAATAAAATCATTGCCCTGTGGAGCTTATGTTTTAGTGGGGAGAGGCTTACTTTCTAGAGGGGTACTTAGCATTACGAAATGACAAAGATCCAATGAAGTTTCAGTTTGGATGACTGACACACTCTGAATTCAGTCACTAATATATACTTTACACATCAAAATGATCACTTTTGTGATACAAAAGCAAGTAATTTGACACCCACAGAAAGATAAAAAGAAATTAAAATAATTTATTTCTATATAAACATTACTCCTTACTATAAGATACAGCGAATAGGATACGAAGGGCAAGGCACCATCAGGGTCAGTGTCATGACCATCCGACCTGCCCCTACCAGGCTCTGTGAATGTGAACAAGCTGCAGCCTCAGGTCTCTGTTCCCTACTTTTCAACGTGAGGCGGCCTCTAAAATTCTTTATCAGGATTACCCTGACAGATTCTACAGTTCTATTTACAAATCAATTAAATATACGTACTACAACCTTAATATTTCACCCTTTAGAAAGTCAACTGTACAAACTGAAGAGAAGTAAACCAGAAGAGATCAGCTAGCTTTTATTGAACTGCCAAAATTTAAGCCACTTCAATATCCTCAAATTTAAGAGTTCCATTTAGATTCCTGGCACAATAGGAAAGGCCCGACTTTTATCTGGGTAATACTGATGATAAGTCCCAGCAATTTATGGGCATTCTTCAAGTCCATCAACACCATGATTCACTTCCTAAAAGGGCTATACTTCAAGAAAATTTTAATACTAGCCAAAAAGTTAGGTGCTTAAAAGTGACCAATGACTGATTCTCCAACGAAGTAGTATTCGCTCCAGGAATAGGATTTACTCCTGAAAGCAGGCAGAAAGGCCCTTCAAATGACTGTCTGTTACGTGCAGGTAATCCATCACATTTTTTCCATTTTTAAGCCTCATAACTATAGCTTCGGCTTTGCCTCCCAACAATGTAGAATGTTCAAAAAATGTCAAACTCCACTTAAATGGTTCTTTGAAGTGCAATGAAATTGGAAGAGTAATGTGAAAGGCTAAGTGTGAATAGTAAAATGTTACCACTGGTTTACATAGTGACCAAAGGTGGTCGTTTGTTGTATTAACACCTATCACAATCAGCAATGTAAATGATCAAAACAATTTATCCAAATAATTCAAGCTTTTGAATTTTTGAAACAAGTTTTTGTTTCCTTCCTTCCTTCATCAAATCCTACTTGCTTATAAGAACTGGAATGGAATGGCGAGCTTTTTCTTGATCCCGAGGCTTATAAGCTCACAATGGCAGATGGGCAACTATAAGCTTAAGGTGTATGCCAGGGAAATCACTACTCTGGTTTGAGGAAGTCCCTGAATACACACAGCCACGATTTCAAGACTTTTCTTCTCTCTACGATAAAAATAGACAACAAATATCATTGCTCCTTCTGCTACTATTATTATCCTGGAACAAGGCAACAACAGATTCTAATGGCCACGTGCAAAAGTTAAGAAGCAGTAGTAGCCAAACAAACCTTGAATAGAGAAGAGCAGTGAGGGGTTACTGGTCATATTTTTACTTACAAAATTATACACTCTCCACAGTTATAGCAGTATCCTGGTGAGGCATAAACAAACTGATCACAGAGCAGAAGAAAAAATAAAATAAAAAACATGAATCTGGTCTATAATAAGGTAGCATCTCAGTGAGGGAAAATATGACCCTCTCAGAAAATGGTCAAAGGACAACGGAGAGCTACCTGGAAAAAGGAGCACTGAAACCATAGCAGGACAAACTACACTTGGATCAAAGCTTACATTCTAATCATTAAAGACAATGAAATCGGCAGTAAAAGATGACATGTTTTACTTTTATTAAAGAATGAAGACTCCTTTGCACAGGGAAGTATTTCTACTTATGATTCAGAATATGGAAGTATTAAAAAAAAAAGATAAATTCAACTATGTATGACAGCACACCAAAAACAAAGTTAAAAGACAAAAAAAATGACAAACTAAAGGAAATGTTTGGAACTCATTAATCATAGACAAAAGGATAAGCTTCCTAATGTGTAAAGAACTCCTAGCAATCAATGAAGGGCGAAGACTATGAAGACAATTCCAACTAAAGGAAATATGAATTGCTCTTAAACACAAAATGCCACACAGCTCACTCATATTCAGAGAAATTCAAATTAAACCTCCAACAAGATACTGTATTTTACTTATCAGATCAGCAAAAATTAACCTGGATACCCTAAAGCCTTGGTGAAACACTGACAATCAGGACAGAGATAGGAACAACCTCCTTAGTGAGGTACTTTGAAAACACCTGTCAACATTACAAGTGCAGTTGCCCTGACATCCGATAATCCCACTTCTCAAAATCTGCCCTATATATTCACCTGTATGAAAGGTCATTTGTACACAGCACTTAGTGCAGGTCTGTTATCCAGAGGGGACTGGTTATATAAATTATAGTGCATCCATACAGAGAATACTGTGCAGCTTTCAAAAGAAGGAAGCAGTGCTCCAAAAACGAATACAGAAGAATCTCCTACACTCTTGAGAGAGAAGACGGTGCAGGACAGCATGGATCCTTTTACGTAAGAAAAAGGAAAGAAGTTAGAATATTTATCTGTATTTTCATGAAGAAACTTGGGAAGAAGACTGAGAAGCTAACCTGTGAACTCCTGTTTGGGGCCTCCCCCTTCTGAGTTAGTTCGGGGCCTCCCTGTTCTGTACGAGAAGCAGGAGGAACCATGGCTTATAAATTTAGCAGAGACCAGAGGGATACGCTTCAGTCACTTTCTTAATATGTTCCCACATTTGATTTCTTTCTTTCTTTTTTTTTTTTAACAAATTTATTTATTTGTTTTTATTCTGGCCGTGTTGGGTCTTCGTTGCTGCTCACGGGCTTTCTCTAGTTGCAGCGGGCAGGGGCTACTCTACGTTGTGGTGCGCGGGCTTCTCATTGCGGTGGCTTCTCTTATTGCAGAGCACGGACTCTAGGCGTGCAGGCTTCAGTAGTTGTGGCACGTGGGCTCAGTAGTTGTGGCTCGCGGGCTCTAGAGCACAGGCTCAGTAGTTGTGGCTCACGGGCTTAGTTGCTCCATGGCATGTGGGATCTTCCTGGACCAGGGCTCAAACCCGTGTCCCCTGCGTTGGCAGGCAGATTCTTAACCACTGCGCCACCAGGGAAGCCCACCCACATTTGATTTCTTTTTATACTTCACACTCTTTTTCTGATTAACATAGAAGGGCTTTATAAATGAACAAGTAGATAGATAGTCTGGGCAAGCAGGGAGTGTACTTAGAAACATTCACATTGTACTCCAAGTAGGTGAAACAACACTTTCCTCTCTTTCAGGGAATCCCACTTCAATAAACCCAGTGAAGAGAGAAAGGCACTGTGATAAGAAAGGAAATAAGTAAACATGAGTTTCAAAGATCAAATCACTGAATGAGGAAGGTTTCCAGATAGAAGTGGGTTTGGAAGAGTGCTTCCTGATAATACTGGCCTAACTCCTTAATCATTAGGGACATCTTCTCCAATGTTCCCTTGTCAGGATGGAAGATAACAGAAGCGTAAATAATTTTGTCATTTGGATTTTTTAGTTTTCAATGGCAAATGTTAAGAGAGGTGTGCACACAGTTTCAAGGTTAACTGAATACATGTCAGGAAGACTACACTCCACTCCTAGACCCTTTAAGTATCTTCTCTGGTGGAAAAGTGGGTGGCAACCCGATTACTGCGAGTTGGCTTAAGAATCAACTAAGCATCTCCCAGTTCTGGCCCCGTGAACCACTTCTCAGACACAAAGATGCACAAGTCAGATGTAAATAAACTCTGCAGAGAGGGCTGACCCGAGCCCCAGATCTGCCTGAAGCCAAGTGCTGTGACGCAAGTTAGTGTCCGGCTACGGGTGCAATAGGACGACCCACTGAGACGGCACCAGGGCCCGTGGAGTTCCCACTGGTGTCATCTGCCATCCCTTCCCTCTGCTCCACTCCACGTTTTGATGCCGGCAGGATGGTTCTAAGTGGTCTCTCTAAAGTAGAACAGAGATTGTAGGGCACCTGGAGTCCAAAATAAATCAGCTAGCAATTTTTCTTGGCCTAGTGATCTAGATCCAAATTTCAGAACCTAAGAAACTCTACCCAAAGTTTAAGCAAGGGAACCCCTTGAACGATCTGAAAAATACACGGGATGAGGCATTTCTATCTCTGAAAACCTTTTATGTCTCTCTCATTCCTTAGCACCTTCTGTTTAGTTCTTGGCAACTCTGAATGTGAAGATAACTGAGGGCTCATGTTTGAGAGTCCAGAATTACTGGAGAAATAAGACAACAGGGCAAGGTCAAAAGATCTGGTTCCAAACAAAAATGTGCTTCCTTGGCCTTTGCACATGTGTCCTTCCTTGCTGTTGTTGAGCCAGTGACAAGCCAGCTGCAAAGGCCTAATTCTGAATTCAATGTGAACACGTGGAGGTGCTTTAACCACAGAATAGGAGGAGTTTAATCAGGAATTCACACAAAAATTACATGTACAAAGTTTTATCTGCCTAACCCAAGTTCAGGTTTAAGATGGCAAGGACCTGCAAAGAGAACGCAGAACTAGTCGTCCAGAGCACTTAAGTCAGGAATTAACTCCAATCACTCTCACTCTATGCTTAGAGCTGTGCAAAGAGTTAACTTACGATTTATAAGCGGTTAAGAGTTTTTAACAAAAATCTTGGTATGGAAGAACTATTATATAAATCAAAATACTACCTCCTGAAAACTTACCCAGTGACTGAAATACACAGCTGTCTAAATACCGAGAGGCTGTGGAGGCACGCCCTGGTGCTGTTACCCCACCAAAGAACCACGTCTCGGCACCACCCAGTGCCAGACTCACCGCCAGGCACTAAATGACTCCACACGCTCCAAAACCGCCCCATGGAGCCGCGTACCGGCAGCGCTACCCTCCACATACTGATTTCAGCAGTTACGCTGAAAATGACTAGGACGGCAAAACCTTCCACTGTTCCACTGCTAAAATAAACAAGAGTGAAAGTATATTTAAAGTGCCTGTATCAAGTCTGAAAATACGAGTACTGCACAGCTATACAAAAGCTACTGTAAACTTATGGCAGTATCAATATTCTGAAACCTTCAAAAATTTTAGTGTCAAAGCTTGGGAAACTTTAAGCAGTCTAATTAAACTTTCTCATCAGAATCTTCTTAGAAACACTAATTAAGCCACAGTATCTCATGACACAGACTGGTGAGCTGAAACACAAACTAACGAGACCAAGGAGCCTACAGAAAGCCAGTCGTGAGCCTGCTGCCCATCAACCACCCATCCTGCACAAAGCTCTCTCTGGAAACTGGATGACTTCTACTGCAACACCACTAAAAGTGGAGGTACAGTGACTAGTGTATGAGACCCTCTTATGAATGATATATGCTAATCACATCAAATTAGGATCCTATGCTCATCTACATCAAAATTAAAAACTTCACTACTCTACATGACACAGAGTAAAGGATGATTAGCACAGGATTTTTCAGGTTACTATGAAAATTGTCTTTCCATGTTTTTAAAAGATAAATCTCAAAAAGCCAACTGATTCTAAATTTAGAAACTGGTAAATTTTTTCCTTTAGGTAGAAATCATAAATATTAGGTATTTTATACTCATAACTGATACATCTCACAAATGAGTACAAACAAGCTTCATCAGTATTTTTTCTAAGAGAAAGAATGATCTAGCCAAAAGGATATACACAGGAATTAATGCCCCAACAGGCAATACTTTTAAAGAGCACCTAGTCTCAAGCCAATTTTTGTGATGTCAATAGTGTTGTACAAGAGCAAAAAAAATCTTCCTTTCACAAGTCCAGAAGGAGCAAAACGTACTTCACTACTGTGTACTCTCCCAAACGCTTTTTCTGAGGTAAAGCGTTTATGACGCAAGAGCCAAGCATCTCATCTGACCACAGTCTACTAAGAGACTCCTGCAGAACTTAAAACCACGAGTTATTAATTAATACATAACTTACAGGCATAATAGCTGGAATACCTCACAGTATTGTAACATTTTACTACTTTTGCAAACTGCTTTTACATAAACAGCTGCCTATGAAATTTTTAGAAGCTCCAGCACGATCAAACGCGGCTACAGTATTGTCCAGAAGGAGTCTGGGGAAGGAGATCATGAGAGTTGTTTGTGTCTCTTTCTTAAACAGGAAAAAAGCAACCTGTCTTTGTTGTTTTGAAGAGGCATAAAAAAGAAGTTTCTCACCTTCTGGTATTTCTGCCACCATTTATATGAACACTGGTCTTCCCGTGAGACAGGTTTCGAAGGAACTATCTGGCACTTATTGAGGGATTCTAACTGAACTGCAGACATGGTTGAAGGCAACACACACTCAGGAAGAATTTGCACTTTAGCTTGCTGGATTCTGAAATAAAGAGAACCAGGCATGTTGTTCATTTTTTAGATAATCTTAACTCCAACTATTAAGTTTCTAAACATTATGGGTAATTTTAAATACTAAGATTTTCAAAGTTTTCTTTTTTAAACATACTCATCATATGCTATTATGACACAAGAAATTTTCAAAAAATACTGTATTTCATAAATCATACCAAAGTTAAAACCAAAGGTAACCTAAGATTTTTTATCTCACTGTGGAATGGAAAGGGAGATTTTTACATTTCAGATAGTCTATAAATGAAACAAAGTTAAAAAAATCAATATACAACCAACCCCTATGCATATCTTGATAACTTCTAAATTAATTCCTCAGACATTAGACACACCCCGCCCCTCCCCTTGCCCTGTCTCTTTACGTTGCCCGACTCTTACATCTATCCCTTCTCATAAATCACCGAACCTGAGGAGTAGGTAGAGAAAGGAAGAGAAATCAAGAACCCATTTACATGGATAAGATTAGATAAGACTAAAGAATTACACACAGCCTTATTTCTATGTGCATTCCTTTTCTCATTCCTAGGCACTTACCCTGAATATGCAAAGAATCAAAATATCCATCATATTATCTTTTTTTTACTTTAAAAATTATTTCAACTCTCATGCCAGTAAAGTCATCATTCTAGAATGCTACTTGAGAATATCATAATTGCAAGCATCTCATCATGAATTAATGCCAAGAGGAAGGTTGTACCTCCGAACCACAGTCTTATGAGCCATTTAATCTCCTAGCATACCTTTTCAAATGCAGAAGGTATCAACACATCCAAACGCTGGAACAAAACACTGTCAGACTGATGAAGTCAAATATATTACAAAATAATTAGAAAAATATTACAAGTCTCTGCTTCACTATTAATCATGCTTAGGAATTCTAAAGTGGTCTTTCATTGTAACCACTGTCTCAACCCACAAAAACTTATGACACTTTGATGTCTGAATTGCCTCACAGGGTTAAGCACTGGTCTCTGTTCCTTTCGTGAAGCCCGCCCAGGGTCCGCTGCACACGGCTGCTTCTTCTCCCAGCAGATGAGTTTTGGTTGTAACATAAACTAGTTTTGTTTCTTCCTGATCTGTTTATGGCAGTTGTTTTGTGATTACAGTTGCATAATTTACATAAATATTTTTTTGAAGTGGAAGTTTTCTTTTAAATTTTATTTTATTCAAGTATAGTTGATTTACAATGTTGTGTTAATTTCTGATGTACCGCAAAGTGATTCAGTTATATACACACACATACAGACGCACACACACACACATATATGTGTGTGTGTGTGCGTCTATGTGTATATTCTTTTTCATCTTCTTTTCCATTATGGTTATAACAGGATATTGAATATAGTTCCCTGGCTATACAGTAGAATCTTGTTGTTTGATAGTTTATATAAATATTATAGCAACTGATAAAATATAAGTACAAAATTAAAACTGCTTCAATGAATATTAGGTTGAGCCAAAAAAATGCTTTCAAATTAGGTTCAGACAATTCTAATGGTAAGAAAAAAAGTGCACAAATCTGCAAGGCTTCTGTGCTCAGACAGCCTTGTGAGTATCTTCAGAACCTCTCTTTGAAGAAAAACTACAGGTATAAACTGCAGATAGATGATGCACAATGAAAGCTGTTAATGCAAGAAAGACTAGTGCCATCTCTAATCCGCAGACCCAATTCGAAGAAAGTATCCTGTCTTTCCATCAAATGTAAAATGAATGAAGGGACATTTATATATTTTAAGTTAAAATAAAATGTTTAAGATATGTATATGTAAATTTTTATGACTTCTATGTTTAATTAACCCTTTTCACTAAAAATTATTCATCTCAATTATGACAGGTAAGAGAGCTTCTTTTGTAATTCCAAATAGAGTATTAATCTCCTTTTCCTCTCTACATGTAAGAAATACTCAGGAACTCCTGAAGAGTCCTACAGTGATTCAACGATACACTTCTATTTTTTTTTTTTATTAATTTTTCAAATAAATTTCCATGTGCTCAGAAGATGCCACAGAAATAAAGACTCACTCTGGAAAAGTAGCAGTATACTTTTTACATATGAAGAGTCATTTATGTAGAAGACAAATGACTATTACCTGGTACTGCATTACTAAAGAAAAGGAAACTGGCCTGAGGTGCAAACGTGCGATGGACGAATTCAGGCTTAGTGGGAAGAGCACTGGTTTGGAAGTCAGGGACCTAGAACCAACCAGCTGGTGCCTACTAGTTGTATGACCTTAGGCAAATTACTTACCTCTCTAGCACTTCGTTTCTTTATTTGAAAAAAGAGGAGCTTGCACTAGATTATCTCCATAGTTCCTTCTGTGTCACCATTTCCAGTGAAGGTAGTGACAGGACCAGAAGGGCAGTGGAGACAGAGGATTCTCACTCCGTGGAGGTCTTTTAAATTAAGACAGACTCACTTTTGTGAGAGGCTGTGGCAGTGGGTCTCAGGGATACTACAGAGAATGGGCCCTTTCCCAGTCCTGTCTGGCCCTATCAGTTTCACGCTCATCTCTACTAGAGTCAAAGGTATATCCCTTGACTTGCTTTCACAGTTAAGGGTCTATTGCCATCTTGTGTTCAAACTAGTTGTCCACAATCACAAGTCACTGATGTCGACAGTCTCAGAAGTATACTTTTCCCCAAGTCAATTTGCCATTATGGTTTCTGGAATACAGTATTCACAAATACTCAAAATTTTATAAGCATGAGGATAGTAAGTACTTTAAAAATGGAACTGTTAGTAAAATCCACAGCAACAAAACAGCTTGCTAACTGTCTCAATGCAGAGCCCTCAGGGGGACACTCTTTCATTCATTCACGTAACACTGATGGTCCTAAATGCGGAACACATAGAAGTCTCAGCCACTGTCCTGAGCAGCTCGCCTCGAGGGAGACACACACAACCCTATAATGACAGTACACTGTGTTCAGTGCTGGGAGGGTTTGCGCAGCGAATGCTCTGGGTGGGGGTCACCAGGAGGGTAGCACTAACCCCCCCGAGGGCTCTGGCACCCTACCCCTCATTCTTCTATGCTCTCTCAAGCTCCAAAGGGTGGCTGACCCCTCAATATTTTCATAGTTCAATAATATTTATGAATGTCCACTATGTGAACAACACAGACAAAAAGTTATTGCCCACAGGCAGCTCGTATTCTTTTTTAAATCTTTAAAGATCCCTCTGAGTGTCCATGCGTTCGGAAGACGTTACCTGTGCAACACAGAGACCTGACAAGATTTTCAACCGTGGCTACAGATAAGAGACCAATTCACTAGGGCTGGGGGGACCCAAGAATCTGTTTCTAAGACTTCACTGGTGATTCACTGGTGATTTTTAGGTACCATAGTTAAGAACCACTCCTATAAAAGGAAACATGCAGTGTTGAGGACAATATGCTGTGTGGTTTTTTTTGGAGGTTTGCTTGTTTGTTTGTTTTAAGAGTAAAGGTGAACTGCATTTTTTAAAATGAGGTATTCCTTAAATTTGTGAAAAAACCCTAACCATGAGAGCCACGCCAGAATAGTGACTGCTGAAACAAACACTCAGAGAATTTCTAAACTGTACAAGGCACAGAGATGACAAGTGCTTCCTGGTCACTTACTAAGTATGTGATCCGTTACGGGTGAGAACACACTCACGGTGGAGACGGGCACTCAGTGTAAACGCTCCTCCACAGTCCAGAAGGAGGTGGCAGGCTGACCGCCATGGCTCCCCAAGCACAGGGATGCCACACACAGCTTACCAGGCTCTGACCTCCCATGCTTTTCAATCTGAAGAGAGGTCTTCAACCCCAAAGAAGCCCTGCCCCACATGACACTGCCTGTAGGGTTTACATTACCGTTCCCAAACCTAGAGGGACGTTAAGAATCACCTGGAAATCATCAGAAAAGATGCTGTGGCCTCACTCCCAGACTGATGGCTCTCTAGGGATGGGAGGGGAGGTTGGAACTCAAGCATCTATAGTTTTAAAAACTTCCCAGGGCATATGATGCACAGCAAAGTTGGAAACCCCTACGCTATACTTTCAAAGGGAAAAGAACAACTAGTTAAAAGTCACAGAATGTGAAGGGTCAGCAAAACAGAAAAAATATAAGAAAACCATTTCATTTTATGATGTTCAAGGAGCTTTAAGACACATCGTGTTTCTTACCCGTCTGACTGTGTCCTGAGCTCAAGGACTTTGAATCTTTGTCTTCCGATTGCTTTCACTTTCACAATCTCAATTCCAAAATCCTGTTCTTCTCGATAGGCGTATATCTCTGCTGTTGTTCCAAACTGTGCTTCCCTTTCCTGTACGTTACTTCCAAGGTAAATTTTAAAAAGGAAACAGTTTTGAACATTTAGTTTTCAGATATGCAAAGTTGACAAAAGCAATACACATGGGAAAACAATTTATAGCAATCGGCTCTCATTGCAAAGCTATTTAATTTTATTTATTTTAGAATCACACAGGGAATTGAGATATATAAAGGAGCTTCAGGAAGTACAATTAGAGCCCATTAGGAAAAGAACAGATTGCTAGTCATTGAAAATGACCTAGGACTGATAGGACTTTAAACTCTTGCTTCCCAAACCAAACATTCTTTTTATTCAGCAGACCATCCTTTCTGCTGCTTATCGGCAGCACTGTACTGGGGGGCCGGGGCGGGAGGGGGACCTTCCTGTATGGATATCCTGCCTCTACCACTGATTTCCTCTAGTTGTCATGGGATACTTCAAATTCAGCTTCAATTTAGCGCGGGTCTGTAAAAGGACTGTTTAGGAATTTTGAGACAGTGAAATAACTAGTTGCTCTTTTGTAAAAGTAATCCTTTACATTACAATGTAAAGCCCTCTTTTTCTTTAAATAAAGATAGTTGTTGAAAATAAGATTCTAGAAATGTTTTTCATGAAATATTAATGATACAAAACCTTTCAAATACCAGAAAGTTCAAATGTGTATGAAAGGTAAAGCCTGATTTAGATGGTAATGATCATACCGAAATACTCCAACTTGCACTTTCACACTTTTTATCCGAATGTTTTACTTCCCAACCTCATCCCATCTCCTGTGCATGCAGAACAGTAGTCAGTTTTGGCTTTAAAACCACCTCTCCTGGGACTGCACGAGAGACTGTTAAGTCAATTAGCTCTAAGATTTTACCTGTATGCAAGCACTGCAAAGGTTCTATCCTTCTGAATTAAATTCCGCACCATACTGACTTCTTGGGGACTGAAAAGCTGAAGAGGTAAGGTCTGCCCGGGTATCAGGATCATCATCACCTGGGGCAGAACTGGAATCACTGGGCAGCTGTCGTCATCGTGCAAAGTCCTGCCATGAAATTCCTCCATATCAGAGCCCAGATACTACAGAGGAACACACACGGGGTCAGTGTCGTTACAGATATGGAACAAAAACACAAGTTCAACAGACTGAACAGCAAATCCGCATAAGGAAACATACACAGAGGGTACAAATATTTAAATAATAAACTTGCTGTATCAGCTCCCACATGAAAATCTATTTTTGACTCCTAGAAGTAGAATTTCTAATTTCTTGTGGAGAATCTCTCACATACATAAAAATTCAAGAGCATTTTTTAAGTTCAAAATATTGGGTTGGCCAAAAGGTTCATTCGTTGTTTTCCGTAAGACGGCTCTAGTAGCGCTTAGTTGTCTTCAACTTCACTCAAAACAATCTTGTTAGACTGTATCGTGACAGCTGTCATATCAGCGTGCATTTTTTAAAAAAACTGATCAAAATTGGTGAATTTTTGTCTAGTCATTTAAATATTGAAGATGGAAGAAAAAAAGCAACATTTTCGTCACAGTATGCTTTATTATTTTTAAGAAAGGTAAAAATGCAACTGAAACGCAAAAAAAAAGATTTGTGCCGTGTAGGGAGAAGATGCTGTGACTGACTGAACGTGTCATAAGTGGTCTGCGGAGTTTCGTGCTGGAGATTTCTCGCTGGACGATGCTCCACGGTCGGGTAGACCAGTTGAAGTTGACAGCGATCAAATCGACAGTAACTGAGAATAATCAACATTATACCACGTGGGAGATAGCCGACATTATCAAAATATCCAAATTAAGCGCTGAAAACCATTTGTACCAGCTTGGTTATGTGAATCATTTTGATGTTTGGTTTCCACATAAGTTAAGTGAAAAAAACCTTCTTGACCATATTTCTGCATGTGATTTTCTACTGAAACATAATGAAAATGTTCCGTTTTTAAAACAAATTGTGACGGGCGATGAAAAGTGGATACTGTACAAAAATGCAGATGGAAGAGATCGTGAGGTAAGCGAAACGAACCACCCCTACCACACCAAAGGCCGGTTTCATCCAAAGAAGGTGATATTGTGTATATGGTGGGATTGGAAGGGAGCCCTCTATTATGAGCTCTTTCTGGAAAACCAAACGATTCATTCCAACAAGTACTGCTCCCAGTTAGACCAACTGAAAGCAGCACTCGATGAAAAGCGTCCGAAATTAGTCAACAGAAAATGCATAATCTTCCATCAGGATAACGCAGACCGCATGTTTCTTTGATGACCAGGCAAAAACTGTTACAGCCTGGCTGGGAAGTTCTGACTCATCTGCTATATTCACCAGACACTGCACCTTCGAATTTCCATTTGTTTTGGCCTTTACAAAATTCTCTTAATGGAAAAATATTTTCAATTCCCTGGAAGACTGTAAAAGGCACTTGGAACAGTTCTTTGCTCAAAAAGATAAAAAGTTTTGGGAAGATGGAATTATGAAGTTGCCTAAAAAATGGCAGAAGGTAGTGGAACAAAAGGGTGAATACGCTGTTCAATAAAGTTCTTGGTGAAAATGAAAAATGTCCTTTACTTTCACTTAAAAAACGAAGGCACTTTTTGGCCAACCTGATATTTGATTTTGACTAAGCTAGACATCTCTATGTCCAAAGAGCATAAATGACAAGTATAAAATGCTAGAATGTTAAACAACACCCTGGGACCCAGTAGTACAGAGAATAAGAAGTACTTTAGTAGCTCCACTACTAGCAAAGATGTAAGAAGAGCACCAATTGTTCAAAGAATTACAGCTAGTAACAGACATGGTTACCAAACCGCTTAAAAATTACAGCTGAAGACTGTTTATCTACTGTCAAGAGCCCACGTCCTCATCCACAACTTCTGGTGTGAGGTAATTTCCAGTAATGCTAAAAGCAGTCATTCGCTTTCAAGAACTTCCATCTACAGTTAAATGTACGTATTTATCATACTAGATCTGTTACAAAATTACATACTGTATGTGATGTCGGAAGACTAGTGTCAAAATTTATGATGTTTGGTTTCTTGGGTTCTTTGCTATCCTGGTCTTCAACTTCCATTTCAATTTCATCTTCTTCCTCATCCTCTGCTGTAAAAGTACAATATTATAAGGAAAACAAAACAAAACAAAACAGATGCATGAACATGTAAAAGCTATGTTCCCTTTCAAATACATAATTCCTTCATGAGGATTCTGGGCCCATGAAAAGAGAGGTTCTTGTAAACACCACACACACTTGGGAATCTGGACAGTACTGTGAAGAGGCAGCTGGAGGGCTGGGGTCTAGGCTGGGCTCTTCCACCAACTACTTTTTTTAAAATCAATATTTAATTTTAGAATAGTTTAAGACTTACAGAAAAGTTGCAAAGATAATAGAGAGTTCCTGTATACCTCACATCCATTTCCTGATAGCTAATGTCTTGTATTAGTGCGGTATATCTGTCATAACTAAGGAATCAGCATTGGCACATTACTGTTAACTAAACACATTTTATTTGGATTTCCTTAGCTTTTATCTAATATCCTTTTTCTGTTCCAGGACCCCATCCAGAACACCACATACATTCAGTTGTCATGTCTCCTTAGCTTCCTCTGGGCTGGGATGGTCTCTCAGAGTTTCCTTGTTTCTGATGGCTTTGACAGTTTTGAGGACTACTAGCCAGGCATTTTTGTAGAATGTCCCTCAATTAGGATTTGTGTTTTGGGGAGGAAGCCTAGGGAGGTGAAGAGCCATTTTCATCATGTCCTATCAAGGGTGCACACTACCGATGTCACTTATAACTACTGAAGCTGACCTTGATCACCTGAATGAGGTAGTGTTAGTCAGATTTCTCGACCGGAAAGCTACTTTCCCCCTCCTTTCCCCATTGTACTCTTTGTAAGCAAATCACTAGGGACAACTCACATCTAAGGAGCAGGGATTATGTTCCACCTCCTTGAAGGGGGACTACCTGCATAAATGATTGGAAATTCTTCTGCAGAGGAGGTTTACCTCTTCTCCCTTGCTAGGAACTAATTTTGACACCTCAGACAATTCATCCCACCTGATTAAACCTTAGTTCCCTCATTTGAAAAATGACAGGCATGAACAAGAACAATCTCTAAAGTTCTTTCAAACGTTTAAAGAGCTTCTGGAGAAGACAGGCGGGAAGGAAGGAAAGAAGGAAGGAGAGAGGGAGGGAGAGAAGGAAGGAAGGAGGGGAGAAGGAAAAGAAGGAAGGAAAGAAAGAAGGAATAAAGCAAGCAAGCCCCCAAATAAACTTCTAAATGGATAAAATGTCTTTACAAAATAGTTATTTTCCTTTGTGCATATCATTATTTAAATCAAACCACCTCCAGCTAGGTCCCTGACAAGAAAATATAAATGTTTTTCAACATGGCAACTGCCTTGGACTCTCTATTAATTCTTATAAATTCCTTAGATATAAGGCTTTGTCAAAGAGAACATAATTATTTCAATTTAAATTCAAATGTTCAGTGGTTTAACGCTTCATACAAAATTTTCCTAAGCACAAAGAAATTTCATTAAGAGACCGAGAGATAACAAAGAAAAATCTAAACCGATGAAATATTCTGAATCTACTTCCTTGCATTCACAATTCTGACACCATGGTTTTCACTAAGCATTTTGACACTCTATTGCTCTATTACACAGAGTTTAAAAGGTCAAATTTTAGCTTAAAGGCTAGAATTCATAATTTTAAAATTTACATGTTAACTGTTCCAACTTCGTCTCTAAATGATCTCCTTACACAAAGTAGTCTTTCTCATAGATAGGGCAGAAACCCACTTCCCCCACTTGGCTGTGTATCTATTAGTGTTTTGTTTGGTTGGGACAGATTCTTCGAATCTTAAATATTAAGCTAGTTCCTTAGCGTTTAAAGTGGATTACTCTTCAAAACAATTCATTCTACATGGATGTATGGACAATCCAATGTTTCTACAACTAAAACTCACGTATGCTTTGCAAAAGCAGGATTATCGTACTGACAATCTCTCTGAGCCCTTTCGCACCCGATTTTTTTTTTGACAAAACACACTGAGTGTTCAGAGCTTCCAGGGTGAAGTGTGATGACTCATCTCATGCAGGAGCACCCTGTGGATGCCAACAGAACATCAGCATCTTCCCTGACACGCTGGCTTTGGCACAGACAGAGCGGGGCTGATGTCTCTGAAAAAACAGCTCAGGTCTTCAGTCAAGTTCAATTCGGCTAGGTTGCTTCCGCATCGATCACTGAGTCTGATCCTGATGTATTTCTCTGGAAAAGGTCCCTCGTATATGGAGGGCATGCCTTCAGTCTCTTCCTGTTCCAACCCACGCCACTCCCAGTGGGCAAATTAGTCCTCCAAGCACAGCTTCTCTTAGGTCTGAAACCCACAACTGTTTCTTTGCAACCCACGGAAGAAACCCCCAGTCTCACTGGCAAGAGATGCAAGATTCCCAGCACTCCGACCCAAGCTTCCAGGCCTTATCTTCTGCATGCCTATCCTAAGTTATATGCTTTTGGATGTCTCCAGTACACCCCACAGGGCTTTCCCCCAATCCGTTTCGGCCCTGAACAATCCCTCCCTCTGATGGAGGGTAAGAGCGTTTGCTTAACTGGCCTAAATCAACGGTCTTCTGCTAGTTATATTTTCAGGAGGCTCATACAGATGATAAACCCCCTCAAGTATCAGACTGTATATCATACCTTACTTCCTGACACACAGTGAAGGGACTCAGCTAATAGTCTCAGTTTGGCTGATACACCTCTTGGAAAGCATCTCCTGTCTAGAGCCTTCCACGACAAAACTGTACAATTATTCCAGGTTTTTTCTCTACCCAGTATTCCAACGTTAAGTCCAAAGTATACATTTTCACAAAACATAAAAGAGAGAGAAAACTGAGTTTAACATCACAGTCCTAAGTGTCTCTAATTAAGCTTGTTCTACCATGTGTTTGAACTATGTGCCTAAGAACAGACCAAATACTGTCTTGGCCGTGAAGTGGTTGAGAGACACCAGCTATGCAGACAGACTCGGATAGGAGTCCTGGCCCTGCAACTGTGTGACCTTGGGCAAGTCACACACTAATCTGCCAATCCACTTCTCACCCACCAAATCAGGATTAGAAAAGAAATGTGGGGAGGATTAAACGGAGAAACGCATGCAAAGCGCTTATGGCAAGGCCCGTGACGTGGCAAACAGTTAATACATGGTAGCTGTCACCCTTATCAAAGGGAAGAAGTCGAGGAAAAGTCTGGGCTGCTGAGCTCTATCCCAGTCCCCCGCTCTTCCCCCGACCCAGTTTCAGACCATTTCCTGGGAGCCAAGTTCTGGACACACGGAGGATGGAGAGCATGGGGTCCCTGCCTTTTGGGGGAGACCCCCCTCGCCGGCCTCCAAACCCTCGTCCCCAACCCAGGGGACCGAGCCGCTGGGAGAAGCGCCGCTACTGGGTCCCTGGCCGGCGGCCCGATGCGCGGCCGCTTCCGGCGCGGCCCCGCCGGCTCCATAGCGCCCGCCCGCCTCCCCGGCCCCGCCGTGCCGCTCACGGCTCGGGCCTCGCCCCCTCCCGCCGCCAGGTACCGGCCCCGGACGGTTACCGGGCAGGAGCGGCAAGTGATTGCCCATGTTGTTCGCAGCGTCCTGCGGATCTCCCTCGCCGGCCATGTCTGTTTACCCGCAGAGGAGCTTGGGACAGGGCGGCGGCCGAGCCGCCGGGGGAGGGTCCGCGCCGCGCCGCCGCCGTCGCGCCCCGGGCCACAGCGCCCTCTGGCGGCGCCCGCGGGGCGGACCGCGCGCTGGCCCGCCCGGAAAGGCGCAGCGGGCGGGAGGGCCGTCGCCACAGGGGCTGAGCGCTGTGTCCGAGGCCCTGGGTGACTTGGTGCCCGCCTCGCTGGGTGCAGAGCCCTCGCCTGTTCCCGTCCCTGGCACGACATTTTACACGTGGAGAAACAGGCTCAGATTCTTTAGTCTCCACCTCCCTCTTAACGAGGGGGCCGGGGAGCAAATAGAAACCCAATTTTACATCATTAGCTCCAATTTTTAAAATAAAAACCGTTCACATGGAGACTGGGCCAATGCATCAATTATTCCAAGGGCGGTTGGGTTATAGCTGATTTTCTTTTCAACAGTCTTAAGTAGTTTACATATATAATTAACATGTATTGGTCAGAAACAAATACTGGAAATGATGACAACACAATACAAAAAGGCCTATGGTTGGCAAGTGAGATTGTCAGAATATAAAACAGCTTACTCATTATTACTTTAACAAAAATGAGTCATTATATGGCCAAAAAAAAAAATACTGCAGAATGCAAAAAGATACATAATTCTGTTGACTGGTAAGGTTCCTGTTTTGGAGGATGGACAAAAGTTTCCTTAGTATCTTTTCAATGTCATCTTTTCAGCGAAGGAGGAAACTGAAAAATCCTTAAGTGCAATAAAACACCTAAACACGGTGGAGAGGAGAAGGGTGAGAGGAAGAAGCAGCATTGCTCTGAAGAAAACAATAATGAATGCGATATTTTAAAATATGTTTGTTCCAAAAGTTTGCTCACTGAAAAGTTAAAAGCTGAAAGAAAACCTCGGGAGAGAGGCTGATGAATCCATGCAGAGTCACTCTGCCTTCTGTCCCCGAACACACTCTCGGGCCTTGGTCGAGTCATTTATGGCCTCAGTTTACCCATTTGCAAAATGAGAATGGGTCAAACAGCATCTCAGATTTGTTCTAATTAACAAGGGCTGCAGTATTAATGATAGCATTGCCTTTTATGGTTATATATAACAGTTACAGATTATAGGTTAATAACAATTACATAGCATACATTATTGTGATGGGTTAGTAGAATTAAGATGGTCACTCTAGACAGGTGAAGGATGAGAGAAAGGAGAATACAGGAGAGAGAGAGAACAATGAGAGCAAGGTTGGGCTCTGTGTGTGTGTGTGTGAAGGGTGATAGCAAGTACACATATATATATATACATTAGCAGTGTTACTATGGTTTATAGAATTGCAAAGAACTGTGCTTACCTGCAGCATAAGTTTCTTTACATTGCAAACATCTGGCCCCTAAACAAGGAAGCTCTGACCTTCCCGGGTCCTCCCCAGAGGTGGTACCAACACTGTGCCCTGCACCCCGGGTCAACCAAGAACCCTGTGGGCAAGAAAGGACAGCTGTGAGCCTGGCGGGGTCAGCAGATGTGGCTGGAAAAGCACTCGCTCCTCTTTCTTCCTTTGTGCTCAGCCCCAGGGTCACTGATGCTACCATCTGTGTACCTTTCACTCCCCATTCGCCTCCTTTTCCTCGCCTCCATTCACATTCGCCATCTGCTCCCGCCTTCATTTCATTACCCTCCCCCCCTCGCTGGAGTGTGCGCAGTCATCCATAGCTTTGTCTTTCAAGAGGGGTAACAACAAATGATCACTGAACAAAAGCATCTCAGCAAGCAGGTTTCTTGAATTAAGCCCTGGTTATTAAAACCAGAAAGGAAAACATGATCATTCACCATTTATTTTTAATTGGGTAACTTTATCTTGAAGTAAGGCATCACACGGAGTGGCTTACATTGCTTCTTGTTTGTATGAAATCTATTCATTGATAAGGAGCTCTGCAAACCAGTGGGAAAGGAAACTTATAAATTCATAGATCTTTGTCTTATAGTTCGAGAATTAACTTTAATAGGATATAATTAAGGCTAATATTAGATGAGAGAAAATGCGAATCAAAAAAGCCCCACTGCACCTTTAATTTCTGGCTTCTACACTGCGTTAGCAGCAAGGGATACACATACTGGGAAGAGACACTTTGGGCTCCCTTCTGGCTTTTGTATTATCTGCAAATATATTTTTAATGTGTTAAAGAAAACTACCGCCTTGGTCTAAGTAGCCAATGATCTCTTGCCTGGATTACTGCACTAGCTTCAGTGATGGTTTTCTGGCTTCCACCCTTGGTGCCCACAGCTCATTCTCAACAAAGGAGCCAGAGTCAGACCACGTGACCACCCTGCTCACAGCCCCTCCTTCCCCCCACCCCCCAACCTCACTGTAAGCCACTTCCTCCCAGTGGCCCCCACATCCTGCTCTGACCTCCCTTCACTACCGTCCAGGCTCTCCCACTGCTCTGGCCCCTGTGTTACACAACCAGACAGGGGCCGCTCCCACCTCAGGGCCTTTGCACTGGCTATTCCCTTTGCCTGGAATGTTCTGCCCCCGTGTGGGCATGTGATTTGCTGCCTTACGTCTTCCAGGTCTTTGATGAAATGTCCCCCCTTAGGGAGTCTTTCCCAGATTACCCAATATCTAACTGCAACCCCACCCCAGTCTCATCACCCTCTATCCTCCTTCTCTGTTTTATTTTCGTTCAGGGCACTGCATCACCTTCTAAAGTACTGTGAAGCTTACTTTTTAAAAATATCCTCCCCACTCCAAGCATGTAAACTCAGTGGGGGGAGTCAGATATCTATGCCCCGTGTGTCTGCTCCTGTGTCCCAAGGGCCTGTCACTTAATAAGTGCTCAAAAAAATGTTTATAGAATGGAGGAATGAATGAATTGCACAGTTATGGGAGACATTGCTGATTGACCCGACACCAATTCCTCTCTTCTTCCTGGCTAAGAACCCTCATTTTGTTTGGGGCAATGGTGTGCCCAGCCCCACAGAGTCACATTTGCTCTAAGCCCGTCATAGCCCACTCCCCTTCCCTGTGATCTTTTGCAGCTTGTGGCAGCCAGGAGATACAGTTCTGGTTGATGTAACACAGAGAAGAAAGTCAGCTTGGCAACCATGGAGAAGAGTGAAAAGGGAAAGTTTTTCCTTCATGATTAAAGGAAGAGATATCATTCCTACTCACTCCTGCAGGGATGAAGATTAAGCTCCATATTGGTTTGCCCAATAAAACCAGCCAAGCTAGTCCAAACAGCCAAAAAGAGTTTTTAAAGGAAATCATGAACTTCAGAAAAATCAAAGCTAGGTTTACTTATAGTTATATTTATCATTTTTAAATGAAGGGATTAATTCATTAATTTTGGAACTGTGTAAATCTTCTGACTCCTTACCTTTGTGTGCAAAAGCACATTTAAGTGACAGCTTTACCTCGTCCCCAGAGCCCTTTCCCAGTCTTCCAGGGTGACAGTTCTGTCTACCACTCTTAAGACAGAGGTCAAAAACTGGTGACCCCCAAGCGAGAATTCGAAGGAAGTGTTTGGTCTTTGTGGTATTTTGAGTTTTTGAATGAATTGACAACATTGACAAATTGAAGGGTACACATACAAATATTGATTTCCTTTTAAAACCGGGAACATTTGGCAACTGTAGTTTAGATTCATGTGTGGGGACAATTGCCTTGAGCCAACTGGCAGCTGCCCTTTTAGATGGGGTGGCCCTGCCTGGATCCGTTCGGCACTGTGTTTGCCACCTGTTGTATGGGCACGTGTAGGGAGAGTGACACCAACCCTAACTGGTCCACGGCAGCCGTGGTGTGTGTCTAGTGGACCAGAGCACCCACTGCCCCATTCCCCTCTCCAAAGTGTGCCAGTTTGGACAATGAATTATATGCCCCTGAGGAGCCTGGAGCACTGTGCCGGGTCTATGCAGTCTTCAACAACCACTGTGGAGGATTCGCAGTCATGTTTCGCATTCCTTGACAAGAAAGGGTTGGAGTCAGGGATCTTCAATTCTTTGTAGCTCTGCGACATTTTCATGAAGTAGTGCTGTTACTAACTTAAGAAAAAAATCTTTGGAATTAAAATCCTGTAATTCTCATGTTCCTAATTTCCAGAAACCATAGCTAGTTTCCAAAACTTGCCCAAGTGGAGAGATCTTTTTAATTTGCGGGGGGTGGGGGGTGGGGCGGGCAACCTGAATATCAGGAAAAGTAATACTCTAACCGGCAATGCATCTCTTCTTTACTTCTCACCTTCAAGCGCTGGGTCTGGAAGCCATTGTCACGGGATGTGCATTTTGGCATCTATTATCCTGTAAATCCCAGAGTTAAAAGGGAATGAAAGATGGATCTTGGCTGTTTACGCAGACCTAGAGGGGAGAGAGCAGGCATAAAACCAGATGTATAAGGATATTTCATGGCCCCTTCAAAATGCTGACAATTTTATTAACTACTCACTTTCATATTTCAGTAATATGGTGAATAATTTGGGATTTGAAAAATACCTTTATATACATCTTTGACTGCTACGGTAATATTTTCAGATACACCAGAGCCTATTCAAGTCCAAGCAGGTTGGATTATTTGCAAAAATGATTATTTGTGATGATACTTAATGCTGCAATTTACTGAGACTTCCTGCCGTCCCATCCATCTCTGACCTGACAGGTAAAAGAGGGAAGACCGTGCAAGATAGTAAAGTGTTGGGCAATTTATGGTTTTAAACTTGTATACTGTTTTCATGACTCATCCAGGAGCTTTTCCTGACGCCACGTGCTGTTTCCACCGCAGTTAAAGGCGTCCAGAGTATCACAGGGAGATGAACGCAAAGCAAGGAGTGCAGAGTCCTGGGTTCTAGTCACTACCTTCTTTCCAGCTGTGGTCTTGGCTGGGTCATTTCAATGTCTCCCCCGCTGGCCTTTTATTCTTGGCCTTGCGTGTAAGGGTTTACAACGGCCAGGACGTGTGAAGTTTTGCAATCAGAACAAAATCTCAGTGGCTTAACACAAGTTTTTCTTTTTTTTTTCTCCCAAATCAGGTCTGTTCTGGGTTTGGTGATTCTCTGAGATGGATCCCCAGTCTACTCTGCTTCTTCAGCCTTGTGCCACCTCTTTATAGGTATATACGTCTATAATCACTGATTGCCATGGTACAGAAAAAGGCCTGAAGAATTGAGCACTGCCTCTTAAATGCTCCTGCCTGTGGGTGACACCTGTCCCCTCCACGCATACGGCACTGGCTGAAGTGAATCCAAGCCTGACTTCAAAATACCCTGTACTTTGGTTGCACCAGTAACATCTGCCACAGGGTGGAACCAACTCAGAGCTTTTCCTGTGTGTCTGTGGGTGTGTGTACGCATACATGAATGTCCATATGTGTACAAACATATATACACATATACACACATTTATTCAGATATATACCCATATATGTTTCAGAATACTTTGCCCAGATAAAATTTACACGGATGCATAAATAAATAAATAAACAAATGAAAGTGGAACGCTTGAGGTTGATGCTTTTCGTCTCATCACCCTTCTACACTTAAGGGGCACCATGGTTCGACAATCCATGGACAGTTCTCAAATGCTGTGATGTGACCCAAGGCCAGGAACTGAGTAACTTCATAAGCTACTAGCTCAAAAATAAGAGACCAGCACGATGACCAGTACAGATGTAATGAGAATAAACTATCTCATAACATCTGCACTATATGAGAAAGTCAAGCAACTCATGAGGGAGATGAGAAGAGAGAAAGGAAAAACCGATCAAATTAGGGTCTGAATAAATATGATTCCAATAGCGTGAAGAGGATTTGGGTCCCCAAATTCTAGTAAATACATTCTTAGCTGCCACTGACTTTACCATTGGTATCAAGAAAAGGCAGAAAAACTCAGATCCTTGGTGTTAATTGGGAAAGGTATGTCATGTGAAGTTATTAATGGATGCATGAGAAATGTGGCTTTCAATGAAAGAAAAATAGAAAGATGGATAAAACAGTCTAATAATGTGTTCGGTAGAGAAACTAACTGGAAGACCAAGTAGACAGAAAAAGGCTTAGATGATTTGTAAGCCAGCTCCAGAGCCGAGAACAGAACCTGGATGTGGTCAGAGATGAAAATCATTCTAAGACTCCAGACTCTGAGTTACTTGGCTCTTCTTCAACTCAGATTAATAAGCATGTTCACTGTTTGTGTGCTGTGTGCGAGGTGATGTTACAGGAACCAGGGAAACTGACAGCGTGAGAAAACACACAGGAGTGCCTGTCCTCGGGGAGCTTACATCCTACTGGGAAAATGAGGATAATGAGTTAGTTAGAGAAAAAAGATGACTGAAATGTAGTCTCTGCCCTTGGCTGGGTTGTAGTGTGAAGCTGAGGGGCAGGGGAAGCAGCATATATACAACCTAACAAAGAACCCAGTGCAGCGGCCACATTATACGTTGCTTTTTTTTCTCAAAAGAAACTGTATGTAAACCATGATGGTTGCTGGAAGGAGGGGATGCATTTCTATAAGGAGTGCAGGGACCTTCTAAGAGGAGGAGGGTCCTCACCACTCATATTAAACCACTGGACTCGGTATTGACACAGGGCTAGTTAGCGTGGCAGTGGCAGCACGAAGAAGCTTCTCCTTCAATTGTCCACATTTCAGTGATAACATCAGACCGCTGCATGTGGCTACAGCAACGAGCAGTCGGTAGGCCTTAGAGTGTAAGCACGTTAGATCGGCAAGCACCGAAGGGGTGTATCACTCGCTCAATTTCCTTCATAAAAATTACTTACAGACTTAACATTAGCCATCTGAGAGCTTAATCAAAACTAAGGACCCAAGAAGAGGGATCTTAGTATGTAAAAGGGTTCACCTTTAGTCTTTACATCTAGAAATTTATCCCATGGAAATAATTCACAGAGCAGACAAAAATTTACACACAACGATGTTTGCATCAGCATTATTTAAAACACGCAAGGTGGAAACCAAGTCAATGTCCAGTATTTTCTGAGTCATTTGATCTCTTCCTTACAAATTGTTTCTCTGCTTGAATGAGTCACCGTCAGTTTCTTTTTGTTACTGAAAATCCTGACTAATATATATGGAACGAAATGGACAACCAAAATAATACACAACCAAAATAATGAAATATTCTGACATACTGGTTGCCTCTGGATACTGGGATTCCTCCCTCCCCCCACTGGCTTCTAAAACCTTTCTATTTTTCCAAGATGTCATGATTACAATAATTTATGTGTAAACATAACTGTAAGTACTGTCATAATTTTAAAAAAATTAAAAGGTGTATTTTTTTTCCCAAAGGGATCACAAAAGTAGTTGAAATAAGACACACATAAGTGAGAGCACAAGCCACAATGTGACAAGCGCTATCTAGAGGAACTTCCTGCCGTGGGAGAGTAGTGTATAAAGAATTACTTTACTAGACAGAGTCATACACTGGCCTCGAGGTTCATTGCTATCCAAACAGAAACATATAAAATCCACCTGAGTGGACCAAGTGTTGGGCCCAGAATCATGCTCTCGAGATGGCCCTTGTTTTATTATGAGTTTCCTGTGTGCTTGGGCCTCCTGGCAGCCTGACAGAGCACTTCCTCTAAGTTAGAAGACTTAGTTCTGGTTCTGTTACTTGCAGACCAGCAAAAACACATGTTAAATGGTTGCTCTGATCCAAAATTGATACGCATGCTCTCCTTTCATTGAATTTACAGCAATCTTGAGAGGCAGGTGCTATCATCCCTATTTTTTATGATCACAAGTCACCTTCTCCCTATGAAGTGGGAGGTTCAGGCTGAATGATTTTCTAGGTCCCAATCAGCTTTCATTTTCTATGACTTGGTGAACTCAGATCTTAGCTCACAGTGTGTACCTTAACCTTTACCCTATCCACTTGGTCTTTGCCTCTCCACTGCCTGGATCTACCTCCAGATTTGTCCTTTTACTATAGATTTGGAGCACTATTCTTGCTTCTTTGGACACCCCTCAGCTTCCCCCAAGACAGATGACATGGAGAAGCAAGTCCATGGGGCGGGAAGATGAAGAATGCATGTAGGTTTCTCTAGAGTAGTGTTTTTAGGTGTGGCCTTGAGTCCACTGCAGGCTGCAGGGGTTTTCCTGGATGGATGGTAAATGTATCCCAGGATGAAAGCCTTTTCTTTGGAGACAGTAGACACAAGCGCATAGATTTTCATTTTGATGCACAAGTAGGACTATTTATTAATAAAGTTTAAAAACAAGGGTAACTGAAACTTGGTTTTCATAAACTAAACTTGGGGTATTATTAGACTTTGCTAAAGACTTTAATTTTCTATTCTATCAAGAAGTCTGGAAACCACCCAATGCTTTGGCAGTACGGCAAGTATGGCAGTATGAGAACGTGGAAGCATGAGGTGAAGGGGTTCCCAGGACTTTCTGGAAGGGCTCTGTATTACATGGACTGCATCTGTGCTGTCTCAGTCGGTCTTGGTCCTGGACTGTTGCTCTCATTGTTTCATGAATTAATGTAATTGAGAGATTATTTTGGGATTTGCCCTTGTTGATCATTATGTTGGTTGACTGAAGCATTTTCAGAGATGTGATTGTTACTGTGTTCACTCCATCATCTAGCCATCTTGGAGTTCTTTTGTTCTAGAAAGCCAGAACACATAGGATGAACAGAGGTAGGGCTTTTGCACTGCTGTAATGAGTCAAGATCTAAGAAGTCAGAAAGCCACTGATTTATAGTCCAGCTTGATGTCTTTTGTGCTTTATCACATGGCTATGGTACTCTCCGCAGGAGTCTCTCTGTCTTGGCTAAGATGCTTGGGCAGTCACCATACTCCAATCAAGCAAAGTGACTATTCTGCTTTAAGTATATGTCCGGCCTGTCCCTGGAAAAGCAGAGCATCCTGGGATTAGCCAGGCCCTCAGCACAAGCTCTCACTGTGCCAGGCTTGGGCTTAAAAGACCAGAGTGGTGAAGCTCTTATTATTCTGAAACAGTCAAGTGTAAATCTTGCTGATGATGGTTTGGCCCAATTCCTTGGGCAGAGATGTAATCGATGAATATGAAAAGCCATAACCCTTTTCCTGCAAAGGTATTTCCTACCTCACTCAGCTCAAGTGTCCCTTCATCCAAAAGTCTTTCCTGATCGCTCCAAGCAACTATGGCATTTGCCACTTTGTTATGAAATTTTATTTTTATCTGTCCCATTGTCTGCGAGTGTCTGCCGAGGACAGAGAACATGCCTCACTCATCTCTGCATGCTCCGTGAATAGCCCAGTGCTGGGATGGGGTTGATAAACAACTGTTGGACCAAATTCAGCTTGAAAAAGAACGTGACAGACAGAAGAGTCCAGCCTCTGTCTATCCAGTCATAGTATGTGCTGTTAGAGGGATGGCTCACAGACAGAACCCAGCGCCACTTGCAGCAGCATGGATGGACCTAGAGATTATTATACTAAGTGAAGTCAAGTCAGACAGAGAAAGACAAATACTGTATGATAGCACTTATATGTAGAATCTAAAGAAAATGAATCAAATGAACTAACTGACAAAGCAGAAATAGACCCACAGACATAGAAAACAAACTTATGATTACCAAAGGGGAAAGGGGGGAGGAATAAATTAGGAGTCTGGGATTAACAAATACACACTACTGTATATAAAATAGATAACCAACAAGGACCTACTGTATAGCACAGGGAACTCTACTCAATATGCTGTAATAACCTATAAGGGAAAAGAATCTGAAAAAGAGTATATATACACACACACACATATATATATATATGCATAAATGAATCACTTTGCTGCACACCTGAAACTAACACAACATTGTAAATCAAATACACGTCAATAAAAAAAGGTAGTATAGGCCTCCAGGCCCCAAGTTAGGACAAAAGAAAGGGGGAACACATGGAAGATAATGATTGTAATAATCTATCTTAGCTGAACGCTTTCTACTTGCCAAGCCCTGGGTGAGAGTTTCCATCCATTATTTCAGTTAATCCTCCCAATAGTCCCAAATGTAGGCATTTTTAAGCCCACTGGAAGGGAACCAGAGAGTTGAAGTTTGGTATTAAGCCTACAGAGCATGGAAGCAGCAGAGCTGGCAATTCAAATTCACACCAGTTTGTCTCCAAAAAGAACTTAGTCACTCTAAGTTGAAGACCATGAGAGGCATGGTCTGACCACAGGTGGGACACACCCTGTGGGACGAGGGGCAGAGCAGAAGGGAGGCGGGTGTGGTGAAAGCCTTGGCAAATACGAGGGACATTCAGTCCTTAGAAACAGGAGGAAAGGAAGGATGCTGGGGGGAGGGTTGGGGCATATGCTGGGCGCAATAATGATCCTCCAAAGAGCTCCGCAACCCAAGCCTGGAACCTGTGACTATGTTACCTTATGTGGCAAAAGGGACTTTGCAGATGTGTGAAACTAAGAATCTTGAGATGGAAAATTACCGTAGACTATTTGGGTGGCTCAGTATCATCACTAGGGTCCTTATAAGAAGGATGCAGGAGGGTCAGAGTCAGAGAAGATGTGATGCAGAAGCAGAGGTGCGGTGAGGAGGGACCACGAGCCAATGAACTCGGCGGCCTCTAGAAGCTGGAAAAGGCAAGGAAACAGAGCCTCCCCAGGGCCTCCAGAAGAAGCACAGCCAACACCTAGATTTTAGCTCACTGAGACTGATTTTGGACCTCTGACCTCCAAAACAGTAAGACAATAAATTTGTGTCCTTTAAGGCACTGAGTTTGTGGCAGTTTATTACAGTGGTGAAAGGAAACTAATGCAGGGCAGAATGTTGAAGATACAGAGGTCCTGAAATGGAGACAAGATTTCTGAGGTCAGGTTGGTTTGGGGAGGGGATGGAGCAATGTGTGGCTGGGCCAATGTTTTCAAGCTAAGCCCAGGATGTCTGGGGTGCTTGTTAAATGCAGATCCCTGGGCCCCGCCTTAGAACCTCCCAATCGGACCGCCCATGCAGGGCTCCCCACAACCTGTGTGTGTTGCTGTGACAGAGGGTGCATCAAGCTATAGCCTACCCATACAGATAAAAACAAATGAAAGCAGCTGACGGGAGAATACTGCTTTGCAATGGCCTTTGTGGAGAGGAAAATTCCGAGCAGACCTAGGATAAAGAGGTTGCTCACTACCCCGCACCAGCGGTGCTCATGGAGGTCAATTACCCCTTCACGACATCTTTTTTGAACGATGACCATGTTCCAGTGAACTCTTAGGTGTTGAGGACATACGGTGGTGAACAAAACCGGCCTCCTCATTCTCCCTGAGAAGCTACACGCTGGTGGGAAAAACAGAACAGACTTGGATTTGATAGACATGCAAGCACCTATCACAAATGATGGGTGCTGGAACGGAAAACTCCAGGGAGCTGTGAGCCTCTCACCGGAGGCGCTGGCCTGTCTGGGGAGGGAAGCCCAAAACCCCTTCCCCAGGAAGTGATCCCTGAAGCGTGAGAGAGGGCCAACTACGGGGAACAGGGTGTCTGCGGGGTAGGGGAAGGCATAGCGGGAAGGGCGTATGTAAGAGCCCTGAGGCAGGAGGGACCCAGGGGGCTGGAGGACAGGGCGGAAGGTGAAGGCGGCTGAGGTGAGGCTGCAGGGAGAGCACACCCTGAGGACCACACTAAGAATTTCCACCTTCCCCAGAGCAGGGAGGCACGTCATCAGGTTTGGCAATTAGCACTTGGCCGCCAGGTGGAGGGTCAGGTGACATGGGGAGGGGAGGACTAGGGGACACCGATTTGGAGGCTGGGAGTAACCGCCCCAGCGCCTGACAGCCACAGGCTGCCCAGTGAGACTTAGCTCCCCCAACTATTTCCACAAGAGCGCCGCACAGGTTCAGCTTTTAAAGGAAGTCAGATTTTTAGCTCACCCTACACTTCAGCCCGATGATAAATGAATAAACGAGCTCTCATAGTTTCTCCAAATCTCAGCATGTGGACGCAGCATCCACAATGAGGAAAGTGCAGTGGCTGTGTCTATAGGTGCTTCAACTGCATTCAAACAACTGTGTATAGGAAAGGAATAAACCAGACAGTTTACCTATTGGTTATGGCTTGGGGAGCAGCGTGGGTCTAGGTTTTGATTGTAGAAAAGGCATAGAAGGACTGTTCTCACCCAAAGACAATTACCATCTGCGAGAACAAAGTACAGAAATCAAAGCGACAGTCAGTAAAAGTAGCTTCAAGCACATCAATAGGATCTGTGGTTTTTTTCACCACAGTGACAAGGACACCTGAAAGACCAGCTAAAAGAAGATAAGAATTTCAAAAGAAGGTAAAGAAGGAAAGATACTGATGTTATCTGCCATATTTTTATGAGCTAATCTGACCAGAAAATATTGATGACTGTAAAAGTTCCCTGGAGTCAGGAGACCTGCTATGAATTTTCCTGTCTCATTTACCATAATCCTGTACAGTTTTATAGTAAATCCTCTTTATTTTTGGATTGGAATATGAAGATAAAAATGAGTTAGATTGATCTGAATTGTTACCTGTTCTACCTGGCACCTCCTGGCTGGATGACCTTGGGCAGGTTACTTAAACTCTCTTGCCTTTATTTTCTCATCTTTTCAGTAGGAATAGTGAGAGTTCTCATCCTAATGGGTTGATGTGAGATGAGGCGTGATGATGTGGTGAAGCTTTACAGCAAGTGGGTACACGGCAAACATGTGCTTAGCTGAGCCATTTTAACTTTTAAAGGTTAGCTATTTTGAACTGCTACACATCTCAAGCCTAGATTCAAGCCCGTTGTTGGTTGTATCTTCCCCACTCTTTGCCTTCGTGTTCTCTTGATAAGTATTAAGCTCTCGTCTCTCAGCTCCGACCCCGTTCTTCTCTATTTGTGGTGATGGGGCCCCCCATGGCCGACCAGGCTCGGCTTGGACAGCCGCCGGTAGGGAGCGCTAGCGGGACACTGCGAGGCTGGAGGAGGAGGGCACTGAGCCTTCCGGCCTGCTTCTTGTTCCCAAGGCACCAAGCACTTCATTGCAACAGCGTGAGTTTGTTGCCAGAGCAGCAATCAAATCCAGTTTGGAGCTTTTGCAGCACTCTTGCGTCCCGTCTCAGAGACCCAGCACCAGCTGGCTGTGCCTCTTCCTCAGAGGCCCAAATCCCTGCTCAGCAGGCTGAGCGGAAGCCCCTTCTCAGGGTTTCTGAGTTTAATAGTGTCAACATTTCCCTTTGCTCCTCCAGTTCTGGGAGGCAGGTCGGGGTAGCTCTTTCTGGCAGTTGCTACCTCCGCGAGACCTTAGTGTTTTTTTTTTTTTTTTGGTCTGATATTCAGTTACAGAGATGGCAGTTTTGTATCTAGCAAATAATTCCTTGTATTAAACTCTCTCCTTCCAAGTAACCTGGGATGGTTTATGTCTGAATGGACCCTGACGGAAGCACTCTTGTGGTGTCTTTCGATGAAAAGAAGTTCTTACTTTGAATATAATCCAACTTATCAAAGAACTTGTACAATTCTTTTTTAAAAAGTCCAAAAGAAAAATGAACAAAACATTTGAACATGTACTTCCCCAAAGACGATATCCGAACGCCCAACAAATACGAGAACTCGTTTGACTTTCTTAGTAATTTAGGAAAATGCAAATTAAAACTCTAGGGCACCTACGAGACTGATTACTATTAAATATACTAAGAATACCAAATCTTGATGAGGATGTGGAACAATGGGAACTCTCCAACTCTACAGGCAGGAGTATAAATTGGTTCCAGCCACTTTGGCAAACGTTTTGGAAGTGCTTACATAATGCTCACACGTGTGACCCAGCTATTACATCGGAGGGATGTCCCCAGTAGAGATGCATGTACAAGAACGTTCATAGAAATATTTTCGGTGACAATTTCCATCTGGAAGTAACACAAATATCCTCCAAACACAGAATGGATAAAGAAATTGAAGTCTATTTACATAGGGTGATACTATACAGTAACAGAAATTGGACGAACTATAGCTATATAGAACAAGAATAATTCTAGCCAAACTATTGTTGAGCAAAAGAAGACAGATAGAAAACAAAAAATGTAATGTGACTCCATTGATATAAGTTCAAAAACTGAAAAAAAAAATTTGGTGTTGGAAGTCAGGATAGTTGCCACCCTTGGGGCTGATGTGAGACGTATGGATGGGGAGGAAGACAGAGAGGTTTTTGGGTTGGTGGTGTTCTATTTCTTGACCTGGGTGATGGTTTCAAGGATATAATTACTCTGTTCATTGTGTGTTAATGCAGTGAGCCATGCATTTTGATTTAGGAAGTGTGCTCTACTTCAGTAAAAGATTAAAATATTTACAACCTGAAGTGTCCCATCTTTATTGGGTATTTATTTTGAAAAATTACCAGCTTCTCCCTTACTATGCTTTAGCTTGCTTTAGAGAGTCATCTCTATCTTGGGTTTCTTGGAATCCCCTGAAGATCTAGAAGCCAAAACAAAGTTGCTCTAACCGTTGGTTGTGGTGCCAGATATTGCGTACTAAGAGAACACTCCTTCAGAGCAGAGTTTTACTTGGTTTCGAATCTCCAAGACTGAGTGCATTGTCCGCCTCAAGTAAGTGCTCAGTAAATGTCTCTTGAATGGATGCTGGGGGACTTTTGCCTAGAATGTCTCATTACTATTCTCACCACTCTAATACAGTACCTTGCATAAAAAAGGCATCCAAACATATATATTGAGTGCATAAAAACGAATTTCAAAAGCATGATTATAAACTACATGGTGCCTCACTGAAAGATCAAATTCTTTTGAACTTGTCAATAAATTGTCACCAATTTCCTAGGTAAGGTACATCACCATCCAAATATATTTTCTGCTTTGTTGTGTTCTTTTTTTTCCCTGCCAAAATTTTTAGATACCCAAGAAACTGTTATTTGATTTCCTATCTAGAAGTCGTGGGTTGATATTACAGAGGTGGCATGCTATGATAAAAATAGCAGTGGCCAGTCCTGCTCAACCACAGACCAGCTGGTTGATTGTGACCAGTCCTTTGAACTTAGCTTGGCCTCAGGCTATTCATCTTTAAAATGAAGAAGTTGGACTTGTTAAGGAAAGAAAATATGTGCTCTGCCAGTGACTATTCTTTCCTCCTGCCCAGGGCAAACATTGCTAATCGATCACATAACACTTGTCCACCGAGCCCCAGTAGCCAAAGAGTTCTTCTCAGCCTGGCATACCAGAGCCATACCAATCAATTGTAGTTGGCAACTATACAAAACCTAGTTATCAACCCTCACCTGAATGACAAAGGCCTGTTCACTTCCAAAGTTCTGTGGTTCCATGATCTATAAAAAGCAATATTCTCTGCAATGACTCCAAGGCACTGCATGATTTTAAAGTGCATTCAGAACGATCAAAGTAAGATTACATTTTATTACTCACAGTTTCAAAGTTAAGAGTATTTTGTGGCATTATCAGTCTTTGCAAATGGATAATCCACATACAGTACTCATTGAACACAGCTCATCTTACATATGCATTTCATGTCTAGGATGAGATCTGAAAGTAGCACAGGGACACCCATCAAGTATCAGAGTAGAATGCAGATACCACAAATCTGAAATCCCCCCAGTTCCTTAAGCATTAACAGTAAAATGAATTTTCCTAAAATGGTAGCACTTGACAGGTAAGCATTTTGGGTGCCTCTTCATTCAGAGAGTGAATTTAGAGAAATCAGGAATAAAGATCTGGGCAATCTGAGCAGAGGCCTGAGGTCTGAAGTATTTGAATAATATCTTCAAATTAGGTTTCACATCAAATTCAAGTTTATCTAATGACTCTGGATGGACATCTACTGTTAAGTATATTAAGCTGAGTGTCTGGATAATTGCTGTGTAATAACACTGTTCACATAGTGCTACTTGGACGAGAGGAGAGTGAGGAGTTTGTGGTTTTCCCAAACACTGTGGTGATTAGCGTATCAAATCACTGGCGAGTAACGAGTGCTTTCCATCCCAGTCTCCTTGAAAAAGCTGTGTCCTCAGCCTAGAAGTGGAATGCCTTTTATTAATTCACCCAAGAGTTGGGATTACAAGTCCATTTTTTCCCCCTCTATCGGAGAACATGACTTCTGACCTCAAGAGACACAGTTCTCAGACTGACAAGATAGTACATGGGCTGAAACTAAAACCACTTTTCATGATGCTTCACAGGTCTTCACTCGCAGGAAAGCATCATGTAAGTTCCAGTGAGCAGAGGGCATGAGCAAGTGCCTGGGGGTTGATGAATGGGGCTGAAGTGCTGGCTCTGCCACTAGGATGCAGCCCTTAACCTCTGGAGTCCGTTTCCATGTGCATGAATCGAGGAGTGAACTAGACACTCCTAAGGTTTCTTCCAGCTCTATCATTCTAAATGGTGATCATTAATGTTAGTTAAGGGATCAAACAAACTACTGATGATTTCCAAATTTTCCAGATAATTTAGGCCAAAGTAGATTGTAGACCACGTTAAAGCAGAGATTCTGTTTATTATTTGGAGACGTGTCTGCCAGTCTCTAGTCAGCCTGAGCTGACAGCTTGTGTGTCAGCTCGTACATCCAGCTGCCTCGCCTTCCACGGCTGTCCCCTCAAATCAGGGTCAGTTTCCTGGTTTGGGGAGCAAGACCTCAAAACGTGATGCACCCGCTGACTTGCAAGGTAGGCTCAGGCAATGCAGATTCTAAGATACTGTGATAAAAGTTTACTCTCCAATCCTGCTTTCTTCTCATTGATGAGAACTTCTGCTGTAGCAGAAAGAGTACTTCAGGTTTTGTTTTGGAGCAGTTCCTGATCCTTCGAGCCTCAGTTTAGTTACCTGCAGGTGAAGGAGGCGGCCTGGGAGATCCTGACGGTCCCCTTCTGCTCTACGACTTCACACGTTATCTGGATGCTATTTTTGGCTTCCAAGTTCCTCAGACCCAGACTAATTACCTTTATGATCCAGAGCTACATGATAGAGGCTACTTGCCTCAGAAGGTCCTTTTACTATTTATACTGGGTATACCCACTGCAACTGGCTTAGCCTGAGTGGCATTTGTTATGAGTTATCAAGTGTGTTTTTAGACCATTCAATGGTTTTCCTAGGGGTGCTGAAAAATCACTCTGGCTGAACATATTAGTGTATGTACGTATACATACACATATATGTACACACACACACACACACACACACATTTCAAAGGAATTCTTTAGAGACCAATGTCAAAACGCCTAAATGTGAGGATCCTGACGAGTTTGAGGCCCAGGCCAAATGACCCTCATGAGTCCTCTCCCAGGAGGTCCTGGCTTTCCCACCCAATGAGCTATGGAAAGTGCCAAACTCCTGAATAGCACTTGGATTCTTAGGGCATATTTGTTAGTTTTCTATTGCTGCCACAATAAATTACTACAAACGTGGCAGCTTAAACAATACAGATTTATTATTTTACAGCTCTGTAAGTCAGAAGTCCAGTTCGCGTCTGGCTAGGCTGAAACAGAGGTGCTGGCAGGGCTCCATTCCTCTCTGGAAACTCTAGGGAAGCCTTGAACCTTGCCCTTCGCAGCTTCTGAAGGCGGCATGTGCTCCCTGGCCCCTGGCTCCCTTCCTCTGTCTTTAGAGCCACCAGTGACCTCTCTGACCCCCCTTCCATCATCACATCTCTCTTTCTGATCAGTCAGGAAAGGTTCTCTGATTTTGAGGACTTGTGATTAGACGGAGCCTACCTGGATGATCCCTGCTAACCTCCCCATCTCAAGGTCCTTAACCTAATCGCATTTGCAAAATACCTTTTTCCATGTAAGATAGCACATTCACAGTTTTGGGGATCAAACACAGACATCTTTAGGGGGGCATAATTCCGCCTCCCCAAACATACTCAGTGGAGGCCTTCAAGAAAGTCTGTTTTTTGCTCCCAAGGACGAGGCATGGGGGGAAATCTAAAGCCTCAAAGTGATTCTAAAAAACATGTACAGCCAACAGGGCCTTCGAGACCATCTGGTGAAACCTCTCACTTTACTGGTGAGGAAACTGGGGCCCAGAGAGGGGCGTGACTTGCTCAAGGTCACACGATGATTACAGAAGAGGGGCTGTCGGTGGAATCCAGCTGTCCTGGCTCACAGCCTACTCTCTTTCCACTGGCCCCTGTAGCCCTCCTGACGGGACTCTCATGGCAAACAAGCATTTTGTTTTTATAAAACCACTGATGGGAGGCTTTGTTCTACTTGGAAGAAGAGTTTTGAGTGAGAACGGGAATTTGTTAAAAGGTTTGTTATGAAATGTCAAGATGGTTTGCCATTTTACAAAAATATCATTTTTAATCCCAAGTGACAAAATTACTCTGTTTCTAAAGAGAGATGGTATTTAAATAAAGGTCACAGAAAATCAGGGGGCAAATGCAGCATATGATGTATCAGAAATTTAAAGATAAATTCAAAGAATCCATGGGAACCTTAGAAATTTCACCATTCTCTCTTCTACTCTGGTTCACCCTGTCTTTAAGTTCCTGAATCTACATAGTCTTGCGTCATTCCATCCAGCATTCCACCCATCCACCCATCCCTCATCCCCACCCTACAAGCTATCCATTGCATACCGACCATGTGCCTGGGGTGCTTGGGATACAGTGGTGAAGAAGACAGAGGCCACACACTCCTAGGGCTGAGAGTAGTAAACAGCGGTGTCCCAAGGTGTGTTCTATGCCTCACCTGGTTACCAGACTCCTGGCTCCTACACATCTATAGACGTAGAAGGAGCTGGACCCAGGACTCTGCATTTTAGCAAGCTTCTCAGGTGATTTTAATAAACATTAAGTTTTGGATCCTACTATTGTTGTAAATAACAATAATTCAGCTGGTAGACCCCACTTCCATACTCTCTCCAGGGTTCACTGGGATCCCCAGCAAGGGTTGAGGGGGCAGGAGGAGGAAGAAGGGCCAACCAGAGCACATCCCCTCCTCTAAATATGAGCAAAACTTTACTACGGTGGTTAATTCCTCTGCACCCCATTTTCCTTTGGGAGGTTCTCGAACCTTCAGTAAAGTGGATAATGCCCCTAGAAGGATCTTCGGGAACCTACAAGATTGCTCTCTAAATTGAATGTACTCAACTGAACATGAAATCTGCACTGTGTCCACCTCAAACCCACGTGCAATTCAGTTATCTTTCCACCATTTCTTCTGCTGCTCAAGTAGGTTTGCATGATAAGAATATGTATGTCAGGAAACACTTGGCATTTGTCAGAAGTCAAAGTACAAGTGTGGTACTATGATTGAAAATGAATGCTTCACATGACATGACTAAGCTCATGTCCAAGAAAGCAGAGCCCGAGCACTTTGCTTCCAATGCGTTGACATCTACAAGCTTAGCTAGTTATGAAGCTCCCAATGGTGGGGCTTAAGTCAGTTATCTAAATGTCACTTAATAACCCAGTGGAATCTGGCAAACATCGAAATGTGTATTTCCAGCTGTTCTTTGACTTGACTGTTGATTCTGAAAGGCACCAGTTAACTGCTAAAGACCCCAGCCTAAATAAGGGGGTTTTTAAAACGAATGCCACCCCACTGAAAAATGGATGCATGCTAGCAGTTTTATTGTCAGAAGCATGGCCTCAAAAACTGCAGTTTCTGAAACTACCGGGGATATATCCATACCACTTGGACTGAATTTCTTGAAAAGTGTTAGTCTACTTCACTCAGAGAGATTTTTCTAATTTGGCTGTTCATATAACTGATTTTCTTAAATTTCAGGTTTTATTATGAAGTATTTTTAATTCAACTAAATTCATTGACAAATATTTATTGAGTATCTACTATAAGCACTGGGGGTACAAGTGTGAAAAACACAAAAGCAATCCCTAATCTTGTGAAATTTACTTCATTTTAAAAGCAATGCTGGAGGAAAAAGCAAATAAAAATAATAGGAAATTATAAAAAATAAATATGAAAGAAATAATAAGGGGCTGAAGTAGAGAAGGATGAGGGTTGAGGGGGGCCCGCTTGACTTTGGGTGGAAAATAAAAGCCTTCCCAGCTGTCATCACAGACCTGGACAATTTCTCAAGCTTTGTTTATGGGCAAGAACCTGATAAAATTTTGTATCTATTAAATTTTTAATTGCCCTTCATTTCATAACAAATATTTTACGACAAGCATCTAGTTAATTTTCACTTTGAATCCTAGTTCATATTCATGGCATCAGAATTGGTATCTAATGATTGAAGGTAATGCGAAATCACGATATTGGTATTTTTCAAATTTGATGTTCATCTTTCAAAGGGAAATTTAGGCCAGGTGCACCAATACGCATTTGCCACCAGATGGCGCAGTTGACATTTACAGAGAGTGCATGGGGGAAATCGGCTCTCGCTCGCGCTCTCTCGCACACACACTGGCGCGCGCGCACACACACGCTCTCTTTCTACTGAATGAATAAAGAAACGAAAGCAGATGGGAAAAGAAAGGCATTAAAAATTGCTCAACTAAGTTTTTAAAAGTGGAAAAAATTTCCCCTAACCTTGCCTGTGAAAATTAATAAATGGGTCAGTAGCCCCTCTTAGGAGGTCTGACTCTACATACTGATGCTAATGATTTGAATTCATCAGTTCCCAAATCATATTTACCACTAGAATAAACTTATTCCCTCTCACCAAGACAAAAAAAAAAAAAAAAAAGAAACAAAGAAAAAGAAAAGAGAAACCAAGAAAATATTCTCTTGGTTATTTTTAAAGCCCCATATTTTAATGCGTTAGACCGTGGTGAGAAATTTCTACATTTTTCTCCTACCTCTTCACTGGATCACCCTCCCCCTCCTTGTCTTGCCCCACCTGCACCTCTATACACTTTCCTGTTTATTAAATCATCAACATTTTCATCCTCTGTGTTAAAGGAAAGGAAATCCTGGTCTTCATTCTTCAGCTAGCTCTCATGGTGAACACTTTTCTTGTATATTTTCATTCCTATAAAGAAATTTCAAGAACTCCTTGGGTTGGCTCTATAATTTAGCATCTGGATTTTCACATTATTCTCATAAGCCCTCTCCTTTGTACAGGCAACTTCTCACTCCCCCATCCACCTGCCCCAGCAACTGGCTTCAGAAACCTCAAGTACCCCATTGATTTTCTAAAATTCTTACCTTTGCTTTCAAAGGGTTTTTATTTCTATAGAACTAGAATGATTTCTTATGCCTACTCTTGCTCTGGACACACCTCAGATAGATTTCAATTTCATTCTGCTCCACATTACAGCCAATATCTTCATCTTCACATTTTGCTACCTGATTTCCCTCACAGTACGGAGCCTTAATGAAAATGAGAGCAGGTCAGAGTCACCTTGTTTTAGTCACGTTTCTTTGTTTTAGGTGAAAACACTTCATACTTTTTATTTGTCTTGTAGGCGCTACGTGACTGGCATAAAATCAGGGATCTGGGCCGCTAGTAGTGACTTCCGCACATTAACCGTGTGACCTTGTGTGTGACCTCTTTGGGCCTCAGAGTCCTCTGTAAAATGAGAGCCTTGGAAACATGCTCTTGGAGACCTCTTCTGGTTCTAACATTTTCTAATTCTGTAAATCAGTGGCTTCATACTTTACCCCACCTCCTCCAACAACGTGTTTTTTGACTCATAACTAATACATGCAAGGCTGCTCCGGTGGAGTGGAGAATGGGGTGGTAAAAAGGAGAAAAGGGGTAGCGCCCTCCACTGCCCTCTCCTCAAAACCCTGCCTCCCCTGCACAAATATCCCAGAGACAACAAAACTGGACTAAAACTTCACCTACTTAAGATGACTTAACTGGATTTTGTAAGCCATCTTAAACCCCACTTGGAGCAATGCAGGGAATAACTATGACACATACATAATGCTAGTCAATCTTAAAGAAATTTAGCCTCTAAAAAACTTAAAGACATCTCTCCTTGACAGAGAATACAGGAAAGACAGCTGCTCCCAAGAGCATGAAAAGAATATCAATCTTTGATTCCCCACATCATTCCCCAGGCTAGTGGTTCTCGGACTTCAGCGGTGCGTCAGTATCATCCTAAGTGTTCGTTAAAATACTGATTGCCGAGCTCCACTTCCCTAGAGTTTCTGATTCTGCAGGTCTGAGGTGAGGCTGAAGAAGGTACATTTCTGTCAAGTTCCCAGGTGCTGTTGGTCCAGGAAACACACTCAGAGAACAACTGGTCCAAGCAAAGCAGAGAGCCCGCAGCACACTGCTCACTGTTCAAGTCGCTTGTTACCTGCTTAGGACTCCGGGATGGAATAACGGTCCCCACACGTGTCTACAGGCTAATCCTCACAATCTACGAATGTTACCTTACATGGCAAAAAGGGACTTTGCCGATGTAATTGAGTTAAGGATCGTGAGATGCGAGATTATCCAAGATTATTCGGGTGGACCTAATCTAATCACAAGCATCTTTCTAAGAGGGAGGCAAGAGGGTCAAGGGGAGAAAAAGGGAGATAGGACAACAGAAGCAGAGGTTAAACCAATGTGCTGTGAAGATGGAGGAAAGAGGCCACAGGCCAAGGAAAGCAGGAGGAATCTAGAAGGTGGAAAAGGTAAGGAAACAGCTTCTCTCATCTGGCTATTCATCTCTGTCCTTTATTATCTTCTTTATAATAAAGCAGTAAATTATGTTGTCCTGAGTTATGTGAGCCATTCTAGCAAATTATCAGGTCCAAGGGTTGCAGGAACCCCGATTTATAGCTGGTTGGTTAGAGCGCAGGTGACAACCTGGGACTTGTGGTTGGGCATCTGAAGTGGGGCAGTCCTGTAGGTCTGGACCCGTAACTTGGGGGTTCTGGCTTAACTCTAGGTAGTCAGGGTCAGAACCAAACTGCACTGTAGGACACCCAGCCAGTATTACAGAATTGGTTGGTGTGGGAAAAAGCTGACACATCACGTCACAGAAGTGTTCTGCATGAATAGTAGAGGCGAAACACAGAGTTCTTCCTATGTATACATTGTCTCCCCTGTCTGGCTATCTCATTTTAATAGATTTGGGAAATTTCACCACATTCATAGAAGTGGGGAAAAGCCCGGGCCTGGCATGAGAGTGAACTTGGAGTCTATCATCCCTTTGGTTACACCAGGCATTTCAGAATATCTGTTTTCCAAAAGACATGCCAACCTGCTGCTCAGGGTGCGAATTTGTAAGCCTACCTGCCTCTAATACCATCCAGCAATGTCTGATTTACAGAATTTACACAATTAGAGGCACTTAATATATGTTTTCTAAATCATTCATTATCACATCCCCAATAATGGCACACTTAGGAGGAAATGCATTTGTTTGTATCTAGTACCTCTTAAATCATGCCTGTTTTAAGGACCAATGAGTGGAAAATTTCAAAAAGTCCCTGATTCTTCCTAGTTCATAAAACGCACATAATTATACTCTGTAAGAACAGAAAGCTTAAGGATTTTCCCCATTCCTTTTTCAGGGCAAGGAACTGGGCAAATCTTTACAACTTAAGTTGGAGTCTTTTCCAGATACATCCAAATTATCCAAGTTATAGTGTTCAAAACTGAAAAACAAAAAAACCAAATATCTGCAGTCAAACATATACTCCCACCAAGTTGCAAATACATCTCTCAAATTAGACTCCATGGCCTGCATTTCTTTTTCTGTCCTGCACCACCGTTTGCTTAGGTGCTAGAAATTTGCACTTTCCAATATGGTAGCCACTAGCCAAGTGTGGCTATTTAAATGTTATTTTATTTATTTACATCTTTAGTGGAATATAATTGCTTTACAATGGTGTGTTAGTTTCTGCTGTATAACAAAGTGAGTCATCTATATGCATACATATATCCCCATATCCCCTCCCTCTGGCGTCTCCCTCCCACCCTCTCTATCCCACCCCTCTAGGTGGTCACAAAGCACCGAGCTGATCTCCCTGTGCTATGCTGCTGCTTCCCACTAGCTATCTGTTTTACATTTGCTAGTGTATATATGTCCCTGACACTCTCTCAATTCGTCCCAGCTTATCCTTCCCCCTCCCCGTGTCCTCAAGTCCATTCTCTACGTCTGCGTCTTTATTCCTATTGTACCCCTAAGTTTGTCAGAACCATTTTTTTTTATTCCATATATATGTGTTAGCATATGATATTTGCTTTTCTCTTTCTGACTTACTTCACTCTGTATGACAGACTCTAGGTCCATCCACCTCACTACAAAGAACTCAATTTCGTTTCTTTTTATGGTTGAGTAATATTCCATTGTATATATGTGCCACACCTTCTTTATCCATTCGTCTGTCGATGGACACTTCGGGTGCTTCCATGTCCTGGCTATTGTAAATAGTGCTGCAATGAACACTGTGGTACATGACTCTTTTTGAATTATGGTTTTCTCAGGGTATATGCCAAGTAGTGGGATTGCTGGGTCATATGGTAGTTCTATTTTTAGGTTTTTAAGGAACCTCCATAATGTTCTGCACAGTGGCTGCATCAATTTACATTCCCACCAACAGTGCAAGAGGGTTCCCTTTTCTCCACACCCTCTCCAGCATTTATTGTTTATAGATTTTTTGATGATGGCCATTCTCACCAGTGTGAGGTGATACCTCATTGTAGTTTTGATTTGCATGTCTCTGGTAATTAGTGATGCTGAGCATCCTTTCATGTGTTTGTTGGCAATCTGTATATCTTCTTTGGAAAAATGTCTATTTAGGTCTGCCATTTTTGGACTGCGTTGTTTTTTTGATAATGAGCTAGATGAGCTGCTTCTAAATTTTGGAGACTAATCCTTTGTCAGTTGCTTCATTTGCAAATATCTTCTCCCATTCTGAGGGTTATCTTTTCATCTTGTTTATAGTTTCCTTTGCTGTGCAAAAGCTTTTAAGTTTCATTAGGTCCCATTTGTTTATTTTTTATTTTATTTCCATGTCTCTAAGAGGTGGGTCAAAAAGGATCTTGCTGTGATTTATGTCATAGAGTGTTCTGCCTAAGTTTTCCTCTAAGAGTTTGATAGTGTCTGGCCTTACATTTAGGTCTTTAATCCATTTTGAGTTTGTTTTTCTGTACAGTGTAAGGGAGTGTTCTAATTTCATTCTTTTACATGTAGCTGTCCAGTTTTCCCAGCACCACTTATTGAAGAGGATGTCTTTTCACCACTGTATATTCTTGCCTCCTTTATCAAAGATAAGGTGACCACATGTGTGTGGGCTTATCTCTGGGCTTTCTATCCTGTTCCATTGATCTATATTTCTGTTTTTGTGCCAGTACCATACTGTCTTGATTGCTGTAGCTTTGCCGTATAGTCTGAAGTCCAGGACCCTGTTTCCTCCAGCTCCGTTTTCTTTCTCAAGATTGCTTTGGCTATTCGGGGTCTTTTGTGTTTCCATACAAATTGTGAAATTTTTTGTTCTAGTTCTGTGAAAAATTCCATTGGTAGCTTGATAGGGATTGCACTGAATCTGTAGATTGCTTTGCATAGTATAGTCATTTTCACATTGTTGATTCTTCCAATCCAAGAACATGGTATATCTCTCCATCTGTATCATCTTTAATTTCTTTCAGCAGTGTCTTATAGTTTTCTGCATACAGGCCTTTTGTCTCCTTAGGTAGGTTTATTCCTATGTATTTTATTCTTTTTGTTGCAATGGTAAATGGGAGTGTTTCCTTAATTTCTCTTTCAGATTGTTCATCATTAGTATATAGGAATGCAAGAGATTTCTGTGCATTAATTTTGTATCCTGCTACTCTACCAAATTCATTGATTAGCTCGAGTAGTTTTCTGGTAGCATCTTTAGGATTCTCTATGTGTAGTATCATGTCATCTGCAAACAGTGACAGCTTTACTTCTTCTTTTCCGATTTGGATTCCTTTTACTTCTTTTTCTTCTCTGATTGCTGTGGCTAAAACTTCCAAAACAGTGTTGAATAACAGTGGTGACAGTGGACAGCCTTGTCTTGTTCCTGATCTTAGAGGAAATGGTTTCAGGTTTTCACCATTGAGAATGAGTTGGCTGTGGGTTTGTCATATACGGCCTTTATTATGTTGAGGTAAGTTCCCTCTATGCCTACTTTCTGGAGGATTTTTATCATAAATGGGTGTTGAAGTTTGTTGAAAGCTTTTTCTGCATCTGTTGAGATGATCGTATGGTTTTTCTCCTTCAGTTTGTTAATATGGTTTATCACATTGATTGAATTGCATATATTGAAGAATCCTTGCATTCCTGGGATAAACCCCACTTGATCATGGTGTATGATCCTTTTAATGTGCTGTTGGATTCTGTTTGCTAGCATTTTCTTGAGGATTTTTGCATCTATGTTCATCAGTGATATTGGCCTGTAGTTTTCTTTTTTGTGTGACATCTTTGTCTGATGTTGGTATCAGGGTGATGGTGGCCTCGTAGAATGAGTTTGGGAGTGTTCCTCCCTCTGCTATATTTTGGAAGAGTTTGAGAAGGATAGGTGTTAGCTCTTCTCTAAACGTTTGATAGAATTCGCCTGTGAAGCCATCTGGTCCTGGGCTTTTGTTTGTTGGAAGACTTTTAATCACAGTTTCAATTTCAGTGCTTGTGATTGGTCTGTTTATATTCTCTATTTCTTCTTGGTTCAGTCTCGGAAGGTTGTGCCTTTCTACGAATTTGTCCATTTCTTCCAGGTTGTCCATTTTATTGGCATATCGTTGCTTGGAGTAATCTCTCATGATCCTTTGTATTTCTGCAGTGTCAGTTGTTACTTCTCCTTTTTCATTTCTAATTCTGTTGATTTGAGTCTTCTCCCTTTGTTTCTTGATGAGTCTGGCTAATGGTTTATCAATTTTGTTTATCTTCTCAAAGATAAGCTTTTAGTTTTATTGATCTTTGCTATCATTTCCTTCATTTCTTTTTCATTTATTTCTTAACTGATCTTTATGATTCCTTTCCTTCTGCTAACTATGGGGTTTTTTTGTTCTTTCTCCCGTTGCTTTAGGTGTAAGATTTGGTTGTTTATTTGAGATTTTTCTTGTTTCTTGTTTCTTGGTGGTAGGATTTCTTTTTCCTTGAGGTAGGATTGTTTTGCTATAAATTTCCCTCTTAGAACTTTTACTGCATCCCACAGGTTTTGTATAGTCCTGTTTTCATTGTCATTTGTCTCTAGGTATTTTCTGATTTCCTCTTTGATTTCTTCAGTGATCTCTTGATTATTTAGTAGTGTATTGTTTAGCCTCCATGTGTTTGTATTTTTTAGTTGTTTTTCCTGTAATTGATATCTAGTCTCATAGAGTTGTGGTCGGAAAAGCTACTTGATACGATTTCAATTTTCTTAAATTTACCAAGGCTTGATTTGTGACCTAAGATATGATCTATCCTGGAGAATGTTCCATGAGCACTTGAGAAGAAAGTGTATTCTGTTGTTTTTTGATGGAACATCCTACAAATATCAATGAAGTCCATCTTGTTTAATATGTCATTTAAAGCTTGTGTTTCCTTATTTATTTTCATTTTGGATGATCTGTCCATTGGTGAAAGTGGGGTGTTAAAGTCCCCTAATATGATTGTGTTACTGTCAGTTTCCCCTTTTTTGGCTGTTAGCATTTGCCTTATGTATTGAGGTGCTCTTATGTTGGGTGCAAAAATATTTACAATTGTTATATCTTCTTCTTGGATTAATGCCTTGATCATTATATAGTGTCCTTCTTTGTCTCTTGTAATAGTCTTTATGTTATTTTTTTTTAATTTTTATTTATTTATTTATGGCTGTGTTGGGTCTTTCATTTCTGTGCGAGGGCTTTCTCTAGCTGTGGCAAGCGGGGGCCACTCTTCATCGCGGTGCGCGGGCCTTTCACTATCGCGGCCTCTCCTGTTGCGGAGCACAGGCTCCAGATGTGCAGGCTCAGCAATTGTGGCTCACGGGCCCAGTTGCCCCACGGCATGTGGGATCCTCCCAGACCAGGGCTCGAACCCGTGTCCCCTGCACTGGCAGGCAGATTCTCAACCACTACGCCACCAGGGAAGCCAATAGTCTTTATTTTAAAATCTATTTTGTCTGTTATGAGAATTGCTACTCCAGCTTTCTTTTGATTTCCATTTGCATGGAATATCTTTTCCCATCCCCTCATTTTCAGTCTGTATGTGTCCCTAGGTCTGAAGTGTGTCTCCTGTAGGCAGCATATATATACGGGTCTTGTTTTTGTATCCATTCAGCCAGTCTATGTATTGTGGTTGGAGCATTTAATCCATTTACATTTAAGGTAATTATCAATACGTATGTTCCTATTACCATTTTCTAAATTGTTTTGCGTTTCTTATTGCAGGTCTTTTCCTTGTCTTGTGTTTCCTGCCTAGAGAAGTTCCTTCAGCATTTGTTGTAAAGCTGGTTTGGTGGTGCTGAATTCTCTTAGCTTTTGCTTGTTTGCAAAGGTTTTAATTTCTCCATTGAATCTGAATGAGATCCTTGCTGGGTAGAGTAATCTTGGTTGTAGGTTTTTCCCTTGCATCACTTTAAATATGTCCTGCCACTCCCTTCTGCCTTGCAGAGTTTCTGCTGAAAGATCAGCTGTTAACCTTATGAAGATTCCCTGGTATGTTATTTGTTGTTTTTCCCTTGCTTTTAATATTTTTTCTTTGTATTTAATTTTGGATAGTTTGATTAATATGTGTCTTGCGTGTTTCTACTTGGATTTATTCTGTATGGGACTCTCTGTGCTTCCTGGACTTGATTATTTCCTTTCCCATATTAGGGAAGTTTTCAACTATAATCTCTTCAAATATTTTCTCAGTTCCTTTCTTTTTCTCTTCTTCTTCTGGGACACCTATAATGTGAATGTTGGTGCATTTAATGTTGTCCCAGAGGTCTCTGAGACTGTCATCAATTCTTTTCATTCTTTTTTCTTTATTCGGCTCTGTGGTAGTTATTTCCACTATTTTATCTTCCAGGTCACTTATCCTTTCTTCTGCTTCAGTTATTCTGCTACTGATTCCTTCTAGAGAATTTTTAATTTTATTTATTGTGTTGTTCATCCTTGTTTGTTTGCTCTTTAGTTCTTCTAGGTCCTTGTTAAACGTTTCTTGTATTTTCTCCATTCTATTTCCAAGATTTTGGATCATCTTTATTGTCATTACTCTGAATTCTTTTTCAGGTTGACTGCCTATTTCCTCTTCATTTGTTTGGTCTGGTGGGTTTTTACCTTGCTCCTTCATCTGCTGCATATTTCTCTGTCTTCTCATTTTGCTTAACTTACTGTGTTTGGGGTCTCCTTTTTCGCAGGCTGCAGGTCCATAGTTCCCGTTGTTTTTGGTGTCTGCTTCCCGTGGGTAAGTTTGGTTCAGTGGATCGTGTAGGCTTCCTGGTGGAGGGGACTGGTGCCTGTGTTCTGGTGGATGAGGCTGGATCTTGTCTTTCTGGTGGGCAGGACCACATGCGGTGGTATGTTTTGGGGTATCTGTGAACTTATTATGATTTTAGGCAGCCTCTCTGCTAATGGGTGGGGCTATGTTCCTGCCTTGCTAGTTGTTTGGCATGGGGTGTCCTTCAGCACTGGAGCTTTCTGGTCATTGAGTGGAGCTGGGTCTTAGCGTTGAAACGGAGATCTCTGGGAGAGTTCTCTCCGATTGATATTACATGGGGCTGGGAGGTCTCTTGTGGTCCAATGTCCTGAACTTGCTCTCCCACCTCAGAGGCTCAGGCCTGACACCCAGCCAGAGCACCAAGACCCTGTCAGCCACACGGTTTTCCCTCTTGGTGCTGGACTCTGTGTGGACCACTGCACCGTCCTCATCACAGACAGATGCTTTCATGTAGGTAGATGTGGAAGGAATGCGTCACAACTGGTGGAGAGGCGGGGGGCTGGGCAGCCCGATGAGCTCCAACAACAGGTGAAACAGCGCCACTGAAACACATTGCAAGTTCTCCTAAATATAAGTTATTTTAAATTAAGTAAAATTAAATAGTCAACCCCTCAGTAGCACTATCTGCATTTAAAGTGCTCAGTAGCCACATGTGGCTAGTGGCTGTCATAGTGGTCAGTACGGACACAGAATGTTTCCATCACCACAGGATGTTCAGTTGGATAGAGTTACTTCCGATGTTTCTCTACACTACTAGGTGCAAACCATTCATGGACAATGGGAAGGATTCCTTTTTTTATGATTTGATTCCAAGAATTTTAGCGCTAGAAGAAACACGGGAGTTGGCCTAGTTCCTTCATGGTGATGTTAGCGATAGTTTACAGTTTCATAGCATCTGGGCCTGGCGTTGGTCAGTAAATGTATGCTGAGTGACTGAATGAAGGATTTAGAGTTTATGGTGTGCTCACTTACGGAGCATCTCACGTGATCTTTACCAAAACTTTGGGGTAGGCTGGGCTGCTGATTCCATTTTGAAGACGAAGACACTGAGGACTGTACAATTTGGCCAGTACCAAGCCAGCAAAATCAAAAGAGGAACTGAAAATCATGTTTCTTAATCTAAATTCAGGGAGGAAGATGAGGTGCAGAACAGACAGTTTCTGCTACAGTTTCAGGAACACACAGCAGTTGATAGCAGAGCTAGGACTAAAATCCTGGTCTCCTGAAAGTGAGTCCAATGTTTTTCTAATTTACCATGACATCACGTGTAACTTTAGAACATATTTCTTATTTCTCTATGCCAGAATTCTTTGTAGCTAGTTCTTAGCCTCTTCGACACGGAATTTGTGTCTTTGGTAACAATCTTCTAGACACTGCCTTCAAACTACTTGTACATTATATTAACAATAACAACATTTATTACTAGATCTTACTATATGCTAAGCTCTAGTCTAAACACTTTACGTTAATAATATCATTAAATCCTTTTCAGAGCCCTCTGAGGTAGATTCTATTATCATCTTGTTTCAAAGGTGGGGAAACTGAGACATCAGGGGTTTGGGTAATTTATTCACAATTATCAGTGTAAACCCCTGTGGTATTATTCCAGAGCCTAAGAGAGGGAATCTTATGAGACTTGATGAAGAGAAATATCCCTGCGGGATAATGGGAGGTTCCTAGAAGGGAATCACTGAGAAACCTACAAAAGTAGTCAACTAGAGAAAAAACGCACCAAAGAGAAAGAGCTAGATTCAAACATCCTCCAAGTGCAGAGGGTCCTGATGCCAAATCATGGCACCATCAGCCACATGTGACTGAGCTCTTTTCACCTGCTTGCCACCCCCTGGTCCCAGGCCTGGAGGGTAAATCAGCTGATGAGGACCAGGAGACCAAGAAGTAAACCACGGGGCTCCCTCTATCTCCTCTGGCTTCAGCAAAACTAAGAGACTCAAAGCACTTCTGAGCCTGGGGCTGAGAATCTTTACTATCAGATAAGAGTTTAGAGTTTTGATTCTTGCACTGGAATGAAGATTTTAATTCCTTGATTTGAGATTGTTTTGAGGATGAAAAGTGATGGGGAGATTTTATAATTACCTGCAAGTTCTGAGATCCGACCAAGATTTCATCCAAGTGGTGAATTCGAACATATAATGGGAGACAAAGTTGTCTTCTGCCTGCATGTCATTGAGCCCAGCTACGTAAGAAAAGTGTTACAGAAGTTAAAAAGCGAAGTTTGCTGCCATACAGGCTTTAGGACTTTCTAATTTTATCCATATCTCTACTCAGCTCAATTTGCCAACTCTCAGACCAAAGGCTGGGCTATTTTAAAAGCCGGAGGGGAAAATCTTTCACAATCTATGCTGCCCAACTTCTTCCTGGAATAGTAGCGAGGAAATGGATTTCTCCCCATGAAAATGTCGGGAGAGAGTTCGTGAGGGCCTGGGGCCTATGGCCAGACCCTGGTGAGAAGCTGTTTTGCCAGGCAACATCCAACTTCCAAAATGAACCAAACCCACAAGGAACAGAAGAAGGGCTCTCATCCCTCAGGTATTCTGAGACCCAGCCCCTGAAGCAGAAACTTCCTCTACCACGTCACTCGTCACTTGGTGAGTACATATCCATCAGTAAGCTGAGAACAAAGAGCTATATCAGGTATTAAAAGAGATAAGAGCTGTGGAGCAACAGGAACTTCATTCACTGCTGGTAGAAGTGCAAAATGGTACAGTTTGGCAGTTTCTTACAAGACCAAACATAACTGTACAATCCAGCAATCTCACTCCTTGCTATTTAGCCAAAGCAGCTGAAAATTCATGTCCACACAAAAACCTGCACTAGATGTGTATAGCATCTTTATTCATAATTGCCAAACGTGGAAGGAACCAAGATGTCCTTTAGTAGGGGAATGGATCAATTCTGGTATAACCGGACCATGGAATGTTACCCAGCACTAAAAATAAACAAACTGTCAAGCCATGAAAAGACACGGAGGAAACTTCAATACATGTTACTAAGTGAAAGAAGCCAGTCTGAAAGGTTACATACTGTGTGACTGCAACTATGCGACATTCTAGAAAAGGCAAAACTATGGAGAAGGTAAAAAGATCAGTTGTTGCCTGTGGCTGGGGGGAGGGAGGGATGAAAAGGCAAAGCACAGAGGGTTTTAGGGCAGTGAAAATACTCACTGTGATATAATGATGGATTTGTGTCATACATGTGTCTAAACCCATAGAATGTAAAACACCAAGAGTGACCCTAGTGTAAACCACGGACTAATGATGAGTCGGTGTAGGTGCCTTGATTGAAACAAATGTGCCGTTTTGGTTCTGGATGTTGATAGTGGGGGACACTGTGTGGGAACGGGGGGTACACGAGAACTCTCTGTACTTTCCACTCAATTTCGCCGTGAACCTAAAACTGCTCTAAAAAACAAACTCTACTAAAAATACATTAAAAAATCAAAAAGAAGACAGAGATAAAAGTGGAGTGGGAAGAGCCCAGGATCTTAACTGTTCTCTCTCCTTCTCTTCATCTCTGGCCGTCTCTCTCTCTCTCTCGGGCTTTCTCTCTTCTTTTGCGTCATTTGGTCGTTATGGAAGATGGAAGTGGGCAACAGCTCTGACCTGCTGAGTGTCTGCCTCTGTCCCAGGACTCCCAGAGTCTCTCTCCCACCACTGCGCCTGCCCTGACCAGAGCCAAAGGAGAGAACTGGAATAATTTGAAAATGTAAAGCAGAGATGGAAAACCAGCAGCCTGAAAACAGGCCAAATTCTACCTGTAGATCTATTTTGTTGGCCAACATTTTGTTTTATTTTTTATTTTGAAACACTTGTTACAATTTTAAGTAGATGATTTTCACACAAAAACATTCACTTTTGGCTTTCTCCTTAAAAAAAATCAGAACTAGTAACAAGGGCTCAGATTTCCACAAAGCAGTAGTTGGCTAAAGCTGAGCAGTTTCATGTGCAGTCCCTCCCTGGCCCTGGAGGCAGGGAGGCTTGGGACCGCTGCTATAAAGGGTTGCATCTATTTAAACAATTATCTAGGGGCAGATATGCATTTTTTAAACTGTAAAATTCATCTAGGATATGAAAAGCATAAACTAGGATATTACCGATCTGTTGTTCCCTATAGAAAAATTCTGGAATCTTCTAAAAAGGAAGCATTTATAAATGTGTCAATATCAGATGAGCTTCTGCCAACAGGCAGGCAGTGGCTGAGCAAGAGGGAGTGGAGAGCCAAGAATCAGGGAATCTGAGATTTTATTTCTAGTTTGACCTTGAGTCACTTGGGTGTCCTCAGAAGAGTCTCTTTAATTTCCTGGGCTACAGCTTTATTATTTTAACAATGGGGACTGGTGTAGCCAGTGTTCCCCAAAGAGCATTTCTTGGCACACCGATCTCTTGAGTCTCTGTGAAAACAGGGTTCCATTTCCACATAGTTTGGGAATGCTTTTATCTGGCTTTGGACAACTCTTCAATATCACCGTATTAAAGAATGTTCCTATAGGGATAAAACTTTGTTAACTTTGTTTAATCTAGTGCAATTTTGCAAACTGACTTGACAAAAGATAGCATTTATTAACTGCCCAGAACTTGCATCCAGTGGCTCACACGTTGATGAGTCACAGCTACACTGGGATCGATCCAGCCTGTGTGTCCAAGGGTCCTGGGAAGGTTTTTAAGTATAGGTTTAGAATTTGAGGGATTTGCATTTCAGGATGTTTCTAATTCACTTGCATTTTATCCAATATTTTTTTTCCTGGAGAGAGCACTCTATTTTTCTCCCTTGCTAAGATAACTGCGAAACAAATTAGCAATGGAAAGTATATTCTTTGCATTATCTGAATTTGATTTTCCAAGGTCTTCCTTCTCTAGATACAATGGGTGTTCATCCCTTCTAAAGTGACCATTAGGCTGCTAAAATATTGAAGTCTGGCAAAAGCAGAGCTGTTGTGGAAACATTAAGAAAACATAATTACTGTACAATGGCACCACCTAATTTGCATATTGTTGAAATGCATCTTGATGGGAAGAGGAAACAGTTTTCAGAAAATGTTTTCTGTGTCATGATTTCTATTCTCTTTGTTTCTCTTATCCACATGGGGTCGAGCAGAATGCTTTACTACACAAATCTGAAATAAATCAGGATTAAAAAAAAAGCTACTTCCCATGAATGAGGCAAGCTTAATCTTTTATGGTACCTCAGGGGTGAGTTTGGGAGCCCCTGAAAAATATAGCTCCTTCTGGAGCACTAAATTCCTTGAAAGAGCTTATGGAATTGCCATTTCCTTCCAGATGATGTGATACTCGCACGCAGGCATGGGGGAGGGAGTTAGCCTGTGAGCCGGGTGTGCCAGATATTAAGCAAACCATTCAGCGTTGTATGGATGAACTTAGATTTATATCTTTAAAACAGTCTGAATGGGAATGTTCAAATTCTTCATAGAGAGCTTCACTTTTTTTTTCCCTATAAAGGCCGAGTTTGCTGCAGGTATTCTTTTCAGTGTTGAACCTCAACTCTTCTTGTTCCCTTTTCTAGAGTACTCCATGGTGAGGGATTTGGAAGTGACAGCACCTGACTTCTTATAGTTCATTACTTCACATTTGGCAGACCAGAGGGTCTGCTAGGGTCTGGCATCTAAAAAGGATTTTGATACTAATAAACCACAAATCAAGAGTCCAAATCATTAAGATAAATCTGATGGGAAAGCACATATATATATAGCCTTTTACTAAAGTTTAAAGAAGATTGCACAAAGACACACAGGATATCTGGACCAGAGAGCTCCAGTTAAGCATATGCTCATCGTGAGCTGGCAGGTTCTTAGGTTTCATTACCAAATGCATAATGTTTATAACACACAGGGAAGGTTTCTGTCCCACTACCTTCCAAACTGGTCAGGTTAGATAAACACTACTGGTTTTGATCCCAAATGCCGCATTTCACAGAACAATGATACATCATAGAGTATGTGGAAAAGGCTCTTGGAAAGGCAGGGGAGGAGGGTCTGGAAACCCTGACAATTTGGAGACTGTGAACTTTCTAAGGCAGAGGTTGAGTCTTGATCATCTTTGAATCCCCAAGTAGCTGGTTGCCTGGAAGAACTGAGAACATATGGCCCCATGAAGAAAATGGAGATGTGAGAGCTGCAATGTGGAAGAAGCATCTGACTTTCTCTAGGGGGAAAAAATAGGGCTGGTAGGTGCAGATTACTGCTGTGTGATACCGGAGAATATCATGTCCCCTTCACCCTATTGTCTGCCAAAGACCTGAGATATTTCTCAAGGCAAAAGGACCTTAAGTGGATTTTCAGGAATCGACGTAGAATTACAAGATGGCTTTTGTGATATGTTTCCCCTTCCTGTTGCTTCAACTAAATGCTTTAGAGTATCTCTGTTTTTTTCTACAGTATCTCTCGCCTTCTCTCCCCAGCAACTCCAATGATAAGCAAAATTTGGATTGTCAAATCACAAGGAGGTTAGTTAATCTGATATTATTAATCTAGGAAAACCCAAGAATGAGATGAGGCCCCTAATCAGACTCCCCATCCACGCCCTTTTTGCCACGTGGGACGCTGTGGTGATTGGGGAAAGCTACTGCAAATATCATAAAATTCAGCTTAAAAATATTTGTGAAGGTTTTCCTTCCCCAGTCATGCCTGAATTTGAACACAGCATGGTTCCTATTCCACAGGAATGTGATGTGTTAATAAAGTCTCCCAAGATCCTTCTAAATAGTCTTCTATCTTATTTGTAGGCAACCTTAGGTCCTGAAGGGATCACAAGCATACGAAAACGGCAGTGGTCAGGCTGGTGTTTACACGTACATAGCAGCCCATAACTGTGACATAAAAACCACAGAGGAGAAAGGTAAAAGTTGTAGAACTTGGAAACAAATAGAATCATCCAATAATGTCAGGGCAGTGATCTTCTGACCTTGGAAATCTTCAAGCAAGGAGCCTGAAAGTCTAGCCAAAGCAGTGAGGAGTTTTAGGATGTAAGAAACATTGGACTAGTGGTCTGTTTCTGAGTTTCTATTATTCCAAGTCACTAAAAAGCAATAATCAAACAATGAAACCACAGAAAGGGTAGATATCCTTCTAGCTGTTACCCATACAGGAAATCAATTTTCAAGTCCATTACCAATGGCTGGCTCCATTCTCTGTCTAAACCTGAGAGGACTATCCATGATATTATGACCCAGAAAGACCTAGGTTTGCTTTATCATGGGGACCAATTGACTTCTATCCTCTAGGGAGCAGAGTTTCTGGGAATAGACAGCAAAAATGTTGTGGGATGGGATGAAATTCAGCAAACAATTATTGACCTTCGACTCTGTACTAAGGACTATGCTAGATACTTCAGGAGATACAGACACGAACACAGAGTCCCTTCCCTCTAAGACTTAACAGTCTAGTTGGGGAGACAGACACACACACAGGAACGTGCATCTCTAATTCTTCATTCTCTTCTCATCCCTTTGTTAAGCTAACTGCTAAAATCATGGAGTCAGCCCCCATAGAACCATTTTCCTCCTCTTTATCCCCTCCTCCTACATCTTGACTAGTTTAGATTTATACCTCTGGGCTGTATATTAAGTGGCCTTCAAACCTCCAAACTTTCCACTTCTAATGCTTTAACACTATGCCACCACTAGACTAATGATGTTACTCTCACCTGAAAAACGTCCTGACTCCCTACATCTTCCTCAAAACCCTAAGCTTGGCATTCAAGCCTTGCAGTTTTCTCTTCCAAATTATTTTCTATCACTACCTATCGCTGCCTCTGTGATATTAACTATGGCTGCCCTCTGTGATATACATGCACACATGGCCACCTCTAGGCCTTTTCTGATTATATTCTCCAGCTGAAATGTCTTTCTCCCAACCTCTAAATATTTAGATCTCACCATCCTTTGGGATCAGTTCAAACTCCACCTTCTCCATGAAGTCAGTCTCAATGATCTCACCTGGAAGTAACCATTCCTTTGTTGTAAGCGGCTAGTAGCACTTGACTGTCCTTGTCTTATAGCAGTTTTCACACTCTAGCTTGAAATATATTTAAGTGTACAGAGTAAAAAATTTGTAAAAGGTTATTTTAACTTAAAAAAGGTATGTAGCAAATGATAAAAGAATAAAGATAAATGATGTGTTTTAAATTTATATACAATAGACTATTTCACATGTCATTCCATTCAATGGTTATTTGCCCTGGAATAGACCCAGATGGGAGATAAGAATAAATATTGGGTCCCAGCCCACATGGACTTGCCTTTAGGACATGCTGTAATACAAACATGTATCTTTAAACACTTGTCCCATACAGTTTACTGAGAGGTTCACATAGTGAACCTTGACTACAGAGGTGGGCATACGGCTTATGCTGCACCAGATGTAGTTCCCAAGGCAGAGACAGCACTGCGGATCACCAAATTTGATTTGATTTTCCTCTTTCTGGGAAGTCAACTCCTTCATATCCTACTCAACCAAAGAACTGATGATCTGTTCCAACTACTGGAAAAGCTGGCTCTCTTGGACTTATTGAGCAAGACACCTTCATCCTCAACACTGCCCACACCTTTCCTTGGGACCTCGTGCAGAATGCTGACTATGGGCATTTTGGGCCTCTGATGCTGACTTTAGAATCTCCTTGTTAACTAGGTGACTCTGTGATAGGTATCTTATCTCCCCAACTCAAATAGGACTCTTGAACTTTGGAACAGGAGCTCTGTCATCTCAGAACAATACCCAATGCACTTGGGGCACTTAATAGATGTCTTCGGAATGAGGGAATGAACAAACTCTCAATTGTGAAGATGCCAGAGTTAGGGATTGCCCTTTAAACTTTTTTTTTTTTTTTAATTCTAGGAGTAACAATACCTTCAAATTGCCCCATCACGTCTCTGCCACAAAAGCCACCTTGGACATTTACACAGTGGTTAGTCTAAGGCAAGGATCTCAGCTATGGCCGCAGAATAGAGTGAGGCTAACCTCTCCACTTCTCCCCAACACCCCAATCCTGTGGGGTGCAACTAGGTGTCTTTCTTTCCTAAGAATAACATTTTAATGAAGGGGACTGAGACCCATTTTCCTGATAAGCAGACAAGTAGCAGACGGTATAAGTGCCAAACTACCTAGAGAAGTTGGTGGTGTAATCAAGATGTTCTCCAATCTCTGCCTTCCAGAGATGCTCTTTTCTCTGCTCTAAGACATATGATGCATAATGTAAAACTGATTCATGTTAACGATCGATCCCAAACAGGGCACAGCTGATGGTTGTTTCCTTATTTACCAACCTGTAGATCAACAATTTGTCAATCAGATGCACAAAGTGGGCTGCGTTGCAAATGAGATGATATCGCCAAAACCATGTTTCAGTTAAGAATACTAGACTATCAACTCATTGAAAATGTGTGAAAATAAATCTACCCGACATATATATTTTTGATCTGTTCCAGCGGGACCCGATAAAAATGTCTGTGGGTAAGTTTTATTGCAGATGAATAGGAGAGGATGAGAGTCCATGGGGCAGGTTTGCAGAGCTCATCGCCTGTAGGTTAGGTCTCTGCTCCACTGCCCAACAGCTCTCCTTTTTTCCCTCCATTTTTTCCCTCAGATCTATCCAGTTGAATCATGAAGTGTCAGATTTGGAAGGGGCCTGATGTATCATTTTCTAGGATTGTGACCTGAAGCACATAAGCTTTGAAGGATGTTGAACCCACTAAATCTTTCTTGTGTCTATGCAATTTTTGGGTCCTTGGCTTCTGCAAGACTTTCAAAGAGGTCCATGACCCCCGAAATAGTAATATTTAATTTTGACATTTTACATATGATGAAAGTAGACTCCTGGATAAAGGGTTTACTGCTATTCTTTCTAAGTTAAAGATACAGGACCAGAGCTGGTTCCTGGTTCCTAAGCCAGTACAGTTAGTGACCCAGAGCAATGTTACCTCGCAGAGTGCACAGTGGTTTCTACAGTTCAGGATTTCTCACTTTTCCTATTCTCCTTTTGTAATAAAGACCACAGAGGTGGGACATGGCTTAGGCTGGGCAAACATAGTTCTTACGGCAGAGATTGCGCCACCAGATAACCAAATTCACTTTCGTTTTCTTTTCCTTGGGCACATGGGAGAACTTTGTTATTTTCCAGCCTGCTTTGCTATTAGGTGGAATCATGTTACTTGGTGGGCTATGGATGAAAATGGTATGGCAATCTCCAATCACGGCCCCTAAAGACATCCTTTATAAACTTCTAGTTTTCTTCCCATGTCTCGGGACCTTGGAGGCCAGGTATTTAGATCAAGTGGTGTAAGAAGAAAGGAGCCTAGACCCCTGAGTGATGTGATGGAGGAGAGCCCTGCTGATACACACTGGTATTTGTATGATTAGAAATAAACTTTGATTGGCTGAACCACGAAGGTGTGGGGAATGTTACCACAGTACAGCCTAGGCTACCTTCAGTAACATGGTGCTCCATTCCCCTGGCTCAGTCACTGGTCCAAGGGAGGGCATGTGACATTAAGATAACCAAAGGGAGACCCCTTGGCCTATCCAGCAGCTTTGCTGTAGTAACAAACATCCTCAGTAGCTCAGTGGCTCAAAACAGCAGACATCTTTTCATTCATGTTGCACATCAGCAGATTAATGTTGGGTTTGGGCCTCTATGTATCTTTTCATTCTTGGACCCAGGCCTATGGAGCAGCCCCTGTAAGGGGTATGCCTGGTCTCATGACACAGGAGAAAAGCAAGAGGGCTGGCGGAAACCTGTGATGTCTCTTAAAGCTATAAAGCTTATGTTTGTAACTGACATACACTGTTCACTTTCATTCCAGGGACTAAAGCACGTCACATGGCCAAGCTCAAAGCCCATGAAGTGGGATGCAGGCTTATCCCATAGGAGGCCTGGCAAGTCACATGGCAATGCATAGGGAGGTACAATCCTCTTATAGGGATTGGGGGAATAATTATTTTGAATAATAATATGTTATACCTTGGATTGGTATATAAATGTTGGGAGAGAGAAATTCTATTCTGTCTGGAATCTACAGCTGTAATTGCTAATGTCCATGTTTGACATCCTGTGGAAGAGGCCCAGCAAAGGTGGGAGACATTAAGTCTGATGCTCAAGAGAAGAAGGCAAGAAGAGGATGCCAGGTGCACAGAGAGACAGCCCTACTGGCTCAGAGCCCTCAGTTCAGGTTCTGAGACCCCAGGTTCCAAAGCTCGTTCTTCGGTTCTATGAGTTACCTACCCCAGTATACTTCCCAGCCACACAAGTCAACAGAGTTGACTACCCTCTCCTTTACTTTATTTTCTATATTTTTGCCTCGGTTAGCTTCTCTAGAATTTCTGCCACTTGTAACTAAGAGAATCGTAAGTAATATAATTTATTTTATAAGACATATTATCACACATTATATATTTTGTAATTTATATTTGCCTTGTGGAATTAAGGTTGATAGAATCAAATAAGGTTAGGGTCAAATCCACTTCATCTTTTTCTACTTATGTGATCTTGGGCAATGCCTTAGTTTCTCCATCTGTAAAATGGGGCAACAATCCCTACCTCAGAGATGTAGGTTAACCTGCTCCTTTCTCAGCCTTTCCCATTTTGGAAAATGGCAACTCCAATGGTCCAGCTGAAAGCTCTGGAGATCTTTTTGGCTCGTTTCTTTCTATTATACATATTTCACATTCAATGCATTAGCAACTGTATTGAGAACTCAACCACTTCTCACCACTTTGACCACCATAGTCCAAGCCAGCACCTCTTGCTGACTCTTGCCACCTTCTACTTTCTCTCCTGTGGTTTGTCACACAGCAGAAGGAGTGAATCTTGTGAAACACAACTTACCTCATGGCACTTGCCTGCTCAGCGCTCCTCATCTCACTCAAGGAAATCCAAAATTCTAACCCCGACCAGAGCATGCATGACCAGGATGCTCTCCTTCCTGCCTGCCTTCACCTCTACCGCTTCCTCTGCCACACTCCAAGCCCACCACACCTACCTGCATGCTATTCCTGGGACACAGTCAACATGCTCCTGCCTCAGGGCCTTTGCACTTCTGGCCCCTGTGCTTATACGGCTCTTCCCAGTGTGTTTACTCGGCTTCCTTCTGATCTTTGCTCAAGAATGACCTTGTCAGGCAGGCCTTCCCTGACCTCTTTATATAAAACAAAAATCCTCCCCTCTCCCTGTCTGGGCTTTGCTCATTTTCATCAGGGCACTAGTACCGCCTGAAATATTATATATTTATTAGTTTATTTCTGTAAGTTTTAGGAGAGCAGAGACTTTATTTTGTTAACTGCTTTATCTCCATATTTTGAAACAGCATAGATGCTTTGTAAATGTCATGAATATACAAATGAATAAAACTGATCTAGGGATTAACTTAAAGCCCATAATGTCTGTAAAATGCATAGTGTGAGACTAAGCACATAGTATGACATCAAACTGTATCTATTATCTCAAGGTATTTGTATGCTGAGCTTTTACTTTTGTCCAAGGTCCTTCAAAGAACAGAGGCTGACCTGGGAGAATTTGGGAGCAAGGCCCCTTCGGAAGCCCCTGAAACCACACATCATGAACAGCTGTCTCTGAAGTCTGCAAGATTGGCCCTGAGCTCCGGACAGCTGGGCTCCAGGGAGGAGAATTCAGGAGTGACACCCTCTTGTCCCCAGTGACACCCAGCCTCAACCTTCCTTATCAGGACCTCTCCAGCGGCTGCTCTGGACCTCAAGTAATGAAAATCTCAGGCAGAGACCACCCTGGAAGAGGATTATTAAATTCTAACAGGATGGCTGAAAATAGACAGAAATCCCCCAAATCTACCTTGTAGAGAAAACAGGCAGCAGCAGCTGTAGAGTGTAGGTAAGGGAAGAATCAGAATTGTGAGCAAGCATCACAGTGAGAATTATTTCCATGGACACTGAGGCTGGCTGCATCCAGGAGTGGTGGTGGAAGGGGTCATCCTTTTAGAGCTCATGAGCCTCAGGAAGACTAACTCCTTCCCCCCTCCAGCCCTTCCAACACTATAATTCCAGTGGTCCTAGTTTTAACACACTCTGAGATTTCATTAGAGCTGTGCACAGACATAGCAAGGGGTCTAAGCAGCAGCTTCATCAGAGAGCCTATTATACGTTCCCTCGCACAGAGAGCCTATTGCACATTCTCTGATGACCACACAGGGATACTGTTTACACAGAGTGGCTTTATTCTAGCAGAGATCCCACTGAAGAGCTGTAGGAGACATTTACTGGCTGGCAGCAGCAACCATAGAGGGAAAATCATAGTCATAGACCTCTGATCTGCTTTTCCTTCTCCCCCACTCAGTCCTTCCTTCCTCAGCCCTCTGGGGGTGGGGTGGGGGGGCTTCTTTTATATGTATCTGTGTTCTCATCTTCCATTTGCCTCTTCTCCCTCTGGCTCCCATTCCTCTCCCTTCGTTTCCTTTCTCTCTGCCTCTCTCATGCCCCACGGTTAGCAACTACTGCCCACTGGACGCTGGCATTGGCACCGTGACCATAACTAAGATGACCAGGACATGCTCCTGTCCTCATGGAGTGTGCGGTCCACTGCGGACTGCCTGTCTTTCAGGGAAAAGAAGAGGAAGCAGGAGAGCTAAAGGTGACATTCAGAGGAGGTGGGGAGTCAGGAAGCTTTATGAAAAGGCACGTGAAGGACGGATTTGGACTTGAAGAGAGGGGGTGGGAAGACTCTTTCAGCTGGAAGGACTAATACACACAAAAGCCTGAAGCTAGGTCACCGCTAGTGAACAGAGAGAAGTTAAATTTATCTTCGTAATAGCTAACATTTCTGGTACACCGACTTTATGTCAAACACGGAGCTAAGTCCATGACATAGGCTATCTCATTGAATCCTCATGTAGGCCTATGATGAATGACTCCTTTTACAGATGGAGACTATCTCATCCAAAGTCCCACACACAGTTAATGGTAGAATTAGAAATTAAACCCAAACGCATAACCTTGGGCTTTACTACTTTCTGAGGGGAGTAGTAGGAAATCTGTTTAAAACACAGAAGCAAAGGCCAGATGGTGAAGGATTTTGAACGCCGGAAGCAGTTTCCAATTGCCTTGGAAAGTAATGGCTGGGGGTGGGGAAGGGACTTAAAAGGGTTGAGCAAAGCATTAATAAGCTCTATCATTTAACCTCTGTCTTACCCCCCCGTAAATAGGCAAACAACACAAATGAATCTCCTTCACCACAGCTAACCATCTCCTATCCTTTTCATAATTCTATAGATCACTCAAGATAAAGGTACTTTTTAAAAAAATTTATCACAGCTTTTTCATTTCTCTTTCACCCCCGCTTCCAAGTGTCTTTATTACTGTTTGATATTGGTACAGGGTAGTTTAATACAGCTAGTTAAAACAGGATTCTAGAAATCCATATTTAACCGATGGTCATGGCAGATCTTGTGGTAGTGGTTTGTTTTCTTTCTAGTGCATTACTTACTAATGAAGAAATTTTCTGGCTCAGAAATTGTGAGCTAATTATCATTTACATAGTTATATGGTAAACACATTCCCAAATTGTGATTTTAAATTTTTTCTGAAGAGTCCCTAGGAATTTTATTTTCTTTAAAAATTTGCTTATTACTTATTCATTAAACAGATTTATTCTGAAGTAGATAATATAATCTCTCTTGAGTGCAAGTTTCATTACCTTTCTTCGAGGTTAATAGATGAGGTCAGATATAAATATGCCAAAGAGCTTTTACCTCTCCTGTATGGACATTATCTGCATGGTTACTGGCTGCATTTAAAAATATTCCACTGGAGCTTTGATTAGGGACTTGACTTCTAAGTGTAGCCTCCAAAGCAGAATGTTAAGTAAACGAGCTGTCTGTCTGTTGGGAATTGGGACCTGCTATCCACAGTTTTTCACATTCTAGAGATTTCTTTACTTGGAGAGAAGAAAAAGGCATTAGTCAGTTCTTCTCAAGATAGGCAGGCAAGCATATACAGTGGGGAAAGGACAGTTTCTTCAATAAGTAATGCTGGGAAAACTGGACAGCCACATGCAGAAGAATGAAACCAAACCACTCTCTTATACCATGCACAACAATTAACTCAAAATGGATTAAACACACGAATGTAAAACCAGAAACCATAAAACTTCTGGAAGAAAACATAGGCAGAAAGCTCTCTGAGCACATGGAGAAGATATTTGCTAATTGTATATCTAGTAAGGGGTCAATGTTAAAACATATAAAGAACTATGGTGAAAAACTGAAACCACTGCAACTAAGATCAGGAACAAGACAAGGTTGCCCACTCTCACCACTATTATTCAACATTGTTTTGGAAGTTTTAGCCACAGCAATCAGAGAAGACAAAGAAATAAAAGGAATCCAAATCAGAAAAGAAGAAGTAAAGCTGTCACTGTGTGCAGGTGACATGATACTACACATAGAGAATCCTAAAGATGCTACCAGAAAACTACTAAAGCTAATCAATGAATTTGGCAAAGTAGCAGGATACAAAATTAATGCACAGAAATCTCTTGCATTCCTATACACTAATGATGAAAAATCTGAAAGAGAAATTAAGGAAACACTTCCATTTACCACTGCAACAAAAAGAATAAAATACCTAGGAATAAACCTACCTAAGGAGACAAAAGACCTGTAGGCAGAAAACTATGAGACACTGATGAAAGAAATTAAAGATGATACAAACAGGTGGAGAGATATACCATGTTCTTGGATTGGAAGAATCAACAATGTGAAAATGACTATACTACCCAAAGCAATCTATAGATTCAATGCAATCCCTATCAAACTACGAATGGAATTTTTCACAGAACTAGAATAAAAAATTTCACAATTTGTATGGAAACACAAAAGACCCCGAATAGCCAAAGCAATCTTGAAAAAGAAAAACAGAGCTGGAGGAATCAGGCTCACTGACTTCAGACTACACTACAAAGATACAGTAATCAAGACAGTATGGTACTGGCACAAAAACAGAAATATAGATCAATGGAACAGGATAGAAAGCCCAGAGATAAACCCATGCACCTGTGGTCACCTTATTTTTGATAAAGGAGGCAAGAATATACAATGGAGAAAAGACAGCTTCTTCAAAAAGTGATGCTGGGAAAACTGGACAGCTATATGTAAAAGAATGAAATTAGAACAGTCCCTAACACCATACACAAAAATAAACTCAAAATGGATTAAAGACCTAAATGTAAGGCCAGACACTATCAAACTCTTAGAGGAAAACATAGGCAGAACACTCTATGACATAAGTCACAGCAAGATCCTTTTGACCCATCTCCTAGAGAAATGGAAATAAAAACAAAAATAAACAAATGGGACCTAATGAAACTTAAAAGCTTTTGCACAGCAAAGGAAACCATAAACAAGACGAAAAGACAACCCTCAGAATGGGAGAAAATATTTGCAAATGAAGCAACGGAGAAAGGATTAATCTCCAAAATTTACAAGCAGCTCATGCAGCTTAATATCAAAAAAACAAACAACCCAATCCAAAAACGGGCAGAAGACCTAAACAGACATTTCTCCAAAGAAGATATACAGATTGCCAACAAACACATGAAAGAATGCTCAACATCATTAATCATTAGAGAAATGCAAATCAAAACTACAATGAGGTATCACCTCACACTGGTCAGAATGGCTATCATCAAAAAATCTACAAACAATAAATGCCAGAGAGGGTGTGGAGAAAAGGGAACCCTCTTGCACTGTTGGTGGGAATGTAAATTGATACAGCCACTATGGAGAACAGTATGGAGGTTCCTTAAAAAATTAAAAATAGAACTACCATACAACCCACCAATCCCACTACTGGGCATATACCCTGAGAAAACCATAATTCAAAAAGAGTCATGTACCACAATGTTCACTGCAGCACTATTTACAATAGCCAGGACATGGAAGCAACCTAAGTGTCCATCGACAGATGAATGGATAAAGAAGATGTGGCACATATATGCAATGGAATATTACTCAGCCATAAAAAGAAACGAAATTGAGTTATTTGTAGTGAGGTGGATGGACCTAGAGTCTGTCATACAGAGTGAAATAAGTCAGAAAGAGAAAAACAAATACCATATGCTAACACATATATACGGAATCTTAAAAAAAAAAAAAAAAAAAAAAAAGGACACAAAGAACCTAGGGGCGGGATGGGAATAAAGACGCAGACCTACTAAAGAATGGACTTGAGGACATGGGGAGGGGGAAGGACGAAGTGAGAGAGTGGCATGGACATATATACACTACCAAATGTAAAATAGATAGCTAGTGGGAGGCAGCCACATAGCACAGGGAGATCAGCTTGGTGCTTTGTGACCACCTAGAGGGGTGGGATAGGGAAGGTGGGAAGGAGGGAGATGCAAGAGGGAGGGGATATGCGGATATATGTATATGTATAGCTGATTCACTATGTTATAAAGCAGAAGCTAACACACCATTGTAAAGCAATTATACTCCAATAAAGATGTTAAAAAAATATATATATATATATAAAGAACTCATATAACTTAATAACGATAACAATAAAAAACCCAAACAATCTGATTTAAAAATGGGCAGAAGATCTGAATAGACATTTTTCCAAAGAAGACAAACAGATGGTCAACAGGTATATGAAGAAGATGCTCAATATCATTAATCATTAGGGAGAGGCAAATCAAAACCACATGAGATATCACCTCACACCTCTTAGAATGGCTAGCATCAAAAAGGCAAGAGAAAACAAGTGTTGGCAAAGGCAACATTTGTGCACTGTTGGTAGGACTGCAAAGTGGTGCAGCCAATATGGAAAACAGTATGGAGCTTCCTCAAAAAATTTAAAACAGAACCACCATAAAATCCAGCAATTCCACTTCTGGGTATTTATCCGAAAAAAATGAAAACACTAATTTAAAAAGATACATGCACCCCTATATTCAATGTAGCACTATTTACAATAGCCAAAATATAGAAACAACCTAAGTGTCCATCAACGGATGAATGGATAAAGATGTTACATATATATGTTTATATATAATATAATGGAATAGAATATTACTAAGCCACAGAAAAGAATGAAATCTTGTCATCTGTGACAATATGAATGGACTTTGAGTACTGTGCTAAGTGAAATAAGTCAGAGAAAGACAAATATTGTATGATTTCACTTATATGTAGAATCTAAAAAAACAAAACAAATGAACAAACAAAACAAAACTCGTAGATACAGAGAACAGACTGGTGGTTGCCAGAGGGGAGGGGGATTGGGGGTGGGCAAAATGGGTAAAGGGGATCAAAAGGTACAAAGTTCCAGTTATAAGATAAGTAAGTCATGGGGATGTAAGGTACAGACAGCATGGTGACTGTGGTCAATAATACTGTATTCTAAAAATGAAAGTAAATCTTAAAAATTATTATCGTAAGAAAGAAAATTTGTAACTCTATATGGTGACTGACGATAACTAGACTTATTGTGGTGATCCTTTCACAATGTATACAAATGCCCAATGACTGTTGTACACCTGAAACTAATATAATGTCAATCATACTTCAATTAAAAAAAAGATAAGCAAGCAAATCTTTCCATTTAAGCCGAAATCAGTTTTAGATAGCATGAGACCTCCTTATGGTGACCTTATAAAAGGAGGAGGGAAGGAAGTAAAAAATGAGTAAGTAAATCCAAGATGATTTTAAAGTGCTAAATACCAGAGGGAGACTTTTTGTTGTCTTGTCCTCTTTTCATGTAAATTTCTGGCAGAACTCAAACTTCTCTGGAAAAGGCATGGGATTGGGAATAAACAATCTGATAATCAAATACCCAGTAGACCAGTACAAAAGACTCTCGGGTATAAGATTTGTGGTATACACTTTCAAACACTGGTGGAATATCCCCATGGACGGGCTTCCTTGGTCCATAAAGCATATACACACTTCTCTTCTGTGTTAATTCATTTGTTGATTCATACTTTTCGTGCCCTCAACAAGAACACTGTGATGGTTGATTTTATTTGTCAAGTTGACTGGGTCACAGGATGCCCAGATAGCTGTTTAAACATAATTTCTGTGTGTGTCTGTGAGGGTGTTTCCAGATGAGATTAGCATTTCAACTGATGTCCTGAGTAAACCACATGGCTCTCCCCAATGTGTGGGGGGGGGGCATCATGCAATCTGTTGAGGGCCTGAACAGAACAAAAAGGCAGAAGTTTGAATTAGCTCTGCCTGACTGCTTGAGCTGTAACATTAATCTTCTCCTTCCCTTCATGCTCCCAGTTCTCAGGTCTTCAGACCTGGAGTGGAATATACACCATTGGCTCCCCATCTCTCAGGCCTTTGAAATGCAACACCAGCTTTCTTGGGTCTCAGGCTTACAGACGGCAGATTGTGGAGTTTCTCAGCCTCCATAATCACATGAACTGCTACCTTAAATAAGTCCTAATGATTCTGTTTCTCTTGAGAAGCCTAATACAAACTTTAAATGATGGAGAACAATAAGTTAAATCAGAGAGTGCCACCTCAAGTGCTGACGGGATTCCTGGGGGAAACAACTGAGTGTAAGAAGGCTCCTTCCTATTCTCTGTGAGATACGCAGCCCTCTCTGCTTTTTTCATCTTCCCTCTTTCTCTATGGACATGGATACATGAAATATTTCACCTCAACATCACTGTAAGAAAAAGACTCGCACAAATACAACATAGCAACTGTTATTTTGTCTTTACAGAGGCGATAGGACTTGACGCTACTGAGGCACACTACAAAACGGGTGTTGTGTAAAAAGGGGCCAGGTGTTACCAAGCCTTGGCAAACTGGTGCAGATTGCAAACTGATACTCCAAGATCTGCCCCCTTTCCAAAGGGAAGCTAGAAAGTTGGACTTATGTAAAGAAGCCAATTTTTGAAGCTGGCCACTAATACAAGTTTTTTAAAATGACATAGATTTTAAAATTGACATAGGGAAAACACACTTCTGGGCCATCTCTGGTTCATGGATCACCAGTTTGAGAAGGCTGGGATAAATGGGGTGGGTGGGATGGAAGTGGGGAGAAAAAACACTGTAAGAACATGGTAATTCCATCATCCTCAGAGTGTGACAAAAGCAGATGCATTCATATGGCTTCTTATACGAGACCGTGAGAACTTGTCAAATAAGGACCATATTCAATACAAGGTAGTTGACAAGATTATCATACTGATATGTTGGTAATCTGAATTAATTGCATAGTGATCCATCACAGATTACACTAAGTGAAGGAGAAAATAAAAATAAACACTGAGCTGGAATAGATTTTCAGGAGGAGCAGCAAATGACTAATCCAGAGGCAGTGGTAAATAAGGGATAATTCTTATTCTCTTACCCACTTACTGAAAACATAAAGGGAACTGAAAAAAATATGGGCAAAAATAGTTATACGTTTTACTCTTATATAAATAAACAATTTCAAATTCAGAAGCACCAACAAAGGGTCTTCAAAAGAGTTATCCTGCTTGTCTAGAAATTATTGTATTGGCCTATAGTGATCTTTATACTCTATTAAAATGTTCTGTACAGGGCTTCCCTGGTGGTGCAGTGGTTAAGGATCCGCCTGCTAATGCAGGGGACACGGGTTCGAGCCCTGGTCCGGGAAGATCCCACATGCCGCGGAGCAACTAAGCCCATGTGCCACAATTAATGAGCCTGCGCTCTAGAGCCCACAAACCACAACTACTGAGCCTGCGTGCCACAACTACTGAAGCCCGCGCGCCTAGAGCCCGTGCTCCGCAACAAGAGAAGCCACCGCAGTGAGAAGCCCGCGCACCACAACAAAGAGTAGCCCCTGCTCTCCACAACTAGAGAAAGCCCGCGTGCAGCAACGAAGACCCAATGCAGCCAAAAATAAATAAAATAAATAAATTAAAAAGGAAAAAATGTTCTGTATAATTTGTAATCTTGGGACAGGTGACATTCTCATTCAGTCTTAATTTCTTTATTTGAAAAAGAGTGGCGAACTCAAGGCCTTCTGAAAATTCTTTCAACTCTACTATTTTAGGAGATGCTATTACAAAAGGTGATAGTTGTCCATGGATAATTGGTACTGTCAAAAGCCCATTTTAAATGAATGTAATTAATATGGGAACCAAAAATTCATAGCAAATAGTGAAATGTTTGATTGGAATGATATCATGAAAAATGAAATCAAAATTATAAAATTTTACTGCAACGTTAACAACATTTAAGTTATAAATGTAATTATGTATAAAATATCAGAATGAGCACAGCTTGAACCAAGCGTTGATTATTTAGGGGCGAGAATAATTTTTTTCTGACCAATCTGAAGAGTAGAGTGAAACAATATCCTTTATTTCATGTTTGACTTTCACAGTGTGATAATCAAGTGAGTCACTTCTGTAAAAGTGTTTGAAGGCTTCATCAATTTTCCCAGGAGTCTCTCTTTATCTTTGATATTTAAATCTTTCTCTTCTGAGGCATTTATCTTGCAATCATTCTTGTCGATTTTCTCTTAATTGCTAACTGTCTAACTCTTTAGACCCTTATGTGTCAATGGCTTTGTGTTCAATTAGAACAGTTTTCCTACTCTAGACTTTCTGAAATCCTACATTTTGGGGGCAAGATTTGTAGGATTTGAAATTTTATTTTGTAATTGCTTTGCATTGCTGAAGCACAGAATTGACAAATATTCAGTCAATAAGGTACCACCCAACATGGACAAATAGCCTGAGTCCGAGGGTAGGGGCTAACTATGTAAGGGGTCAGTTATTAGTAAACACTGTTGTGCTTTCAAGATTCCCCGCCTTCAGGTAATTCTAGGATAAAAATCAAGCAATTGAATATTCTTTCATTCTTTTATAAAAATGAATTTATAGACTTTTGCATGATTCGTTTCCATTTTAGGGGTGAAACTAGTATTTTTCACTGAACACAGGATAATGTCATTACAGAAAAATTCTGATTTTTTTAATCTCCCCAGTGATAGAACCTTCAATGAACTAATTTTTATTTTCTGAAGTTTATATTGAGGAGAAAGAGACAAGAAAATGAGCTCATGTAATGTGCCTGAAAATCCAATTTCTGGATATGGACCAAGGTTGGTACAATTTCAGACCAGGCCCCTGTGCATTCTCCAATAATAGAAACTGAGGTTCAGAATGCTAACATCACACCTGTTTAATTGCATGCCATGAGTTACATGCCATTATAGGAAGATTTAAAAAAATAAAATATAGATTACAAGTGAAAGGGTAAAAATAAGCTAAAAGATAAAAATTGTAGAAAATCTTCAATGAAATGGTCCAAGCAGCTGAAATAAAAACTATCACACTCCTTTGATCAGAACTACCCACATGAGGTTCCTTTTTAAAGTTGAAACAATTTAAAAAATGGTTAGCAAAAGGCCCACACATCTGGTTATAACAGGACCAAGGACAAGACTGTAGCTCACTGCTGGGGGCTCTCTCTGAATTTAAAGTTAAAATAAAGATACTTTATAATCAAATAATGTGTTTGGAACAAGCAGAAAATTACAACCAATGGTCAAATCACCCAACAAGAATTGTCAACCATAAGGTGATATCTGAACTTTATCAAATAGGGACTTGGCCTTCAGATAAGATAAGTGGCAGTAGCTGAAAGAACTTCCAACACTTACAGTCAGGACAGAGCAGGGTTTTTCCCCCTCAACACTACTGGGTAACTGTTTGTTGTGAGCTGTCCCGTGCACTGTGGGATGTTTAGCAACATTCCTGGTCTCTACCCACTAGATGCCAGTAGTACAACACCCATCTCCATCCTCCAGATTTTTAACAACCAAATGTGTCCAGACATAGCCAAATGTTCCCAGGGGGAGAAGACTGTCCCTGATGGAAAACCACTGGGACTGCAGCTCTTACTTGAGGTCAGGATTCACCCTTTTACAGTGGCTTCTATTAGGGCGCCTCTATTGTATTTCAGTGGAGAATGTCTCAAATTTTGGTCTAGAATACACCACGTTTCTGAGCATTGCTGTTGTACCACATTTGATGATTTTTACGCCACCTGTACTATTATTTACTCAGTAACATTCCTAAAAGCTATTTTTTCTTTGCACACAGATAGAACCATTCTAGATGCTTAGGAGGATAGTGAATTAATTTACTATATACAGTAGACACCTCTGTACGTCAGAGCTTTTGATGCTTCCAGGAATCTTGGCTGAGAAAAGTTGAATCTAATCTGAAACCTGGCAGCCACCCAAGACAGTCCCATCTCCCTCACTGCTCCATCAGTCGTCCTCTTAACTCTATTTTTCACCCTGACTTTGCATGGAGGGAGCCTCACACGGAGATTTGCTGAGGAAAGCTCTGTCTACTTCTCATTTTCCTGGTGGGAATCCCCTTCCTCCTCTTCCTCCTATTTATTTATTTATTTATTTATTTATTTATTTCTAATTGACATACAACATATTGGTCTTAGGTATACACCTTAAAGCTATTTTTAATGGAAGTAAATTTATAATAAATGGAAATATATTTAAAAAGGAAACATGTATCCCACTCCCATAAATAGGAGTACAGCAGTAATTAGAAATTAATTAAAAATACATACTGAAAGCAAGAACAGATATTAATTTCTAGCTAGACAGTACTGGCAACAGAAATCTCATCAGCCTGAGGTCTGCTCTCTCGGGGATTAAAAAGCGTTCGAGGAGTTAAGAGATGCCAACACCAGGCTGAGAGGTTCTCCTTGTGGTACAAAAAAAGGAAGGGAGTAATTTTCTTACTATGCTAGTCAAAGTTACTTAATGTCATGAACAACTTAAAATTATCTTCAAACAGCCAGGGGTACAATCGCACACAATGCGAAATACTCTCTTTTATCTGTGGATTTATCTGAAAGAGGTTCTCCTGAGGACATGACAACACAAGATCATTGCCAGCATGGACTTTAAAGCTGGATAACCTGCGTGGTGACCTAGAAACTGTGATAATAATTGTACCTCTTCATAAAGTTGTCATCTGAGGCTTACATGAGATAACGGATGTAAAGTAGTTAGCATGCTTGGAACATAACTGGCACACAAGGGTTTTGAAAAGTGCCAATTCTCAAAAACAAAGCCCGTCTTTGATGTTGAGTCTCGGGGGCAGTCAGCAATCTTATGGAAGTGAAACCTCTCAACCTCTCTCTCTCTCTCTCCCTCTACTCCCTGCCCTGCCCTTCTCTCTCAAATGGTGTAAGATTCTGAATTATCACTGTGTAGAATAGTCACAGGCGCTTTCTGCCCTTGACATTTCTAATTTCTTCTCAGACTCAAGAGGTTTGTGAACTTCAGCCAGGAGGGCTCGCCTGATAGGTAGGCAAACACTCCATCTGATAAGGTTCAACATCTCCAATTTGTGCCAGGTGACCTAACCTTTGGTTTACTTCGAGGCATGTAGTGACTTCCTGTTTGGGCTAGCCAAAGGACCACATCTTATGGTGACTTCTATTCACTGTAGGTTCAGAGTTTCAGCAGTCACGTGCAAAATCCTGCACCGAGGACATCCACATTCATAGAGAGATGTTACCGACCCTCGTGCTGTGAGGAAGTAAGTGAATGAAACTAATGTTAACTGAATCACTGTGCCAGACCCTTCTTGCTTAACCTTCCTGACTATGAAGTTCCTATTATTCCCAATAAAAGATGAAAAAATTAAAGCTCAGTGAAGTTACAAAATTTGCGCAGGCTGTGATGTTTAGTAAATGGTGGCTTTGAAACCAGATCTGATTCCAATAGGCATGTGATACCTGATCTGCAGCAAACATGCCTCTGTGGAATATGAACAAATCTACTGAAAATGTTAACAGTCTGCGTTTGTGTAGTACTTTAGACCATTCAAAAGAATTTCATATCTAGTATTTCATTTGTATTTACAATCTCCCCCTTTGCAGAAAAGCAACTCTTTGATTCCAGAGGGTGGCTTACATGGAGATTCAGAAGTTAACCTCATCTAGTCAACTTACCTTGTCAATAGGGGGTCATTCTAAGGCAAATGTGTGTTCTCTGGTCACTTCAAACTTGGAGCCGCGGTACCAGGGCTGGAAGAGGTTTTTATTTGTATGACTGCCTTTCATTTGGTACTGATTTATTCTTGAGCTGAGTCCAGACTATTCTAGTCTCAAAATTTCACGAAAGCCAAATTAAAATAAGATTTAGAACAGAGCAGCAAAGGGTATTAGAGGTCTCCTAACTACAGAGATTTCATCAAACATACTCTGTGATTTCCATCTGGTACCTTTGTTTCTCCTAACCCTGGGCTGTGGACGAGTATACATTTTCATGGTCATTTTAAAACTACAGAAAATAATGGGCTCTAACATTCTAATTCAAATTATTCAGACATGCTGAAAAGATTACACACGGCTTTAAAAATCCATACCCTATCCTGATGCCTTTATTTTCTATGGGACTGCCTGGTTTCTTTCTTTCCTCACCAGTTGTTGTACTTTACCAAAACACTTGGTAACTTGGAGGCAACTTTGCATTTAAGCTTAATTTTCCTGTTCCTCAAACCCAGAGAAAAGGCAACCCGATACTCCAAATCCTATCTAAAACTAACTTCAAAAGTATGGAAGGAAAAGGCTTGCCTCTAAAAGTAACAGGGCAGGACAGGAATAAAGACACAGACGTAGAGAATGGACTTGAGGGCACGGGGAGGGGGAAGGGTAACCCGGGACGAAGTGAGAGAGTGGCATGGACTTATATATACTCAATCTAGAAGTTGGAAAGGACAAGGAATCAGATTCTCCCCTAGAGCCTCCAGAAGGAATGCAGGCCTGCTGGCACCTTGATTTTAGCCCAGTGAAACTGATATCAGGCTTCTGATCTCCAGAACTGTAAGATAATAAATTCATGTTGTTTTTTACTTGTAGATTTGTGGTAATTTGTTATAACAGCAGTAGGAAAGGAATACACAGGCCTTTTGATTTTTGCCCTCTGGTTCTCTTTTGTACTATCCTTTGTATTGCTGTCTAAGGCACTTTGGGTAGATGAGACTGACCTGTGAATGTAACAATAATAGATAATACGTACTGAGCCTTAATCACCGGCAAGCAATTACGCCTACCATTGTCCAGTCCTTATATCACTTAATTGTCAAAACAAGTCCATGAGACAGATCAAATGATTAATTTCCTATCTCTGGAAAATGAAGACAATTCTTAGAGAGATTCAGTAATTTATCTAAGGTCACAGAGCTTATTACTGATATATGTGAGTGGTCCGATACCTCAGTTTATGCTTTTAACTTTATCTAGTGTATGTATGTAGGTATCTCCATGTGTGGGGTATACGTGCTCTAGAAGCTCTGGTAAAACTTGGTTTAGAAAACTGTTAGCATAAATAATATGAGAGTAAAATCACCACTTTAAAACCCCCCATGTAGAATATGCATTCACATTTTCCCAGGCAAAAAGGATTCTTTTTATATTCATCTGTAGCTAGGACTTAAAGATTGACCAATTAATCAGGTCAGGTTGGAGCAGTTTTATCCAAGTGGCTCAGTTTCTGTCATGAGACTGTGCTACAAAAAATAAGTGCAATAAAAATTAATATGTTTCCCTCATTGTATCATAATAGGTTATAATGGACTGAAATTATGTAGAGTACTTAAATTTTTGCATAGAATGTATTTGGTCATTTTCAATAACCTGACTTTATTCAACAAACTGTTAGGCCTTAGCCAGCTCAAGAAAATCATTTCGATGGTGGAGAGATGATAAAGGACCATGGCAGTTCTTATCTTTCTAAAACAGAGGTGCCTGTGGTTACTGTTCAGACTTTATTGGGCACTTCACTCCCCCAAGTCTGGGTTTCTTCATCTATAACATGAGGCACCTTCCTGTCCTATCTATCCAGTGGGGTTGTTGGGAGGCTGAACCAGATCACATGTGTGAAAGCACTTAGAAAACAGAAGCCCTACTGAAATAGAAAAGGATTCTCGTTAAACTTTAATTGTAACAGAAAATACACAACATTAGATATTAAAATCTCAATCTTTCGAAAGCAGTTTTTAGGAAGAGGGAAACAGATACTGAAATCTCCTTAGTTTTATGAAGTTTCAGTTTAAGAAGATGGAGATTCTCTTTGTTCTGCTGGAAGCCCGGGAAGCAGCAGCAGCATAAGGCTGCCTAAGCTCTACCTGGATCTTTATTTACATCTGTCCGGCTCATCCTTGTGATGTGCTGGATTTCTTGGCCATACCCAGGTTTTGAGATAAGGAAAGGCCTGGATGATTATAAATACTTTAACACCCTTGCTATCTTCTCCCAAGATCAGCAGATACTCAAAGTATCTCACCGACCCCTTTAGGTCTGAACTGAATCAGAGGACAGCCTTCCTCTTAGTTCCTCTGAGCCAATTTCTGGCATCTGCACAGGGAAAGATAATGGAATAACACATGGGTTCAGGAGGAAGCTGCTAGCCCTGACATAAAACACAGAGTTCTCACTGTGCCTCCAACACCTGGAATAGGGCCTGGCATGAGACAAGACCCGGTAAGTGTTTATCAAGTGTAAAATGAAGGCAGAGGCCACTTTCGAGGTAGGTGTAAGAAGTCAAAACAGGGTGCGATATAATCGCTGCAGTAGGAAGATGAGAAAGAAGAGGAAAAAGGAGAAATTACTACAGAAACTGCCCTACCCTTAGCATTTATTATTCTCATACAATGAATTAGCAAGTAAAAAATATACAGCAGAAATGTGAAATACTGAATGTAATTCAAAGGTCCATGACACAATAAAGATGGAGATTTACCAGAAAGATGACCCCTTAGTCCAAATTTGATGGATTAAACCAGACTTTGACTCCAAACCCTGGCTCCATCATTTACAAACTGTGTGATTTTAGTCAAATTCCTTACCTTCTCTGTTTCAGTTTCTGTTTTTGTAAGGTGAGATAATAATAATTCTACCTCTAAAGTTGTTGTGAATATTAAATGAGTTAATATATAAAAGTTTAGAGAAGTACATAAGCATGTATTTACTATGGTATCAGCCTACCATAGTAAATAATATATGTTTATTATGGTAGGCCGATAATGGCTCCCAAAGATATGCCCACAGATGAATCCCTGGGTGATAGTTAATTTTATGTGTCAGCTTGGCAGGACCATGGTGCCCAAATATTTGGTCAAACATTATTCCAGATTTTTCTATGAAGTGTTTCTTGGATGAAGTTAACATTTAAATAAGTAGACTCTGAATAAACCAGATTACCTTCCATAATGTGTGTGAGCCTTATCCAATCAGTTGAAGGCCTTAATAGAACAAAGACTGACCTTCTCTGAGCAAGAAGGAATTCTGCCTGCAGACTACTTTTGGACTTGATCGTCAACTCCTTCCTAGGTCTGCAGCCTGTTGGCCTACCCTGCAGATTTTGGACGCACCAAGCCCCTCACAGTACCATCAGACAAGTCCTTAAAATAAATCTCTCAATCAATCAGTCAATCAATCTATGTGTGTGTGGGGTGTGTGTGTGTGTGTGTGTGTGTATACACATATATATACACATATATGTATATATATGCAAACTATACCTCATTTTATTGCACTTTGCTTTATTGAGCTTCACAGATACTGCATTTTTTTTTACAAACTGAAGGTTGGTGGCAACTTTGCATCGAGCAAGTCTATCGGCGCCATATTTCCAACAGCATTTGCTCACTTCATGTCTCTGTGTCACATTTTGGTAACCCTCACAATATTTCAAACTTTTTCATTATTATTATATTTGTTACGGTGATCTGTGATCAGCAATCTTTGATGTTACTGCTACAACTTACTGAAGGCTTAGAAGATGGTTAGCATTTTCAAGCAATAAAGTATTTTTAAATTAAAGTATGTACTCCTTTTTTTAGACGTAATGCTATTGCACACTTAATAGACTACATTATAGTGTAAACAAAACTTTTATATACACTGGGAAACCAAAAAAATCCATGTGACTTGCTTCATTGTGATATTTTATTTCCTTTATTGTGGCAGTCTGGAACCGAACCTGCACTATCTCTGAGGTGTGTGTGTACATATATATACACACACATATACACCCTATTGTGTGTGGACATATATATGCATCTCTCTGTGTGTACACACACACACACATCCTGTTGGTTCTGTTTCTCTGGAATACTATGACTAATATAACCTGGAACCTGTGAGTGTTACCTTATTTGAAAGAAGGGTCTTTGAAGATGTGATTAAATTAAGGATTTTGAGGTGGAGAGATTATCCTGGATTATCTGGGTTGGGTTCTAAATTCAGTCACAAGTGTCCTTATAAGAAGCAGACAAAGGAGGAGAAACACACATAGAAGAAAAGGTGATGTGAAGATGAAGGCAGAGATTGGAGTAATGTGGTCACAAGCCAAGGAATGCCAAGGAATACGAAAAGTCCCCCAGAAACCAGAGGAGTCAAGAAATGGGTTCTCCCCAGAGCCTCCAGAGGAAACATGGTCCTGCTGACACATTGATTTTGAACTCCCAGAACTGTGAGAGACTATGTTCCTATTATTTTAAGCTACCAAGTTTGTGGTAATTTGTTATAGCAGCCCTAGGAAACTAATACACTTACCATATAGGTATTTTCTATTAATATTCAGTAAATCCTCACTTACTAACCATAAAACCTCAAGTAGTTTTAACAACGCCCAGAACCAGGAAGAAAACAAGTAAAATTTCTGAATATCCATATCAGTGTTTATCCATGAATATTTTCTCACATTACTCCACAGATCCTGACTCAGAGGACCACTCTAAATGCTGACCCTTATTATTACAGATACTGATGGAGAAAATTTCCTCTCCCCTGGCTCCATGGAGGATAGTACCCCCAAACGGCCTTGATCCCCACTGAGGGTAGGTGGGGGAGCTCACGTCTGAGTCCCTCCATGAATCATCCACCCGCCCCAACCGGGTTGTCTAGCAGCACTCAGCGGAGTCATCCCTAGAAGGAGGGGCCCCAACCACCATGGTACTGGGAGAAGCATCATCAACACTTTCGTGTTTGAGGGTCCAGGGGAGAAGCTGGAACCTGGGTCCAAAGTTGGCAAACACAACGGGAGCTCATCTTTATCCTGCATTCTGGTGTTGGCTCATGGACTGGGACATGCCAAACGTTTTGGACAAGGGAAAGTTTGCTTCAACCTGGCATCATGGCAATCTCTAGGGCGGAGTGTAAAATCAAGGACCCAGCTCTGCACAAGGCTCCTGGTAGAACCATCCAGGCCCGCTGCTGTGGGTGTCTTACCTGTGCTCCTAAATCCTCTAGCGTGAGTGCCCTTAACCGCCAGTCATTTGGTGCGGCCCTTCATTATTTTTCAATATCTCTGTACCACCTGTATGTTTATTCTTTAAATAAACTCACCACTTCTACCATAGCTTCATCCTACACAATCCATAAATTCATTAGTTTGATGCAACGTGATAGTTATGTTACTCAAATAGTCATCGGGTACATATTTATACCATTGAAAACTATCCTGGGTATCTTCCGTCATCAACCTATCACGATGTATCACATGTGCACTATGGAAACAAATGCTGCCATTATGGATACGTGACTTGGAGTTGGGGCTCACTGGGGCCTTCGAGGGCCTCCTAAGTGGGGCTTGGGTGTGGGGTAGGGGACCAGAAACTCCTTTTCTACTTAGTGCTAACAATATTAGCAAATGGGCAAGATAAAACACCCATCTCCACCCATCTGCCCTAAATTCTTCTCATTCCAACCCCTCTAGGGGAGAAAGAGGCTCTCTTCCAATCCCCCAGAGCAGGGGAGGACTGAGCTATTTCCCTGACAGGCTAGAAGTGGCAAAAGGACAAGGTGGCCTTCAGATGGCAATGACCAGAAGTCTGCTAACGGGAAGGAATCTGTAGAGACTCTGAGTCAGGCAGCCAAGGCACGACGCCTTGACAATCCAGTCAGGTGGGAATTGCACCAGGAAACTATATTCACACCTGGGGATCAAGGATTTAGGAATCAATCAGCGGCGACAGGTGGGTCTACTCCCATACAGTGGTGGGAATGGAATATCTGGGACTTCGGACAACCCTGAGCAATGGCAGAGGTCCTGGTAGATGACCCTGGAAAATAAACTCACCATTCACGGAAACTCAGCAGCTGGCTTATTCCAGGGTAGGGCATAGTCCTTCTTTCTCCTCAGTTTCTCCAGATAGCTCCACATTCATGACCTAATCACATCTCAAGTTTTTAAGCTGTTCTCTGCCCCCTCCCGTTACATGGTAAAACCTGAGTAACATCCCTCTCCAGGGTTCCACCTTACACTGATTTCATTTGCACTCCGTGCTGGGTCTCCTAGGCAAAGCAGCATAAGGGTGGGGGAGTGTCTGAAAGGGGGACACTGCCTTGTCACACCAGCACTCAGCAGCATCTCCCAGAATGAAGTGGCTGAGTTTTATTCACCCCAGTACATGGGAGTGACAACCCCTCTGCATACCTCCCACATCTGTCCTCTCTGCTCATCCTCATACCTTAGTACATCTGACTTTGCTTAGAAAACACCTCCTAAGAAATGGATACCTGGCACTACTTTCCCTAGACAAATTCTATTGCTTCTGGCATCATCAGTCATAGAAAGATCTTTTAAAATGTGAATAACTTGATTCATTTATATAAAAGGTCAATATTAGAAAATGTCTTCCCCCTGTGTCTCATCTACACCTTAACATAATGTTCTATACTTGCAGTGCGCTCTCTGTGACACTGATGCAGGGAATAAATGAGTATAGAATGAAATAATTATGGGAAAAGGCAAAATTTATTCTGAAACTGATGCTGACTTTTTTCTTTCAGTCTATTTTTTGTTTGTTTAATAAGGCATCTGAAGCTAGAAATTAAAAAATAATGATACGATAATGTCAGTTTCTTTCTAGTTGATCAACATTGGCCATAAATCTAAATTTAAATTTATATTTAATAAACCCCTCCACATTCCCTGCATCAGAGTCAGGAAACTGATTTGCTTCATCCCAATTGCTTTTCCTGCGCATTAAGCTGAATACTGTATCTAATCATCTGCTTTGGTGCCTTCCAAACATACCCAACTTAAAACCTGCCTCAAAATTGGTCCAGTTGATAAACCTTGTTATCCTTTTTATATGATTTATGTTGAGTCTACCTTTTCGAACATTATTCTTAATTATCTTTGCTGCCTTGCAATTTATAACTTAGGCCACCTAAAAATTACAAGTCATTATTTGATTTAGCTTTGCTCTCACATCTTTGACAGAGCATACTTTAGCTTCTGAGAACCTTCACAGTTTGATTTTACGCTTTGCCTCTGTGTTTAATAGTTCTCTGAAGCAAAAACAACAAGATATTCTAAAAGCTTCTTCTAGTAAGTGTGAAAAAACAGAGATGGGATAGAAATTCGTGTGGTACGTGGGTGGTGGCAGGAGGAGAGCTTTGAAATGAGTTTCTACCAACATTTTTGAAATAACGTTAGCAACTGTACACAGTTCAGATCGTGCAACCATGCCTTTTTATATCATCCAAACTTGGGAAGCCAAATACCCACTCAGACTGAATATATGCTGCCTCTTGATCAGTAGTTATGGGCTGCTGAAGACACCATTTCGTACAGACTGTATAAAATATAAACTTCTGTGTTAGAGTGTGTTTTGATGAATCATAGGTTGACCTTTCTATAGGTCAAAGTGGTTCAGTGGTGGCAATTTCAAACGGTTCAACCTAAAAGTGGGGAAACCTAAACCTTCTCTGCCCTCTCAGTAAAGACTGCCAGTGTTCTACAAATCCCAGTGATGGAGTCATGTCACTGAATCCAGTAGACCAAAACTGCTGTTAGTGGAGTAGGGGCTGGGCATAGGGGTCTACTTCTAATGGTGGTGCACTTGGCACAGAAGGGGGAAAAGCTGTGGAGATTTAACCCAGCTCCAGATTAGCTCCTATGTTTTGGACCATATGAAAATTTTACATGTTCCTTCCAAATCTTGTCTGTCAATCTGTAGCTACTCTGCATTCACGGAAGGTTTAACTAAAGCCTAAGTAGCTCACTTCTTCCATGATGTGATTATTCCCAAGGCTATGGGTCTAATCCTTTTCCTACATCCTTTCCTCCCATAAGAATATGGCAACATATTTTTGAATTTTTAAATAATATAAACTTTTTGTGAAATATTTAAACAATTCAGCAGAAGTAAAATTTCCTTCATTATCCTGAGTCCCCATGAGATAACCAGATCACCCAGATTCTTTTATGCATACATATAAACACATACATCTTAAATGAAAAATAGGTCACACTATATTTCCTATTCTGTATCGCGTTTCGATCACATGAAAGTACACTGTAGACATTTTCAAATGTCACTACTTAAGGATCTGCTGTAATCATTAAAACCGTTGAACAGTATTCTACTCTATCACCATACCATCATTTAAATAGTTAATTTCCCCAAAACTGGACAGCTAAATGCAAAAAGATAAAACTAGACCACTATCTCACACCATACACAAATATTAACTCAAAATGGTTAAAAACTTCAATATAAGACCTGAAACCCTAAAACTTCCAGAAGAAAACATATATAGTATGTTCTCTGATATTGGTCTTACAATAGCCTTCTAGATGTGTCCCTTTAGGCAAGGGAAACAAAAGCAAAAATAAACAATTGGGATTATATTAAACTAAAAAGCTTCTGCACAGCAAGGAAACCATCAAAAAAAAAAATGAAAAGACAACCTACTGAATGGCAGAAGATAGGTCACATAAGGGGCTAATACCCAAAATATATAAAGAACTCATACAACTCAACAACAAAAAACCAAACACTCCAATGAAAAAATGGGCAGATGAGCTAAAAAGACATTTTTTTCTCAACAAATACACACTGATGGCCAACAGGCACATGAAAAGAGGTTCAACATCACTAATGATTAGGGAAATGCAAATCAAAACCACAATGAGATATCACCTCACACCTATGAGAATGGTTATTATAAAAAAAAAGAAATAACAAGTGTTGATAAGGATGTAGAGAAAAGGGAGCCCTCATGCACTGTTAGTGGGAATGTAAACTGGTGCAGCCACCATGAAAGACAATATGGAGATTCCTCAAAAAATAAGAATAGAACTATCATGTAACCTCGGTATCCCACTTCTGGTTATTTATTCAAATAATATGAAAACACTAATCTCAAAAGATATCTATAACAGCCAAGATTTGGAAACAACCTAAGTGCCCATCAATGTATGAATGGATAAAGAAGATGTGATATATACATGCATACATACATGTAAACATAAACACAATGGAGTACTACTCAGCCATAAAAAAGATGAAATATTGTCATTTGTGACAATAGGGATGGACTTTAAGGGTATTACATTAAGTGAAATAAGTCAGGTGGAGAAAGATTATTTCACTCATGTGAGGAAGTAAAAAGCATATAAACAAAGAAAACCAAAATAAATGAACAAAACAAACCAAACAAAAACAAAACAAGTAGATACAGAGAACAGAGTAGTGGTTACCAGAGGGGAAGAGGCCAGAGGTAAGGAGAAATGGGTAAAGGGGATCAACTGTATGGTGATGGACGGAGGATAAATTTTTGGTGGTGAGCACATTCTAGGGCATACAGAAGTAGAAATATAATGGCATACACATGAAACATACAATGTTATAAATCAAATGTTACCCCAAAAAAATCCCCCAAATAGGGACGCTTGGGCTTCTTCCAATTTTTTATTATTATGAACAATTCTGCAGTAAACATTCTTGTACATGCACCTTTGTAAGTTTATACAATTATTTCCTCAGAATCAATTACTAGAGGAGGAATTGCTAGGTTAACAGGAATGCACATGCCACATGCTGATTCACACGTTCAGGTGGCTTTTGAAGTTACACGCCCACCAGGAGTTTATAAGAGTTCACTTCCTGTACCTTAACCAGCCCTGAGTATCAGTATACCTTTTGGTCTTCTTTAGTTTGATAGAGAGCTAATGATATTACTATTTCACTTCAGTTTATTAATTCTTAGGGTGGTAAAGAACTTCGCATACATACAATGACATTTGGATTTCTTCTTTAGTGATTTCTTTTCTATTTGTCAGGACTCTTGCAATTACAAGTTATCCATCTCGAATTGGTCTAAAACAAGTCAACCAACAAGAATGCAATGTCTTGGGTCACCAGCTGGGAGAGACACAGGAGTGGCTCAGAAAACTGAAGGAAGGACTGGACTGTTCTAGGAATGTTATACAGGACTCACTGAGGTAATGGATGGAAAACATTAAGCCCAGTTCTGGCACATAGTAGGTGCTCAATAAATTACTGAATGAATGAAGCAAGTACATCCCTGCTATACATCGCTGTTTAATGAAAGATGTGCTGACTGGATATTATGGACTAGATCCCAGGAGGTCAGTGGAACTAGCAGAATCAGACTCACATTAATGAACTGAGACCATATTGCACCTACCTTCTATTGAAAGCTACTTAAAGCCACCAATCCTTATTCTTGTCCTGTGTAATAAGATACTATAGAAATCCATTTGGTCTCATGTAATGTGAGAATATGTACAGTGAAATTCACATACTTCATTTTTTTTTTTTTCAGATTCTTTTCCCGTACAGGTTATTACAGGATATGGAGTAGAGTTCCCTGTGCTATGCAGTAGGTCCTTGTTGATTACCTATTTTATATATAGCCGTGTGTATATGTTAATCCCAAACTCCTAATTTATCCCTCCCCTCCACCTTTCCCCTTTGCAGAGCACAGAATCTTAAAAGGGAAAGTTCAGGACGTGGAAGTAACCTAAGTGTCCATCGACAGAGGAATGGATAAAGAAGATGTGGCACATATATACAATGGAATATTACTCAGCCATAAAAAGAAATGAAATTGAGTTCTTTGTAGTGAGGTGGATGGACCTAGAGTCTGTCATACAGAGTGAAGTAAGTCGGAAAGAGAAAAACAAATACTGTATGCTAACACATATATATGGAATCTAAAAAAAAAAAGGTCATGAAGAACCTAGTGGCAAGACGGGAATAAAGACGCAGAACTACTAGAGAATGGACTTGAGGACATGGGGAGGGGGAAGGGTAAGCTGGGACGAAGTGAGAGAGTCGTATGGACATATATACACTACCAAATGTAAAATACATAGGTAGTGGGAAGCAGCCACATAGCACAGGGAGATCAGCTCGGTGCTTTGTGACCACCTAGAGGGGTGGGATAGGGAGGGTGGGAGGGAGGGAGACGCAAGAGGGAGGGGATATGGGGATATATGTATATGTATAGCTGATTCACTTTGTCATAAAGCAGAAGCTAACACACCACTGTAAAGCAATTATACTCTAATAAAGATGTTAAAAAAAAAAATTCCTTCCAGTTCTAAAATTTCTTTTTCTAAAAAGTAACTCTTATGAGATAATAGCAAGGGGCCATCAGTAGACAGGGTTTCTTAGATTCCTTGACTTCAAAGGCAGCTTGTCTTGCATGGAGAATTTATACATATATTCAAGCTTACTGAGGTAAAATTTACAAACACTGAAGTTTACCCTTTTTTGGTACACAATTCTATGAGTTTTGACAAACACATACAAGCATGTAACCACCACCACAATCTGATATAGTTCCATCACCCCCTTTACCATCAATCCCCTCACCCATCCAGTCCCTGGGAACCGGTGGCCTGTTTCCTCTCCCTATAGTTCTGTCTTTTCCACAAAGTCATATGAACATAGTCACAGAGTATACATAGACTTCTGAGTCTGGTTTCTTTCACTTTGTTACGTTCGAGAGTCATCCTTGTTACTGTTTGCATCCCTTTTCTTTAGTGAGTTCACCCCCTTTTTATTACTGAGCATTCCGTTGTGAATATACCACTACATATTTATCTACTAATCAGAGATAAATTATGAAAAAAGTAGCAATAAACATTTGAGTGGATCAATGTTTAAATATCTAGGAATGAGATTGCTGGGTCATATGGTGGATGTATTTTTAACTTTATTAGATAATGCCAAGTTTTGCTTTCCCATCACAACAATTTTTGTACTCATTATGCATTCATCAGACATTTAGGAGCGTTCCAATTAGTTTCTGTATTAGTTTTCTACTGCTGTTATAACGAATTGCCACAAACTTGGTGGCTTTAAGCAGCACACGCTTATTATTTTGTAGTTCTGGAGGTCAGATATCCAAAACATCTCATTTCTCCCTTAAAAAATCTAATATAGGTTATCAGGCTTGTAAAACATGTAGTAAACACTATTCAAAAGAAAGAGTCAGAAGAATAGAGGACGGCAGGTGGTGGCAGACTGCACTTCTTTCTGGAGGCTGTAGGATGAGAAGATTTCCTTGCCTTTTCCAGCTCCTCTTGGCTGCCCACATTCTTTGGCCTGTGGCCCCTTCCATCTTCCACACCAGCAAAGGCTGGTGGAGTCTTTCTCACATGGCTTCACTCTGACACGGATGCTTCACCTTCATTTTCCGCATTTAAAGGATCGTTGTGACTACGCTGGATACTTGGCTAGTCCAGGATAATCTCTTTACTTTAGAGTCAACTGATTAACAAATTTATTTTGATTTGCGATCAAAATTGCCCCTTGCCATGTAACATTACATATTCACAGGTGTGGGGGGTTAGGACGTGGACTTCTTTGGGGGCTGGGTAGGTGGGCAGCATTATTCTGCCAACCATGGTTTGCAACCTCACAGGCATATAATATTGTCAATTAAAAAAATTAAGTCATTCTAATGGTTGTATAATCATTGCTCATTATGGTTTTAAATTGCATTTCCCTAATGACTAATAATGTTGAACATCTTTTCATGTATGTCTTTGCCACCATACGTCTTCTTCGGTAAAATGTTTGTTCAAATTTTTGCCTATTTAAAAAATTGGGTTGTTTATTTTCTTATTATAGAGTGTGAGAATTCTTTATATATTCTTGACTGTAGTCTTTTATCAGATAGGAATTTTGCAGATACTTTCCTTTGGCCTATGGCTTTTATTTTCATTTTCTTTAACAGTATTGTTGAAAATAAGATTTTAATTTTAATGACATCCAATTTATCACTCTTTTTCTTTTATGAACCATGCTTTCTGTGTCTTAAGAAATCTTTACTAAACCCACGGTCACAAAGGTTTTCTTCTACAAATTTTGTACTTTTAGGTATCACATTTGGATCTATGATCCATTTTGTGTTAAATTTTTATTAAATTTAGCTAATCTGGGTTCAGGATTATTTTGTTGAACATGGATAGCCAACTGTTTCAGGACCATTTCTTAAAAAGAAGAAATTTAATTTTTACCCTCATACACTTCTTTTGTTTAAAAGACCGTAAAGGAAAACTTTTTAGCCATTTTGATTTTTCATCACTTCAGAACTTTTCAACTGTTTATGATTTTTCATTACCTATGTGCTAATGACAACACACTCTTGAAACCAAAACATTTATTCATTACAGACCAGGTTAGACACATACCAAGATGGTCAATACACAGCCCCAGATTTATGATAAATAATTGATTTCTCACTGTCATGAGTTGAGCCTAAATAATTTGATTATATGTTTAACTAGTAATAGAAACTCATTAGCAGGATTCTATTTCATGCTTGTTTGCACCTGCAAACAATTTCTTCTTCTTTAAGGGATTATTCCATTTGGTCTGCCTGATATAATTTTGCTCAGTAACACTATATTGATGACCATCACTGAAGCTCACCTAGAAGTATAAAGAGATCTCACTCACCCCTTCCCACCTGGCTTGATTACATCTTCAAAGCACCCTGGTGCCTTCCTGGCACAAAAGCCTTGGAGTTCCATGTTTGGTTTTGAGAGCTGACTCTCAGTGACTTAAGGGAAGTTAGTTAAGCCAAGAATAAAGCCTGGGAGGCCCATAGAGCAGATTCTTAAAATCGCATCTGTGTGTATATGATAAACTTCTGACATTTGTTTTTCGTGATCATTCAGTTTAAGTGTTCTGTTCTGTCTGTGTGGAGTGGGTTGGAGGGAAGAAGATTTAAAATACCGACTGATTTGGAAATCACTGGAAACTGCCTTTTACCATAAAGAACCAGTGATGATGCCTCAGACCCAAATATCACTGGCTGATGCAGAACATAGATTCTCCTTTTGTTTTGAATATGAGCTCACAAAGCCCTTGAATCAGATTGAAGTTGAATTCTTAGGGATGGGTGTGAACATTGACTGATCCAATGTATTTGTGACTGCCTCTTCTTTTTTTCCTTCGTTATTTACAGGATTCACTTATCCACAGTCCTTCAGAGCAGAGAGTAGCAAGGATGCAACAACCCAGGGTCAGTATTTTGAGTTACTTCACCAACTATATGGAAGTAGCTATAGAGCCAAAGATCTTGGATTCCTGATGTAAAAATCAGCAAGGAAGAGGCCTGCAAAAACCTGAAAAGTGGTGGGTAAATTATGCTTACCCACGACCTTTAGGAAATATTTTATACACGTTAATAACCCTAGGAAGACCTGCAGCGAAGAATTTTGTTAGTTTATTTTGTTAGTTTCCCAAACATGTTGGAGCATGGGACACTTGTGTTCTCAGCATACCTGTGAACCTGAGGCTCAGCGTCTGCAGGACGGCACTTTGGGAAATGTTGACCTGGAATGCTGAAGGCTGGAACGTGCTCAGAGGTTATCCCATTTATGCTACTTTTTCTTATTCTCTGAGTGTCTTAGCTTTTTCTTCCACTCCCCTAATCACAATGAATTTCAGTTTTCTTCCATCCTGTTAGACATTTAATGTTTCCAAGTAATATTGGGCCGATGAGATTTATTTATTTATTTTTTGTATCCATAAAGCAATGAGAATGGTGTTAGGCTTCTCGTAAAAAAGGAGATAATAATGTTAACTAGCCTTATTATTAGGAAGCTTAAATAAAATATTGTCCTTGGAAATCCTTAGTAAAATGTATAGTAAGAGGATGATATTTAGCTCTTCAGAGTAAATTTTTTTTTGCCTTTGAGTTGAACTGGGGCCTAGGGCAAAAATACTGAAAACATGAGGTTTCTCCTTCGGCAAACACTGCCTCTGATTTCTGTGCCACTCACGGATCTCCCTCTTTTCTGTTCTGTTGTCACGAAGTCCTTTGCCCTCTGACTCAAGCCTGTCTCAGAGAAAAATAAGACAGAACCTATTTACATTTCGAAACGAATGTAGGAAGTTGCATTTTCAGCCCGAGGTGAAGCAGGGGGGAAGTGTGTTTAGATGGGCTCTCTCCTCTCTACTGGTCACCAGCCCTGGAGTCAGGGGATGCTCAAGGCTACCGTTATTCCATATTTGGTCCCATCAGGAGGATTTTATGGGGTATGTCATCGTGGCAGCTTTTAGCCTCCTTGAGAATCTGCACATTCTTGTGTGATTTGGGGAGCCATTTCATACTCACCTATAGAACTTTCGACTGTTTTAGGAGAGAAAGAGAATGACAGAGGCATCTCTAAGAGTCATGAGAACCCTTCCTAGAAATGCTTTGTGTCTCTGAGAGGTGATGTGGGTCCTCCAGGAGTACAAAGCTCATATCTGGGACAACGGGTGGCTCAGTAGGTGATTCTATAAGGTGGGGGGCGGGGGGAGACTAGACTTCAAGCTCTAGTGTTCAGCTTCAGCGTCACGCTGATACCACCTCCTCCCACTCCCAAAGGGTCTGACAACCATCCAGTTCTTTGTTCAGTCCACCCCTGAGTGAAGGGACACAATTCAGGGCTAGCTTTCAGGTACAAATGTCCAGTGAAGAAAAATCTTCAGTGTTTTGAGACTGACATAGGACCTCAGACTTCTCTGGCTGAGATGGAACAGCAGAGGAGTAAAGTCTTCGTAAGGATGGATAAGGGAAGGAGAGGCCTGGAGACTTGTAACTTCCGTTCTTTGATTTGAGTGTCAAATTTGCAAAAGAAAAATAATCTCTGAGGAGCTCCCCTTTGAACTGGATGATTTCAAGCATGACCTGAGAATCAGGCACACAATTAGCAATATGAGTCATGGTCCAGAGTGAAATCCCCTTGGTGAGGGGGTGACATTTTTCTTCCAGAGCACTTGGCAGCTCAAACAAAACTGTCTGCTGCATCTGAGGCCTCCTCCTCCTGGGAGATGATATACCAATATGCCTGATAATATCTTTTGGTGTGATAGGCTGCATGTTTAAAAACAAGACTTAAAAATATACAGCATCTCACTATGAGAAGAATGAAATCACATAAGTCCTAATCTACTTGTTCAAGAAAACATGGCTAAAATAGACTATTTGCATTACTTTTGATAGCCTCTTCCTTTGGAGGGCAAACTTACTATAGTTTAGAGTTTCATCAGAGCATTCAAAAGGAGTCAGATAAAACCTGTAGGCCAGATTTTGTGGTTTTGTTTTTAATAATTTTTTCCCCTTTACATAAACAAAAAATTATCTTTATGGCTCTCTGGAGAGTAACTGACCTGTAGATAAGTTGTTTTGTTTAGTTTGCTTTATAGCCTCAAGAAAAGTTCTGAGAAATATTTTGACAGAACACCACTCAAGTCATAGAATTTTCAGCCAAAGGGAAGAGCAGCTTGGTTTTTACACTGACACATTGGGGATGGTAATTTAAGGGGTGCTGCAGTAAGCTCCTGCAGTGAACCAGAGCTCATATTCTCCAAGAATTCTCCGAAGTATATGATTGGTTGGATGTCTGAGTCTTTAAGGCTGTGTTCTTGGGGTTGTGGCATTGGTGAACTGCAGTGCATCTAATACAAAGTTGCCCCGATTGGATCTCTACAGGAGTCATTAGCTTGACGGGGACGTGGCAGCTGCCAAATTTCTTGTGCACGGCAACAGCTTCACGTGGAAAATCTTTATTTGCATGATGCAGGCAAACTGAGGTAGGCTGTTATTACTCCTCCAAAATGTCCTTTTCTGCCTCTGCTTCTCTTGTTTCCCCACGATGCACAATGAGATGAGACCAAGGGATATATAGGGATCAGAGTCCTATTGCTTTGGCTCACAATACTCAGAAAGTGCTAGAACAACCATGCAAAAGGACAAACATTGCTCCCGTGATGTTCAATGTTATTTTCTTAAATTCTCTTAGAATTTCATGCTTAGAAAAACCCAGTACTCCTTTGAACTGCTGTTAGAGTATGAGAGCACTGCAGCATTTTGTATTTCCCTTTTTGCATTGGTTGCCAGGAAGCTCAGAAGTTGCTATGTGCTCTGTCTTAGTTGCATTAACCTCCATTTTCTGTACAGTTTTTCTCTCCCAAGACATCTTTATTTCATTGATTTTGCTATTTACTTTTTCTTTGTTTTTAATCATTCTATCTGTGTCTTTCCCTATAAGCAGCTAGAAATAAGTACACAGAACACATTTATTCTACTGCAGGATATTTAACCTGGTATATTTTTGTTGCTGGTGTTCTTCAGAGCAATGGTTTTCATATTGGGGGATACTCTTTTTCACAGTCCATTCTTAGGTATATCACCAGGGGTAGTAATGAAGGGAATACTTGGTATGTGTGCTTCCAAAGAGGTTCCTTGAATTTTACATCAAGCTCCTCCACCCAGACTGAGAGCTACTGGGGAAGAGCAATATTTTTAAACTTCACTGTGATATGTTCTGATCGAATAGGTCTGGCATAGGATCCAGAAATGTGCAGTTAAAATTTGTCTTAAAGGAATGTTCACATGGCAGATTTGAAACACTGTTAGGAAGACTCTGAGAAGCAGTGACTAATCACAGTTAAACAAAACTGTGGGGCAGGGTGGAGACTAACTTCATTCTACAGGTCAAGGTCAAATGCCAATTTCATTCCCATAGAATATTCCCTGTCTCAATGGAATGACCTGGCATCTAGTCTCTGCTCTGCCTGGCATCTTGGTGACCTGAGGAGTCCATTTAAAGCCCACACCTCTCAATCACGTCATCTGTATAAAATCGGTGAGCCTGTGATCAAAAGGACTCTTTCCACCCACAAAATGCAATGATTCTTCACCACCATCCAGGGAGACGGCGAATTTAGAAACAGGAGGAATTTTAGTGCCACCAGATAAGCCATGTGCTGTGAGAATGATGGGGAAAGACTTTTCTGTAAAAAGTCAGTATGGCTTGGTTTTCTGCCAGGGAAGCGCACAGCCACTTTTGTTCTCAGCATTATATATGGGAAAAGTGAATTTACAAGTTGTGCAAAATGGTTGTTTCACCAACAGGAGTTGGAAGCCAAATGCAATTGTTAAATATTCACAATCGATAAAACAAATCTGTAAGCTTCATTTTTCTTGGAATAAGGAAGCCTGGCTGAAAGAGATCCCTGGAAGGCACTGAGCAGCTGGTAGGGTGAATAGATGAACACGCTCTGTCTCTTTCCTTATATACCCATTTCACCCGGGAGATAACTATTTCCCCACCTCTGAAGATGAACATTCTTTTGTAGCAATGACCACTTGAAATTAATGAGTTCATAATCCCGCATCTCTCTTGGAAGCAGTTATGTCCAAGACTAATTACCTTCAGTGTAAAAAATACCTTTATTATATTTTTTAGTAACAAACTCCTTTTTCCATTGCTGTACCTTAGAGTACAGCACATTTTAAACAGAGGAAATGTAATTAAATTAGAACTCATGGTGGAAAGCAGTGGCGGCTGATAATAATTACTTTTCAGAACACACTATAATTATTTCAAAGCATCACAGTCAATTTAGAAGGCTCGCTTTCTCTTTGATGAAGACACTATGCCTTCATGAGTCTAGGGTTTCTTAAATTTAACTAAACTGTTTTTTTTAATGATTATGTTAATAATTACAGTACCATGATACTATTTTATGGCCACTGGAAGATAAAATCCAAATTCCCCTTCTGCCTATATGTTAAAGTTGTAACCACAAAATGTACACAATTCTTGCTCATTAACTGTTTGATAAGCCCTTGAAATTCTACAACCAATGAAAATACCTTTTTCATTTGGTACCTCCCATGTAGTATTTAATACATTAAATCAAGGCATAAGGGGGAGTTTGTTAACACCCTGATAAACCACTTGTTTTTGCTCACCCTATTTCCTCTACCTGAAACATCTCCCCTTTTTTTCTGATTCCATGAGTAAAATTCTACGTTATCCTTCAAGTCCCAAATTAAATGCCATCTGTTATGGAATGAATGAATTCTCCCCAAAATTCATATGTTGAAATTCTAACATCCAATATGATGGTATTAGTAGGTAGGCCTGTGGAGGTAATTAGGTCATAAGGGTGGAGCCCACATGAATGGGATTAGTGCCCTTAATAAGAAAAGATAAGAGCTTGCTTCCTCCCTCTCTGTTCTCTACCATGTGAGGACAGAATGAAAAGATGGGCATCTGTAAAGCAGGAAGAGGGCCTTCACCAAGAACTCGACCATGCTGGCACCCTGATCATGGGCTTTCAGCCTCCAGTGCTGTGAGAAATAAATGTTTGTTGTTTACACCACCCAGTCTATGGTATTCTGTTATAACAGCCCAAGCTCACTGCGACACCACCTCTTCCACAAAGTCTTCCTTGATTGCCACAAGAGGAGTGCATCATTCCAAATCCAAGATCCAGGAGCTTAAGTGTTCTTATCTACAGTACAGTGATCACAGGGATGTATTGACCATAAAATGAGGTAACATTTGTGGAATCTGAAAGGATACTGTTATCACCATTATGAAGCTTTCTCTGCTTACCTCTTTAGATGCTGCCAGCTTAAAGACATGGCATACAACACAAGTCAGCTAAACACTGGAGTCACCAGGGCACAATTTTCACCTCTAAGCAGTGCGTACTAATTAATTATCTGCAGAATGGTATTTTGTGTCTGAAAGAAAGCACTGGGGTCCTGAGGTAAACATACTATGCTGTTGTGTGACCTTGGAAAAGTCCCTTTACTTTTCTGGTTTTCAATTTTCTTTTGTGCACAACGAGTTTATCAAACTAAAATTTCATTAAGATTACTTTTGCCTGCAGTACTCTATAATTACAGGTGGTGCAAACCTTAAAATTGTGCCCAAGATATTTATAGCATGAAGACTAATTAACATCCTACCTAATCATGCCAACAGAGATCAAATTTCTTCTATGCAATTACCGTTTCTGGCTTCGTAAAGACAAAACAAAGCAAAATTTCGTTCTCTTACCATGCCATGCAAAGTTGATCAGTTTTGTGAAACATGCCAGGTAATTAATAACTGGAGGTGGAATGCTCCATCTCATTGTTGTAGCATCATCTTGACAAAATTGCAGAGTCCCTCCCTTTGGCAGGGAACATACTGGAATGTTTGCTGGTTCTATGGAGGGTAGAAAAAAGTAAACTCAATGATAGATCAAATAATGACTAACATTATTATCTTTATTATTATTATTTATAATAATAGCAGTAGCAGTAAAGTGTTAACTTTTGCTGGGCCAGTACTCTGGGCTGGGCACTATGCCATGTTCCATATGGATTATATCATGTATATAATGCTGCTGAGGTAGGTATTCTCATTATTTGCTTCTACTGAGGAAACTGAGGCTCAGAATGGACAAGTAACTTGACTAGCATTACACAGCTGGTGCGTGGTAGAAATGGAATTCAAATGCAGTTTGAGCTGACTCCAAAGCCCTGGCCCTCAGCTAGAAGGTTAAACTGACCCATATGCAGTATCACTATTCAGGATTAGCATCCAGTTTGTAGAGGACCGGGCCTATAAGGTATCAACACAGAGCCTGATATTCAGCGGCTGTGTACATGAAGGGCTAACAATGATGTCATCCCGTTCTGATTTGTGTCTGTGTGTGTGTCTGTGTTTGGAGGGGGCGGTTTCCCATACATCCAAGCAATTCTCAGACACCAGATGGGTGGCCTATAATTCCACTCAATTCTGACACTATGTACTACCTGGAGACAGCATCAGACCCCACAGGTTAAGGGCTCAGTCCTACAAGACTGCCCTTCCCCACTTCGGATGCTAATCACAAGTTCAGGTTGTCACCTGTGTTTCTGACCAACTGGGTACAGATTTGAAGTTCCAATGCCCCCCTCCTTGAATTGTATTCATTTGCTAGAGTGACTCACAGAACTCAGAGAAACATTTTGCTTACTAGATTACTAGTTTATTGTAAAAAAGGTATAACTCAGAAACAGCCAAATGGAAGAAATGCACAGGGCTAGGTAGGGGGAAAGGGAGTGGAGCTTTCATGCCCGCTGAATGCACTGCTCTCCTCGAATCTCCAACCTGGAAGCTCTCTGCACCCTGTCCTTTTGGGTTTTTATGGAGGCTTCATTACATACGCATGATTGATTAAATAATTGGCTCTTGGCGATTGATTCAATCACCAGCCCTTTTCCCCTTCCCGGAGGTAGGAGGTTGGGAGGGTGGGACTGAAAGCTCGAACCTTCTAATCACATGGTCGGGTCCCCTGCCAACCAGCCCACCTCCTCAGGTGCTTTCCAAAACTCAACTCATAACCTAAGAAGAGACGTATTTATCACTCTCAAACTTATGAAATTCCAAAGGTTTTAGGAGCTCTGTGCCAGAAATGGGGATGAAGACCAAATATATATTTCTCATTATAAATCACGGTATCACGATGGCTCTACCAATACTTCAAGTACAGAAACAATCCCACCAGTGGGAAACTGTTACCGCTGAGTCCCCTGCACGCCTGTCGCTTGGCCCTAAGCTGCTGTGGCTCCTCCTATGGGTCCCCCTTACACTTTCCACTTTCCCAGTATCTCCTCAAGACCTAGAGATAAAGGGTTGTAAATACCTGTCACAGGGGGCAAGTCCAGGACCCTGCCCCGGGGTTCAGGCTAGCATTCAATGCGACTGGTTGTTGCCCATGCCATGATTGTGAATTTAAAAAAATATTGCTCTTGGTCAACATGATTATGTGTCAATGTGTTAGATATATTTAGGGCTGAGGGTTTGTGTTTTATGTTTTGTGGGGGAATGGGGGCGGATGGGATGGGAGACTGTTTTAGTCTGTCTGGGCTGCTGTAACAAAAACACCATGGATTAGGTGGCTTAAACAAAAAACATTTATTTCTCACAGTTTGGGTGCCTGGGAACTCCAAAATCATGGCACTGGCAGATTTGGTGTCAGGTGAGGGCCCTATCCCTGGTTCACAGCCTTTTCATTGTGTCCTCACCTGGCAGAAGGGATGAGGGAGCTCTCTGGGGTCTCCTTTATAAGAGCACTATCCCCATTCATGAGAATCCACCCTCATCAGCTAAATACCTCTCAAAAACCCTACCTCCTAATACCATCACGATGGCATTAGGATTTCAACATACGAATCCTGGGGAAGACACAAACTTTCAGACTGCAGTACCATCTGGAGGCCCCACCTCCTATGACCATCACGCTGGGGGTTAGGATTTCAACATATGAATTTGGGGGGACACATTCAGTCCATAACAGAGAATTCCTGAAGCACTGACCTGGCAAATAAATGTTAAAAATGATGAAGCTGTGACACTTCAATATCACCATTTTAAACACCATTCTCCAGTAAAAGCAACTAATAAGGCCTCTTTGGTGAATTGGTTGATTCCAGGACTGGGGCAGGGGAAATAGAAGATGAATCTGGAGCATCTTGGAGTGCCAGATAGTGAGGAAGGGCTCAAAAACCAAACCAAACCAAAACAAAACAAAACAAAACAAGAAGGATGGGGCATATTGAAACGGTACATACTGAAAGAGCTCTGAATGGCTAAAGCTGGACCAACGTGAGCATCAAATAAATGACAGTTTTAGATTATAACCCAAAGTACAAAATAAATACCCATGAGCCCACCCTGATATAGATGCACGAACAAATAAAAGAGGGAGAAGCGATGACTCTTCTGTACAGAAGAATTCCAGTTAATAAATGTAAGCAGAATGAAACAGAAAATCATCCGTGGCACACCAGAGTAACAACTGCCTCTGGGAAGATACACTGACGGACGCTAACGTTCACGGGTGAAAGTTTAAGCAGGAAGAGAGTATTTGCATAGTTTCAAAGGATCTCCTCTAAGTATTTAGCAATAACAAAGGGAAAAAAAGTAACTTTATATTTAAGAAATCTGGCAAACTGTCTTAGACAAGTGACCAAGTTAACATCACCCATAATACCTATCAAGGATCATATACCCCCTGATTTGATACAGAGAGAAGCACATCGCCTGTGTGGTATCCCTTCCAAGAATGCACACCCCCAATTTAATAGTGAAGAAACATCAGACAAATACAAATTGAGGGACTTTCTCTAAAACAACTGTCAGTACTGTTCAAAAGTGACAAGGTCATGAAGACAGGGAAAGAAAAAGAAGTTGTCACAGATAAAAGGAGACTAAGGAAACGTGCCAACTAAATGCAATTTGGGATCCTAACTGCATCCTGGGACAGAAAAAGGTCAACTGTAGAAAACTAGTGAGACCTGAATAAATTCCGCAGTTTAATTAATAGCAGTGTAGAAGTTTCCTTTCTTAGATTTGATCAGTGTTTTACAGTTATGTAAGGGGTTAACAGAAGGGGAAGCTGAGAATGTGGGAACTCTGCACTATTTTTGCACCTTTAAGTCTAAAATTATCTCAAAATAAAAAGTTTTGAAAAATGAATTTAGGAACCAAAACCCAGGAGAATTTTCTACATTATGGCATCTAAAAAAACCCATTTCTCCCCTTTCATGAAACTTATGGAATTGTGTATAGAATTTATCAAAATAAGCACAAAGTTTGAAGAAAAATTAAACATCAACATCTTTTAACTTAAAAATATTTATTTAACCAATCGTTACGGTTCTCCTACTATGAACTAAGTAATGTGCTCTCCTGAGTATACATTTTCCTTTATACTGTATAACCTTCACTTCAAAATCTTTCTTTCTGACATATGTAGTGGAATATTCTAGATATAAGCCTATCTGTTTTCTCTGGAGAAATTGTTTCTGATCAGCTTGTGCCACCAAAAATGCCCTGGGTGGCTGTTGGTGGCTTTTTTGGTCTCCCTGTGTTACCCTGGATGCCACTGGTTATGTGAGGGTTCAGGAAATTTTTGCTGTATTCCACTCTGGAAAAATAAATTTTAGTGCCTATGAGTTCCCTCATTAAATAAATGAGACTATGCTATCACACCAGTCAGCTTGGGAAACGTTAGGCTTAGTTGGTCTCTCACCTCACAGGAGGGAAGAACCAGGAGCGAAATCTTGACAGGGTGCTATCAAAGTGTCTCTCCAACACCCCACCAGCAACTCAGTCACTTCAACGTGATGTGACTTGATTTATGGCTGCTGGACTACAGCTTCAATTATGTAAGTAACATGGGAGGGAAAATCAATCTAACCTGATAATTTTGCTCATGGATAATATTTCAAATGCACAGTCTCATGAGAGGATTACGTAGCATCTTGTAGGGAGTAACAGGAACATAATTATGGGACCTTACAGTGGCTGCAGCTCCGTCAGTTGACATGACACAGTTTCAACTTTTCTCTATCAATTTCTTCTGAATGCTTCAGCTTAAGTGTTTACCTGCCTCAAACTTTGACTGCTGATTAGAAAAATTAAAGCCCACTTGATAGATTTGATGGCAGTGAACTGAGGAATAACAAAACAACCGACCAAAAACCCTAAAGAGCCAAGAGAAAAGGAAGGGATGCTTGAATGTGAGGTCTTACAGGACTGGGAAATATTTGTGGATGTAATAATTGTGATAATAATGTTGATTTATTTTAAAAAGCAGCTATATTTCTGAATCTGCTTCTTTTTTGTTATTATATTCACTAGTTTGTTGTATATTTAGAGGACAAGCTAGTGGTTACCATTGGGGGTAGGGGGCAGTGGAGGGGTGGGGGAGTGGAGGTAGAAACTATTGGGTGTAAGACAGGCTCAAGGGTGTATGGTACAACATGGAGAACACAGCCAATATTTCGTAGTAACTGTAAATGGAAGGTAACCCCTAAAATTGTATGCAAATAAAAAATTTTAAAAATGACAACCAATGAAAGAGAGAAAAAGGCAGCTAGAATTTATACATCCATACATATATATATATATATATATATATATATATACACACACACATATATATATGCTGAAGGTGAGTAAGTTATGTAGGGGAGAAAAACAGCAGAGAAATAAATACAAGATATTTGCTTTTTGGGAATGAATATGGGTAAGATGATAACGTGTAGCCTAAATATATCTGTGGGCCTCACATGGTCCAGTATTTACACAAAGTTGTGTTCTAAGAAGCACACTCTTGGCACTGCAGGGTATTTAAAAGAAATCCCAATCCTTACTTGTGCCTCCTGAAAGGAACCCCACTCATACTGATCAGCAACACATCTCCAAACCTCCTTCCTATACTTACACCAAATCACCAAATACTCTTAAGCCTAAGTTCAAGGGCTTTTCTTCCACTATTCTTATTCCTTTTTTCCCAGGTCTTTATTATGTAGGTCCATTCTACTAGTTATCCACTTGCCTCTGATCTGCTTCTTGTAATTTTCATGTGTCCTTGGGAGGACGTGAGCTCAGGGTCTTCCTACTCTGCCATCTTGGCCACACCGCCCTCTGATCTTCTTATTGCTTGTGATTGTGTTTCATAAAAGATTGGGAAACTAGAGTCATTAAGACTTTCTTAGTGGGTAGATAATGATGGGGGGAAGTTGTGTGTGTGCGTGTGGGGAGGGGGCACTGGGAGCAATCCCATGGTACTGAAGCACCACAGAGAAAGTTGTGGTTTGTTCCAGTCTCACTCTGGAACTCCTTTTTCCATGAAGAGGTTTCTCCTTTCCCACCACACAGTGGCTTTGTTGCCATGCCCTCCGTTACAGAAAGAGGTTTTCTCAGACTTAAAACTTGAGAAATTCAAGCAAGGAGCCAACTTGTAATTGTTACCCACGGGCAATTCAGACACAAGGGGCCCCTAGGTAGCACCAATCTTGTTCTTGCTAAGCAGCTGTCTCCTCAGCCAGCCCTCTTCCCCACGAAAGTTTCATGAAAGCTTTTTATTACATAATTATACTTCTGTGCTTTGTAGTTGTGAGGTAACTCGCAATTAGCATACTTAATTAGGAAATTAGGTGTTACAAGCACAATATGGAACAAAAATTTGTCTTGAAGTTTTAGTTCATAAACAAAGGGATTTTTTTCTTTAAGGAGGAGAAAAACCCCCACAAAATCAATGTTAACTTTCTGTTTTGGCAGATAGTGAGATTTAATTTATGTGTGCTAAAAGGGAGCATTCCATCTGTTTTCCAGATGGATACTGCCTTCTCCTTTAGCTGGGAATGAGCCATTCTGGAATGTAACTGTCCCTTCAGTCACTACCTGTGCTGTGCTGGGTTTTCTCTCTAGGGTAGACCTTGAGCTGATTTTCCTTGGGACATGTGGTGTAGAGGGTTGATGCTCAACGGATCCAGTTCACTGTTCAGGATATGTTTAGTGTGCTCTACTGTGTGTTAGGTGCTCTGAGGTGATGAAGATGAAGTGAACCAACTTAGATGGGAGACCAGCTTCTAAATCCATTGGGCACTGATACAGGGACATAGAAAATGGTGTGGGAACATAGAAGAGAGAGTGCCTAATCATGACGCAAGATAGCCACTTTATATGGTATATCCCAGGAATAAAAATCTGTGTTTGAACCAACCAACCAAAGATGCAAAGAACCTGTTCACATATACTATATGTCCTACACCACAGTTCTTAACGTGGAGTCCAAGGACCCCCCTATAGATTTTATGAGCAGGCTTGATTTTCTCCTGGGCCCGCCTTCATTCTATGAGAACAGGTGATGAGTTTACCTATTCTGTGACATGTAAGATATGAAATTATAGGTAAAATTTTATGAATTTGCATTTTTTTCTGGAGAAAATGTACATGACTTTATCTCTTTATATGACATAAACTCAGTGGTGTCTGTGACCCACAAAATATTAAAGTTACTGATCTGTATTATAAATATATACATAAATATATATACATATATATTAATTTCCCAAATATTGTCTAGAGGATAGACAGAGGGACACAACTCCCACTTTCAAGGTATCAGGGAAGACAAAGGACTAAGGAATGGCATAGACAGTCAGTTAACCAAAGATATATGTTCCTTTTCCACAAGTAGCATTGCTGCTAGGAAGCAGCTGCCCTGTCAGGGATATTTCACAATCCTTCGTGCTTCCAGGTGTAGCCGCATGATGACTTCTTGACAATAGAATGGGAAGGATGTGATGTGTGTCATTTTCAAGCTAAGTCAAGAACTAGGTCCAAAAAAAAAATAAAAAAAGAACTGGGTCTAATTTCTTCACTCTTTTTTCTCTTCTGCAATGACTGTGGAAGATGGCAAAGCCACAAGATAGAAGGAGCCCGGGTTCCTGAATCCCAAGTGGAAGGCTGCTTTGTTGAATACCTGCACTGTTCAGGTTCAACAGACTGTGGTTTAAGCCAAAAAAAAAGCATATATTCTAATGTCCATTAACATTTTTGTGTTTATATATTATAGAAACTAAGATTTACTTATGATACAAAAGCCAAGTTCAACAGAATGTGAGAAGTGACACAGAAGTGTTACGTGCAATGGGATACTAGAAAAGGAGTGGTGAGGAAGATTAAGGAAGCATCCAAACTGGGACAAAACATAAGCAGCACCATAATGATGAGTGGATACCAAGGTGAAGGGCCCAGGGAAGATCAAAGGGGTTGGCAGAAAAGTGGGTGATGGAAGGTGCATTTCAAGCACAGGGAACAACACATGCAAAGCCCTGGAGATGAGAGTGAATAGGGATTGGCTGAAAGTGGCTCGGTGTGACTGGAGTGGAGGATGGGATATGGGTGGAGGTAAGAGAAATCTGCAAGGTCTAGATCCTGAAGGAGTTTAGACTTGATCCAAAGGGCAAGATAATGGTTTTAATCAGATTTGCGTTTTTGAAAGATAATTCTGGTTGCTGTGTGAAGGATGACGGGAGCAAG